>NC_141877.1:15861060-16163484 GCF_056163025.1 Triticum urartu
AGCAAGGAGGAGGGAGAGGTTGAGGAAGAGGGCTCCAACAGCAGCACGATGGCGTGGTGGTGGTGAAGCAGCAGTACTCCGACTGGGCTTCGCCAAGCTCTTACGGAGGAGGAAAGGTGTTGGGGAGGGGAGGGGCTGCGCCTTGGATGTCATGTGCAGCCCTCCCCTTGGACCTCTATTTATAGGGGAAGTAGGAAGGGGGCCGGCCCCCTCTAGATGAGATCTAAAGGGGGGGCGGCGGCCAAGGGGAGGGGGCTTGCCCCCCAAGCAAGGGGGGCGCCCCCTTTAGGGTTTCCCCCCCCCCAACCCTAGGCGCATGGGCCCAAAGGGGGGATGCGGCCAGCCCATGTAGGGCTGGTTCCCTTTCCTGTACAGCCCATTAGGCCCTCTGAGAGAGCTGGCCCCTCCCGGTGGACCCCCGGAACCCCTCCGATGGCCCCGGTACAATACCGATATGCCCCCGAACCTTTCCGGTGACCGTATGACAACTTCCTACATATAAATCTTCACCTCCGGACCATTGTGGAACTCTTGATGACGTCCGGGATCTAATCCGGGACTCCGAACAACATTCGGTAATCACATACAAGTCTTCCTAACAACCCTAGCGTCACCGAACCTTAAGTGTGTAGACCCTACGGGTTTGGGAGACATGCAGACATGACCGAGACGACTCTCCGGTCAATAACCAACAGCGGGATCTGGATACCCATGTTGGCTCCCACATGCTCCTCGATGATCTCATCGGATGAACCACGATGTCGAGGATTCAATCAATCCGTATACAATTCCCTTTGTCAATCGGTACGTTACTTGCCCGAGACTCAATCGTCGGTATCCCAATACCTTGTTCAATCTCGTTACCGACAAGTCACTTTACTCGTACCGTAATGCATGATCCCATGATCAACCACTTGGTCACATTGAGCTCACTATGATGATGCATTACCGAGTGGGCCCAGAGATACCTCTCCGTCATATGGAGTGACAAATCCCTGTCTCGATTCGTGCCAACCCAACAGACACTTTCGGAGATACCTGTAGTGTACCTTTATAGTTACGTTGTGACGTTTGGCACACCCAAAGCACTCCTACGGTATCCGGGAGTTGCACAATCTCACGGTCTAAGGAAATGATACTTGACATTCGGAAAAGCTACAGCAAACGAACTACACGATCTTTGAGCTATGCTTAGGATTGGGTCTTGTCCATCACATCATTCTCCTAATGATGTGATCCTGTTATCAATGACATCCAATGTCCATAGTCAGGAAACCATGACTATCTTTTGATCAACGAGCTAGTCAACTAGAGGCTCACTAGGGACGTGTTGTGGTCTATGTATTCACACATGTATTATGATTTCTGGATAACACAATTATAGCATGAACAATAGACAATTATCATGAACAAAGAAATATAATAATAACCATTTTATTATTGCCTCTACGGCATATTTCCAACAGTCCAAATATATAAAAAATACTCAGCGGAAGAAACTCACCAGGGGGGGCACACCCTGCCCACGAGGGTGGGGAGGCGCGCTCTACCCCCTGGGCGCACCCCGCTGCCTCGTGGGCCCCCTGGTGGCCCTCCGGTGGCCATCTTCTGCTATATGGTGTCTTTCGATGGGAAAAAAATCATAAGCCATCTTCTCGGACGAAACTCCGCCGCCACGAGGAGGAACCTTGGCGGAACCAATCTAGGGCTCTGGCGGAGCTGTTCTGCCGGGGAAACTTCCCTCCCGGAGGGGGAAATCATCGCCATCGTCATCACCAACGCTCCTCTCATCGGGAGAGAGCAATCTCCATCAACATCTTCATCAGCACCATCTCATCTCAAAAACCTACTTCATCTCTTGTATCCAATTCTTGTCTCCAAGTCTGGGATTGGTGCTAGTAGTGTTAATTACTCCTTGTAGATGATGCTAGTTGGTTTAATTGGTGGAAGATCATATGTTCAGATCCTATATGCATATTAATACCCATCTGATTATGAACATCTTTATGCTTTGTGAGTTGTTACTTTTGTTCCTGAGGACATGGGAGAAGTCTTGCTAATAGTAGTCATGTGAATTTGGTACTCGTTCGATATTTTGATGAGATGTATGTTGTTTCTCCTCTAGTGGTTTTATGTGAACGTCGAATACATGACACTTCACCATTATTTGGTCCTAGAGGAAGGCACTGGGAAGTAATAAGTAGATGATGGGTTGCTAGAGTGACAGAAGCTTAAACCCTAGTTTATGCGTTGCTTCGTAAGGGGCTGGTTTGGATCCATATGTTTCATGCTATGGTTAGGTTTACCTTAATACTTTTGTTGTAATTGCGGATGCTTGCAATAGAGGTTAATCATAAGTGGGATGCTTGTCCAAGTAAGGACCGTACCCAAGCACCGGTCCACCCACATACTTAATTATCAAAGTACCGAACGCGAATCATATGAACGTGATGAAAACTAGCTTGACGATATTCCCATATGTCCTCGGGAGTGCTTTACATCATATAAGAGTTTGTCCAGTCTTGTCCTTTGCTACAAAAAGGATTGGGCCACCTTGCTGCACTTTATTTACTTTTTTTACTTGTTGCTCGTTACAAATTATCCTATCACAAAACTATTTGTTACCACTTATTTCAGTACTTGCAGAGAATACCTTGCTGGAAACCGCTTATCATTTCCTTCTGCTCCTCATTGGGTTCGACACTCTTACTTATGGAAAGTACTACGATAGATCCCATATACTTGTGGGTCATCATAGGGTCCAAGTCCTCTGGATCATGTTTGTTCCGAAAATCACGTTCCCGAAGGTTTCATTCCGTTTGGACTCCGTTTGATATTCTTTTTCTGCGAAACTCTGAAATAGGCAAAAAACAACAATTCTGGGTTGGGCCTCTGGTTAATAGGTTAGTCCCAAAAATAATATAAAAGTGTATAATATAGCATGGAACAATAAAAAATTATAGATACGTTGGAGACGTATCAAGCATCCCCAAGCTTAATTCCTACTCGTCCTCGAGTAGGTAAATGATAAAAACAGAATTTTTGATGTGGAATGCTACTTGGAATTATTTCAATGTAATTCTCTTAATTGTGGTATGAATATTCAGATCCGAAAGATTCAAGACAAAAGTTCAATATTGACATAGAAATAATAATACTTCAAGCATACTAACTAAGAAATTATGTCTCTTCAAAATACCATGGCCAAAGAAAGTTATCCCTACAAAATCATATAGTCTGGCTATGCTCCATCTTCACCACACAAAGTATTTAAATCATGCACAACCCCGATGACAAGCCAAGCAATTGTTTCATACTTTTGGTGTTTTCAAACTTTTTCAATCTTTATGCAATACATGAGCGTGAGCCATGGACATAGCACTTTATGTGGAATAGAATTGTGGTTGTGGAGAAGACAAAAAGGGAGAAGATAGTCTCACATCAACTAGGTGTATCAATGGGCTATGGAGATGCCCATTAATAGATATCAATGTGAGTGAGTAGGCATTGCCATGCAACAGATGCACTAGAGCTATAAGTATATGAAAGCTCAACAAAAAAAACTAAGTGGGTGTGCATCCAACTTGCTTGCTCACGAAGACCTATGGCATTTTGAGGAAGCCCGTCATTGGAATATACAAGCCAAGTTCTATGATGAAAAATTCCCACTAGTATATGAAAATGATAACATAGGAGACTCTCTATCATGAAGATCATGGTGCTACTTTGAAGCACAAGTGTGGAGAAAGGATAGTAGTATTACCCCTATATATATATATTGGGCCTTCTTTTTTATTTGGCCTTTCTCTTTTTTTTGGGACAATACTCTATGAATGATGATCATCACACTTCTATTTATTTACAACTCAATGATTACAACTCCATACTAGAACAAAGTATGACTATATATGAATGCCTCCGGCGGTATACCGGTATAGCAATGATGCATGAGTGACTTGTGCGAAAGAATTACGAATGGTGGCTTTGCCATAACTAAAATGTCAACTACATGATCATGCAAAAGCAATATGACAATGATGGAGCGTGTCATAGTAAACGGAATGGTGGAAATTTGCATGGCAATATATCTCGGAATGGCTATGGAAATTCCATGATAGGTAGGTATGGTGTCTTGTTTGAGGAAGGTATATGGTGGGTGTATGATACCGACGAAAGGTGCGCGGTATTAGAGAGGCTACCAACGGTGGAAGGGTGAGAGTGCGTATAATCCATGGACTCAACATTAGTCATAAAGAACTCATATACTTATTGCAAAAATCTATTAGTTATCGAAGCAAAGTACTACGTGCATGCTCCTAGCACTACAAAAAAAAGACACATCAATATCATTTTGGGCCGAACAAATTTTTTTTCTGTCATACATATGACACTTCTATGACGATAATTGTGACAAAACCCGGTATCATCATAGATGTGGTGGGCTCCTACTTCTATGACAAAAAATCATGACAGAAAATGGGCTTTTCATCTTGGGCGGGCCGGAGAAGCAGCTGCATGACATTCTTTGGGCCGTCCATGACGGAAAAAACCGTGGTAGTAGCGAGGGGGGGGGATTCGGGGAGTTCCCGGTTACGGTGGGAGGTCGGGGGCGGAGCGATGCGCGTTTCTCTCGTACACGTACGCGCATGTGTGCGAGGCGTTGGCTCTAACTGAACCCGAGCGAGGCGTTGGGCTCTAACTGAACCCGAGTGATTGCACTGTAGGCTATGCGTTACTGAACCCGAGCATCGATCGATGGCTGTTAACTGAACCCGATCGAGCGATTCCTTGGCTACTGCTGCTAACTGAAGCCGATCGATGGGATGAACAGTGAGCATTGCGGGGGGGGGGGGGGGGGTTGGATGAACAGTGAGTAGTGGCGTTGCCTCTGGATGAACAGGACCCTGTGGTGTGGTGGAGGGCTGGATGAACAGTAGACGGTGGAGGGGTGCCCGTGGAGGGGTGGATGAACAAGACCCCGTGGTGTGGAGGGCAGGATGAACAATAGACGATGGAGGGGTGCCCGTGGAGGGGTGGATGAACAAGACCCCGTGGTGTGGAGGGCAGGATGAACAATAGACGGTGGAGGGGTGGTTGAACAGTAGCCGGTGGAGTAGCGCGCGGTGGAGGCTGGATGAATAGGAGCCCGTGGAGGCTGGAGGAGGTCGACGGTGGATGAACAGTAGCTCGTGGAGGCTGGAGGGGGTCGACGGTGGAGCTGAACAGTATCTTGTGGAGTCCCGTTTTACGGTACGCCACACCCCGCCCGATGAACAGGACCCCTGTTTCGACCGTAGCGCTCCAACACAAGTCCGTTTCCTCCGTTTTGCGGTACGCCACACCCCTCCCAATCAACAGGACCCCCGTTTCGACTGTAGGAGGTCCGTTTCCTCCGTTTTGCGGTACGCCACACCCCTCCCGATCAACAGGACCCCATTTCGACCGTAGGAGGTCCGTTTCCTCCATTTTGCGGTACGCCACACCCCTCCCGATCAACAGGACCCCCGTTTCGACCGTAGGAGGTCCGTTTCCTCCGTTGTGCGGTACGCCAGGCCTCGTTTCCATCGCGTCTCCCGTCCAAGCCCTCCCGATGAACACGACCACGCATTCCGTTCCGACCCATGAACACGACGACGACGATGTTTCTCCGTTCCGACCCAACCATGTACACGAGCCCTCGCCGTACGTATGCGCGAGTAGGCGTTCGAGACCCCGCCCGTATGTACACATACGTGGCCGTATTTTCTTTCTTGCACCCTGGTCGCTGTACGTACGTGTACATACTACGTGCGCGCCTCTACTACGACACGTGCGCGCCTCTACATCGACCAGTATGTACGTACACGTTCGCAACCAGAATGACAACGCTACATACGCTTCGACCAGGTGGGTCCCGACTGTCAAGCACTTCCTTGCCTGCGAAGATGTAGCTGGTGGGTCCCAGCAGTCAGGGGGCGAATCGTTTTTTTTTGCCCGGACGCACTTCCTTGCATGCGAAGATGTAGCAGGTGGGTCCCGGCAGTCGGGGGGCCGGTGGGTCCTAGCAGTCAGGGGGGCGAATCGTTTTGGTTTTCTTTTTTTTGCCCGAACGCACTTCCTTGCGTGCGAAGATGTAGCTGGTGGGTCCCAGCAGTCAGGGGGGCGAATCGTTTTTTTTGCCCAGACGCACTTCCTTGCGTGCGAAGGTGTAGCTGGTGGGTCCCAGCAGTCACGGGGGAAACATTTTTTTCATGAAATACGGTGGCCCGTTCGGTGGGTCCCTGCTGTCAGGTGGAGGAATCATTATTTTCCGCGTAATAAGGAGGCACTTCCTTGCTGCCGCCGTGGACGCAGCTGTCAGCCTCTCCACGTACAGTCCACGTCCGATGGAAGTCATTCCTTGACCACATTGACCACGCCGCGCCGAGAGCACCAGGGTGGTGGACGACGGCGAGGCCTAGGAAGGGGACGACGGGGAGCTGGGGAAGACGCAGCAGTGGAAGCCCGCGCGCACGCGGAGAGGAGTACGAGGGTTCACTGGTTCGGCTGCGGTGTGAGGCTGCTGTCGTCGTAGGGCCTGGCCAGCGGTGGGAATAGTAGGGGCGGTGAGGCCTCCACGGCAGCACAGCCGGTCACGGGAGGCAGGAGCATGCGGCACGACCGGCGCTGCTTTGGGTGGCTGGAGCAAGAAGACCAGAGGTTGAAGAAGCACTACGGCCGTTGGATGGACATCGTACGGTCAGTGGCGCTAGAATCGTTCATATTGACTAAAGTTGACAAAGGCCCCCGTCCGAGTCAACTTAGTAGGCCCACAAGTCAGCCTCCCACCATGGTGGGTCCCGGCTAGCAGGGGAAGTATTCATTATTTTGTGCGTAATAAGGAGGCACTTCCGGTGGGTCCGACCTAACAGCGCGGGGAACGTTTTTTTCGCGAAATACGCTGGCCTGTCCGGTGGGTCCAAGCAGTCAGGGGGGAAACGTTTTTTCGCGAAATAAGGTGGCCCGTCCGGTCGGTCCCTGCTTAAGGTGGAGGAATAATTATTTTGCGTGTAATAAGGGTGCACTTCCTTGCGGCCGCCTGGACCCAGCTGTCAGCCTCTCCACGTACAGTACTCTTCCGATGAAAGTCGGTCGTTGACCACGTTGACCACGCCACGCCGAGAGCACCAGGGCAGTGGTCTGGACGATGGCGAGGCCTAGGAAGGGGACGACGCGGAGCCGGGAAAGACGCAGTAGTGGAAGCCCGCGCGGAGAGGAGTACGAGGGTTCACTGGTTCGGCTGCGGTGTGAGGCTCCGTCGCCACAGAATAACAGGGGTGTGGGTGAGTAGAGGGATGGCCTGGCTAGCGGTGGTAGTAGTACTGGGCGGTGAGGCCTCCGCGGCATCACAGCCGGCCACGGGAGGCAGGAGCACGCGACACGACCGGTGCTTCTTTGGGCGGCTAGAGCAAGAAGACCAGAGGTTGAAGAAGCACTACGGCCGTTGGATGGACATCGTATGATCACTGCAGCTAGAATCGTTTATATTGACTAAGTTGACAAAGCCCTTGGTACGCGTCAACTTAGTAGGCCCACAGCTCGGATTTGGCAGAGAACATATAGCCCATTTTCGATTTGTAAAAATGTACAGCCCATTTTTTAATTCTAATGGAATTTACTACAGCCCATTTACAGTTTGTTAAAAGTACAGCCGAACTTCTAGCTAGGACAACAATTAATAATTTCAAACAACCGCTCAAAACAGAATTCAAAAAAAAATTCCACATTTTGATGGGATCCGAAATATTTTTATCCGAAATTTCTAGTCAGGTTAAATATAATTTCAAAATAAAGTGGTATTACATTAAAATCCAATGAAATATAGCGCGCGCAACATGTAGTGAAATTAAAAAATTTCAATACAAAAAACTAATATATTTTTCAAACTAATTACGTGTTTGGTGCATAGTAATTGTCCAGTTATTATAATTACATCCCATTTATTATTTCTTAAAGTCCATTTTCTTGTTAAGCCTAATGCATACCTCCTAGGAAAGTTTGCAGCCCAGCGGGGCGGAGAATAACAAGTTGACCCGGATATTGTGTACAACTGTGGGCCCAGTTGCATTGCTGATGTTGGAAAAAAAGCTATTTTTTATACACACATTTAAAAAAATTTGTATAGATAAGGAACATTTTTATACACACATTTAAAAAAATTTAAATACATGATTAACACTTTTTAAAACATATGTTTTAGTCAACAGTGGGCTCACAGCGAGCAGAGGAGGTCACAATACACATATTTTTTAAATACATGATTAACACTTTTTAAAACATATTTTTTAGTCAACAGTGGGCCCACAGCAAGCGGAGCAGGTCACAATACACATATTTTTTAAATACATGATTAACACTTTTGCAAAAACAATTAGCCCACAGCGAGCCAATTAGCTCTAGTCGGCCCACAGTGGGCCGACAGGACCCAATCAGCCCACAGTGGGCCGACAGGGGCCAGTCGGCCAGCTGTAGGCAGACTGGAATCCAATCAGCCGGCTGTGGGCCGACTAGGCCCAGTCGGCCTGCAGCGGGCCGACGATGTATTATTTTTTAAAAAAATTTACCCAGCATAATATTTATGAAAATGAATAAAAAAATGTATTATTTAAAAAAAATAGCGAAAAAAGGCCTGTGTAGTACAGTACAACCTAACATGGTTACTCAGCCCACATTCAGCGACGCCGGAAAGGCCCAAACAAGGCTTATGTACAACTTTTTGAAGTCACTGAGCTCAATTAATAACTTAAGAAAAAAGTTAGATTACAGTGGAACCTAATTAAAAGCTATCATGAGCAAATAAATAATTCAACGGGTCCCTCTGGTGCATGTGCGTGTGCGTGTGTGTGTGTGTGTGAGAGAGAGAGATAGAGAGATAGAGAGATAAAGAGAGAGACCCATCGGACGATGCTCGTAAATACATCTTTCAGCTATATGCATTGCTGATGCTTAGTAAAAACTTATATAGTTGACACAATCATATAGAACATCATAGCACACAGAACTTGCATACAAAAATTTCACGCAGGCGGCACAATCAGGATGGAAGCAGTGGATGGCTACGGGAAGGGCTATGTTGAAACCAATGAAGTCGTACATAATGGTTCATCGTCTTTATCAATGACGGAGAAATATCTTGAATGTTGTGCAAAGAAAACAGACAGACAACACAATAAGTTCTGCTAGCACATTAAGTTGACGTACATCCCTTTCTAAAAAAAGTTCAGGTACAAAATTAGAACGGGTCACAATCAAATGTACTGGCATATCAGTGCTTCACACCCATAGCTCGGATTTAACTAGTATCTGACAAGATTCAGTTGTTACCTCAAATTAGAGCACATCCAGGCAGCCAGCCCTGCCTCTTCTCGCAAAGAAGCAGTGGCCTCCGCCGCGCGATGGAGTAGGCCATGTGCCATCCATCGTTCCGAGCAACACGGGGAAAGTCTGACGTGGACTCCTATAATGGACGTCGTCGACGGACCCTGGCACCAGCGGCGGTGCCATGACTTCGATTGATGGATTGACCACTTCTTCGACATGGACGAACACTCGATACAGGTACATCCCTAACGTGGTCTGCGGCGGCCTTCATGGCGATGAATAGTACAACCCCGGTTCCTGCACCGGTATCTCAACACCAATCACCTTTGGTATGGTGGACGGCTTATTCATCCATGACATAACCGTCAGAGCCCAGCTGTCTGGAGGAACAAACATACTTACGAGCTCACCTCCAAGGTCGTTGATAAGCTCGTTCATGGACTCGCTGTTCCAAGCACGTCGAGGCATGCCGTGGAAGGTAAGCTTTGCTAAAAACTCAAGCTCAGAGGGCACCGAGCCCCATCCTGGGTGCCACCGATCAAAGCTCACCAGCGCGCCATCACAGAACAAACGACGGGAAGATTCGAACACACAACTGCAGTCAAAGTTGTCCGGAACCTGATGAAGAAATCAGCCGGTGACGGACAGACTTCGACGAGCAAGTCACTTATTTGGATGCCGTGCGCAATGCTAAGAGCTTTAACAAGGTCATCCGGCGAGACGGGAGGCCGGTCGCCGTTGATGGTTACCATCAGCACTTTGCCGGCAAACTGGTCGTCAAGCGCCGCCATGCCACTGTTGAGCGACAACACGTAGTGACCGAAGGCAGGACGGACCTCAGGATCTCCGGCTCGGAGATCCGCGTTGACCGGCGACATGATAGTGCGCTTGAGTACAGGGAGTACAGGAGGGGGATTTGGGGGAACTGGAGTAGGTATCGAGATTCCAGAGGTGGGGAGGGGCGGGAGACTGGGGATGAAAAGGTAGCATGAATTTCAAGCACGCGCCAATATGCTCTCGTAACGCAAGCGCACGAAAACACCGGTGGCGCCCACATGTCGGCCTAAGAGTCCTTATTCTTTCTTTTTTGGAGAGCCCGGCCTTTTTTTCAGGAACTTTTGAGAGCCCGGCCTGAGAGTCATAATTGACCTGTTTGGCATTGCGTTACTACTCGGCCCATATTCAACGACACCTCACTGGCCCAAACAAGTGTACATCATCGAAAAGACACTGAGCTCAAATTATATAACTTGAAAAAAGGAGATATACTCTGAACACTAGAGAATGGTGATGCCCTCATTTAGCCCACTAGTAGTTCGAGACAATAAACAGTTCGAAACAACGATATATACAACATTCAAACACTGACTGGTGACTACTACTGACATAAACAACAAAACATGATAGTTCATAAGAAGTCTTGCTACACCACCAAAACGCACCCATCTGCAACGCTCAGACTCTCGTGATCCAGACGAGAATGACATTCTAAACAGAAGCAACTATTACATAGTAAGAGGGAGATAGACGAGGATGACCAAATGACAAGGAATATGCATAACAAAAGAAGGAACTACCCATCCAGAACCAGCAACAAAGACAACAAAGTCATTCGAAGAGATGATCCAACACCATCATAATTTGTAGCCCCGCTTCAGCGACCAGTGATCCAGAGACACCAGTACTCCACCCTTTCGATGCAACAGCCCAATTACCTATCAACCTGAAGGCTCGAACCACATCACTGCCTGTCGTAATTGAGACATCCAAGGATGAAAGTTAATCCGGATTCCTTTGTCATTCTCACCTTATTTTGGCTGTAGGCTGTATCGTTGACAATCAGGGGAGTTTGCTCCCGAACTCCTAGGGCTTGCCGTGTAGACACACTTTTCTATAGCAAACAGAGCCTCTCTGCAATCAAGGTCCTTGCCAACGGTGATCTCCTGGTTAATCGGATAATTGAGTCCGAGAAATAGAGAGTGTGAACCAAGGCTGTTTACCCGCCTCCAACTAAAATATCCTAAAGGCCCCAACAAGCTGGTATCCTGCTCATAGACGTAACAGCCACTGTCCGGATATTCACGTATTACACGGTGCTTGTATACAGTGGGGTTTTTGCAATATAACTTTTCAGGCTCATGTGTCCGAATGATCATCAGTCTTTTGCCGTCGTCTGATCAAGCGAGGAACCAATTGTGCCTCCCTGTTGTTGGCAAAGGTGGTGTGATTACAAAGGGCAGTAACTGTAGGGACACTGCATCATATCAAAAAGGACATGCATTGTTAATGTAAGATCAGCATTGTTCAGAGTATGAGTAGGATAATGCAAGAAACATCATTGATATGTCCCTGTTGGAACTGGGAGGAAAATACAGAGAAATGTATACTGGGTTCGAAAATATAGAAGTGCCATGCATGGTTATACTCATGTTATCTCGCAATCGATTCTTCACAGGAAACTACCATGTCATGCATGTTATGTAATCATGTTGTGTCCTCACAAACAAATTCTTCAAGGTAACTAACAGACCATGCATTGTTATATACTCGTGTTCTGTGGGCAAAAATTTTGTGAGGACATTATTCTAGCCATTGATTGCTGAAGGGCGAATATAGGTATGTACACATGGTAAGCATTGCAGAATTTCACTACTTCCAAATATAGAGTTCTCCATATGCACAATTACTTCCCTAATGTATGGTTAGAAGAAACCAACAGTGTGGTGCATGTTTCTACATCATGAAAATGAGGAAACTAACATGAGAGGTTCTACATCATGTTTACACGTGCCGTCCCAGCAATACGTGGTGCCATCTGCTCTGTCGATCGCGTAGATGATGCCATTGTGTTCAATAGCATCATAGAAGTGTGTATCAGCTTTGACGATGTTCCACTGCGAGCCGAGTTGTCTCCAGCTAAAGAAGGCACCGGCGTAAAGATAGGCGAGTCCACGGTCAAACACGGCAATTAGCTTGAAGTCTGCGTAATTCGCATGTCGTGTGGGCACTTGGCAGATTACAATCTTCTACAAAACAGGGTCCGTCCAACTGAGGTCTGGAAGTTCACGAGCACCAACTTTTTACCGTCTTCTCTGAAGGCAGCCATCCTGTGGGAGTTCATGCCGACCCAATACATACCTGCCAAGAAGTTTCGGGCGATGGTGATCGGATCAATGTCGAGGGAAATGATGTACGGCGACCCACTACATACCTGCAAAGAAGTTTCGGCTAATGGAGATCGGATTGAAGTCGAGGGGCATCATGCACGCCTCCGTATCATGGTGAGCGAATCTCGCAAGACCAGATAGTAGCAAGCAGGGTGTCTTGAAAAGCTTAGGCCTCGCTTCGACGATGGCCGTGTGCATGTCCCTAGAGCATGCAGCCAGCCGCGGGGCGCTCAACATATCCATAAACGAACAACAGAGGTCGAGGATGTCACTGGGGAGATTGCTCCAATCGCGGCTCATATGGATGATGCGCGATTCGCGTTCGGCCATGGTGGAGTTTGGAAGGGGGCTTGATTTACGGGGGAGAAGGATGTCGGTGCTGGTACTAGGGAGGCGAGTGAGGCGACGGTACACGGGGGCACAGTGAGATGGAGACGGAGAAGGAGATGGAGATGGAGTGGTGCTATGGGAGCGGAGAGGGAGACGAGGCGAGGCTCCAATGTGCTGTACAGCAGCGGTGACAGACTGCACTGTGCACAGCGAGAGGCTGACTTTGGTAACCCAAACACGCCGCCTAGACTAGTGTCAGGCGCAGGGTGTTGTCACTTCACTGTGAGGACTGGATGAATAGTATTTTGACCATCAAGTGTACCACGGTTGTACTACTACTACTACTACTACTACTACTAGTAGGTACATGAGTACTCCAGTATTGTATAGCGTAAATAGGTCTCCCATGCTAGCATGGTTGTTCACTTCATCGTTCAGGTATCATCCATATTGCGAGCAGAACCAAATTCTCATGCATGCCCAATCAACGCTCTGTCGCGATGCATGCAGTGGTCGTTCTGGTGCATCAAGGACGGCATGCAGATCGTTCCACACTTGAGAAGAGGAAAAATGGAAAGGTAGAACGCGGCAGTAGAGGAGGAGAACGCTGGCTAACGAGGCTGGGAGGGGATAGAGCAGGAAGTTAATGCTCCACGCCGAAAGGTTTTGGGAAAACCTGATTTTCATGAGGTGACTTATACTCACCTAAACGGTGGGAGTATTCCTTAACCAGAGAATGTTGTGTCTCCCACTCACGCTCTCAAAAAAAACTACGACACATTTTTTTATCTGTTTGCATAGGTCCCACCTATCAGGAAGGATGGGCACGTACACGAATAGGTACGACTCATCAATCTACCCGCATAGCCTTTTCATTTAGTCTACCTAGCCATCTAATCAACTGCCTGCACGCCACTTCTCCCATTTACTCCTTCTCCATTGGGAACCGATTCTCCTCGGCTTCTTCACCTCCCCTTCATCTTCACTTGCATCCAAACCCCACTGCGTTCACATTGTTTTAACCTCTTTAAATAATCATCTACTACTTCAGTTAGACTAGCCATCTAATCCTAATTCTCCAAACCATAGCCCTCTGTTCCAGCGGTTCCAAATAGCGAAAGAGATCGAGATGCAGGTTTTTAGCGTCCAACATGTCCTCGTCGAAGGCTCGATGCGCATAGTTTCTACCATCACCGTCCACCCAAGGGTTGTTCGGTAGTGGATCAACAATGTATCCAACTCCCTGGAAAAGGTAGAGACGAGGGTCATCGGTCTCGACGCAGAGTACACGGAGCATGCCCCTGGGAAGATCCAGCGCGCCGCCGTCCTTCAGCTGTGCCTCGAAGATGATGTTTTGGTGTACCACATCATACACTCGCCCTCCATACCAGGTGAGCTTCACGATTTCTTGTCTCGGTAGGACGTATACTTCTGTGGGGCAGCCATCGAAGGGGACAAATAGAAGCTGGAGCCGTACAACCTTGATTTGAAAAGCATCGCTGACCTACAAACCAGAATCAAATTTCCTGTAGAAGTTTGTGATAAAAAGACACCATCCCTATTCGATGTAGCAACTTTTGTGCTTGGTACAAATCTTCAGAAGGGTGATGAGATAGTGGCATTAAGGTCGTCTGGATGGGAGAATTATCCCTTGACATACAAGCGATAAAATATGCTGCCCTCGATGCCCGTGTGAGTTTCGAGATAGCTGCAAGGTCCAAAGAGCTTGTTGCGAAGCAGTCTCCCATAGAGAATGAGAAGAAGAAGAAGAAGAAGAAGAAGAAGAAGAAGAAAAGGCTGCACCAGCAGGAGGGCATTATGGATGGATGAACTATTTCCTCTGTTGTAAAAAAATTATTCCCTCTCGGTGTATATTGATATAGATGGACTATTTCGATGGTGTGCATGTCTTTGGAACAGAGTAGTAGCGTGGGTCCGCTTGACTATAAGGAACTATTTATCCGCATATATAGCTTTCTCTGCTACTCCTTCTAGTGATCGGTATGCAGTGCATGTGTCCGTAGACATGACAGCTTGTCCATCGAAGTTCAACTACGGCGACCATCACGTTTCATCCAGCGATTCCCACGACACCTCTCCAACCCACGGCACCACGGCCCCCGACGTGCGCCTCACCCCTCTCGGCTGCACCGCCCCTCTGCCTTTGTGTGCATGACATGTGGGCCACCTAAAATGCGGCGAGCATCAAGTTTTTACCACAGTCACCCGCGATTCCCACGACGCTGCTCGAAACCATGAAACCACACGTCCCTCGACCTGTGGCTCACCCCTCTTGGCCCCACTGCCCCTCTACCTACGGGAGCATTACATGTGGACCAGTCACCTATCTGGTCCACATGTTATTGACTCAAAGGTAGGTGTAGTAAGGCGCTGAAGCTCAGTCCCGACGTCCCTGAGAGGGAAATGTAACTCCTGCGCCTGGGCTTGTGGTGCTCCCGCAGCATGAACTCGTGCCAAACTCGAGATTTGTTTCTTTACTATACATGCACGCAACGATTTAATGGACATTGTAATCTCAACATGTGATGGGGAGCTCTAAATTTGAATTTGAAACTTACAAAACGAAAAGATTCAAAACAAATAAACTGGGAGAGAGGGAGTATATCGTAGGATGTGTCCCATACAAAATAAGTCCCCTGGTTTGTCACCGCGAAGATGCGGTTAGAAAGGAGCACAGCATCTGCCTACTCGTACGGCATCAAATCGGCCGCAGACAGGATGGTCCGCCTTTGACCGCCATGTGCAAGGTTCATGCTTTCTTATTCAATCTCACCGTGGTTCCATCGTACCAATTCATGCGGTGGCCCATTGCATGGCTGATCCCAATGTTGGACAAAGGTTCTACGGGAACGGTGTCACCGTTGTAAATGTTGTGCAAATTGATGTTGGTACCCTCCCGTACATATGCATGCCAATCTCCACTCGCACCGAGCCTAACCTGTGAAACAGTGGGAAAGGGGAGAATTAGGAAATGGACACGGAAGTAGTCTTTAGAATGCATTTACTATGTGATCGAACTCATCTTACCTGCTCATCAGAGGAAATTCGAGTGCCCCTCAACGTCGGCATCTCAAGGGGCGTCAACTTGCAACTACGGCCACGCCGCTGGAGAGACCCCCAAGGAAACATCCTCGTGCGTTCCACGTAACATCAAGATGCATTTGTATGAGTAGTTTATCCTGTGAGAGAAAAGGATGAACGAGGGAAGGCCTCTAGAGATAGAGATGGACACTACTACTACCAATGTGCTAGCTCGTGCGTTGCAATGGATCCAAAGTAGTAGAATAATACTTGTTCACGTGCTTGAATATAAACACTCTAGTTTTGATATACATGTCTCAGCAGACATGACAGCTTGTCCATGGAAGTTGAACCACGGCGACCATCATGTTTCTTGTTTCTACCACTGCCACACCCACACACGATTCCCACGATGCTGCTCCAACCCACGGCACGACGTCCCCCGACGTGGACATGGATCCTCTGACGTGGCTATCACTGCCTTGCCCTGCCTTTCCTTCGCTAATAGGTGGGACCCACGTTTATGGGTCCCACATGTCAGTGACAGGATGGTAGGATTGTTCGTGTCAGGGGATCCTCATCCCCCCGACGTGCCCCTCATCCCTCTCGGCCCCACCGCTCCTATGCCTTTGTGTGCATGATATACTCCTAATATATTACTCCCTCCGTACCTAAATATTTGTCTTTTTTGAGATTTCAAATGGAATATCACATACGGATTATATAGACATATTCTAGTGTTTCTAGCAAGATGCCCGTGCGTTGCACGAAGTTGATGGAAAAGGTAAGCACAACTTATAAATTGACGGATCGAGTACTAGT
The DNA here is from genome assembly GCF_056163025.1 of Triticum urartu. Classification (NCBI taxonomy): domain Eukaryota; kingdom Viridiplantae; phylum Streptophyta; class Magnoliopsida; order Poales; family Poaceae; genus Triticum; species Triticum urartu. The sequence continues at coordinate 15,877,761 of NC_141877.1, forward strand.
TACAGTGATGCATATAATTAAGCAAAGGGATCGCACATGTCGGTATTGACTGGAATGAGAATGCAACAGCACAATAAGAATTAAGGCCACGATGATGCGATCGCAGTGGTGGTTACAGAAGGCAAGAAGAAAGATGGACCCACGAACGTACGACCTCCTCCTCCTCAACTTAGTGCGCCGGGCCACCGAATGGCGGCTAAGGAGCAGCGGCTTTTGTGGCGAGATCGAGGTGCTTCTCAGCAAAGGCATCCAAGGCTTCCAGCCGGTTGAGGAAGGCCAACCTCGTAGCGTCCTCACTGGCATTATAGATACCTATGTACATGATTTGCTCATACACGTGGATGTGTAGGTCGACGAATTCTTGCAGGGCGAGGCGCCTTGCGGGGAGCGCGACCTCCAGGTGGACATTCTTCATGGCGTCGGCGGGCAGTCGCAGGGCCACCAGTGCTTGAAAGAGGTTCCGGCCATGGAGGCCGATTAGGGTGGCAGGCAATGAGGAGCCCGGGTGTGTGGGCTGGAGGAGTACGGCGATGTCGTACACGAGCTTCTTGATGACGGTGAACTTGTTGCTGGTGTCAACGATCATCTGGTCCAACTGAGAGTCGTAGTTGGCGTCGACGGCGGCCCTCCACCAGCCGGTCTCCAACACCGTCTGGAGACGATTCTCAGCGCCATGCCGCAGGCCGGCGCCGTGGACCATCTGGCGTAGCCGCTGGCCGCTCACGCGCATCGCCGCCATGGGTCTGGAGTGAGCTCTTTTGCGCTTAGTGTAGGTGCTTAGGCAAATGCTTAGGTGCATACGATGTGGTAGATGCACTGGAATGGAGGGGCGCCTTTATATGAGGGCAATGAGGGCAAACTGCGTTGCATTCACATCATGCAGCCTCTTTTCCTGGACCTCCTCCCATTACTTTCCTCATGCATTAATTGAGGAGGATGCATTGGCCGTTCAACATATCGGGAACCACTACTCCCTCCCTCGTCTACATTAAAGCCATATCGGGAACTGCGCCGCCCGCTTTCAAATCGAATACTCCCTCCGTCTAGGTGAGTATTAAGTCATCTTACGAAAACCAAATAGTAAACACATAGGCGTGGTGCATTAACTCTCAAGTTGTTTCTTAGGCTAGCCATAGTGGGAGTAACTTAGGTAGTAACTTAACACATCCCAAGACAATTTTGCTTATGTGGCAACTATTTAATGAGGAAAGAGGTGCTTGTGGTAACATAATATGTTACTGTAACATAGCACTTTAGTCGCTTCGACAGAGAAGCGAGAAGACGAGGGAGTAGGCTGCTGCAAACGTAGGGCTGTGTGATTTGACAGCGAGTTACTACTGGACAGGTGGGGCCCCGTGATTTGACTTGCCATTATGTCATTTTAACTATGGCGCTACAACCGGCGTGAGTCTCCCAGATTCCTGACCACCTCCATACAGGTGCCTCTCCCAATGCTCCACCATGTAGTAGAGGTTGGCTCTTGCATGAGAGCCCACTTCTCCACTTTTTCCTTGCCTCTATTTCCTCCACATATGCAAAAATGCCATGTAAAGCGCACTATTGTACTTACTTTTACTTGCTCCAACAGGTGCTTAAGCTTGCCACATAGGCATAAAGTCTGATGAGGCAAGTTATTCAAGAAGAGAGAGACTAGTTTGGGGACCCAAGGAAGAAACAGTGCTGAGCGCGTGTACCTAGGTGAAAAGACAATTTTGAGTCTATAGATAATTAAATGAAGCAAACTTAGCAACACCATTTCATTGGAAGAGGTCACTCCATGGCAAATGCAATAAATACTAGTACTCCATGTGTCCCATAATGTAAGAACGTTTTTGGCACTACACTAGTGTGAAAAACATTCTTATATTATGGGACGGAGAGATTACAAAGAAAGAGATAGAGAGGAGTAAAAAAATACACTTATAGCCAACCTTGTTGTAGTATGTGTGACTAAGTGATGACTATGTATAACATGCCAAACATCAGATAGCCTAACGCACCATGTTAAATATCCAAGGGCGCGACCGCACGAGCGATGCGACGGTCATGGTAGGCGCGACCACGATATGGGCTACTGGCAGCCCTTGGATCTGAGATCAAACGGTCGCATCCTAAGTTGCTGAAAATTTGTAGAATAACCCTCCAGGATAGGATATTCACCCATAGGTCTAGAATCAGGCCATGCAACCATTCGATCTCAGATCCAAGGGCTCTCGGAAGCCCGTATCATGGGAGAATGGAAAGCCACTACCCTGCCGTTCGCACGCTGGCAGTTTGCTCCTACTCGTCCCCGCACATCCTTCAATACTACGGCGGTTCGCTCCTAGTCGTCCCGTCCATTCACATTATGGTAGTTCCACTAATCCTAACCCTCCTACCAAATCGATGGTGTCCCAAATCTCCAGGATCGGCGGTGAGTACAAGGTTAGAACCATCACCGGCGATGAGTTCGACGTCATCTACACCCGTTCTTCCACGATGATGGAAGGATGCCTTTCTTGCTTCAGATGCATGTTCGAAAACTCAGATGATGAGTGGGTCGTTGGGCTAGATGTTGAGTACACCACAGTCCTGGGATGACAGAAGGATCTAAAGGACGAAGAGAGGAAGAAGCCCGCCGGGATCCAGGTTTGTGTGCATGACTTATGCTTGGTCTACCACATATGCCATGCCGACGTTGAGTGCCAGGATTTTAAGGACTTCCTCGGGAGCAACCTAGTCAAATTCGTTACTGTAGACTTTGGTAACGACAAAGAAGTCCTGCGTCGGGTACGCCTCGTTGTAGGCAACACCTTCGACCTCCAGAAGAATCAGCTGGTGTCCTCTCTTCAGCCTTCAATGCTGACCCTGGTAGGAGCCATGGTTCATCCTTCGTACGGTAAACTGGAGAAACCTGCATACACATTTCGTCATCATGCATGGCAACGGAATGTACTAGATATAGACCACATCCAGTATGCTGCAATGGATGGCTACCTTTGCTTCAATATCTACAAGGGTTGGATGAACAGCAACAGCCAAGTGTGCGGTTCAAGCAAAGAAGTATCGGCTAAGAGGAAGAGGGACAAGGACGAAGTCGAGGATGAAGTCGAGGACGTGGACGAGGACTCCAAGTAAGGTGGCAGTGTCGTTGCTCATGGTGGTTCTAATGCAGTGTCTACCGGAATAGTTGCAAAGTTTAATTTCAGGTGTGCTTAATTTAATTTGAGGGGTGTGTTGTGCTAAGGCCCCAGCAGAACTATGTTATGTTTCTTCTTGTTACTTTAACTCTTTAGTACGTACATACAAGTATTTCTTACATTTCATCTTTTAGTTGGTACAGTACTACCACTCGTTTCTTCACATTATATACGTACAATATATATGGCCAGCATCATATAGCCAGCAGTTTAGTTGCCAAAGAATTTCAGGGTGCTTAGTTTTGTCAAAGAATTCCAGGGTGCTTAGTTTTATTTGAGGGGTGGGTTGTGCACTTGTGCTGGACACCATTATTGTGACAAGCCTTTTTAATAGTACTATATGCATAATTTGGCGACGAGCGCTCTCTATATGTACCACCTTTTTTTTATTTCAAGTTTTGCTCCATGGCGCAATCCATCGATACTACTACTGTACAAAAGTGGAGTATATACATTTTTTAAAAGGCTAGAGGGCAGGGCAGTCTAGCTCGGTCGGTTTCACGAGAGGCGAGGGCCTTTGTGATTTGATGGCTCCTTACTACTGTCAAATCGAATAGTACTGCGCCGCCCGCTGCATGCCCGGCGCCTCCATTAAACTCCTCTGTTAAACCTGCATGCAAACCGAGAATCCTACTCCGTCCACACGTCCGTTCATGAGCGGGCCGGAATTAAACGCAACACCGGCCGAGCTCCTCCCGTCCGCCCTCAGTTTAAATGAGGCCAGACGCCGACCAAGCTCCTACCGTCCGCCCTCTATTTACACGAGGCCAGATAGACAGCGGGCAAGAATTGCACCCCTCCGCCGCTCCCCCATCTCCTCCTTCACCATTTTCTCCACTCCTCCGATGGCTTCCGATGAGCCGTTCCCCGGCATATTACCCGGCTGGGTGGCCCGCCGATCCCTCCGGATACGGGCGAGGCCGCTCCGTGCTTCACCAACCTCGCTTGGCCCGACGGAGCCAGTTGACACCCCAAGCAGGCGCGTGGTTCAGCAACTCGTCGCTCCAGTTCAGCTCGATGAGGAGTGGCGAGTTGCTCCACGCCAGCACGGAGGTGAGCACGCCGGTACGGGCGCCGTCGCTGCGCGTCGTACCGCACCATCAGTGTCTGCGGTGGCCGCGCCTCCCGTGTCTATGGGCGCGCCTCCCATGCCTGCGGCAGCGCCATGCAGGCAGAGACAGAAGCCGGGTGCGTGGAGAGCGACGAGTCGGTGGCCAGCTTCTCCGTGTCCGCCGCCATCATCGAGGAGAAGTAGAACACGGGAGGCCGCCGCTACTTGGGACCCATGAAGGCCACCGCCGAGGCGACGACCGCGGATTCAGGTGGTTTCTTTGTTGCTTCGTCTCTTTCGAGGACCTTCGTCGACCCCGCAAGTGTCTGACGGACATGAGGAAGACAAAGGGATCCGCGGGCGGCCATTTAGATTAGGTACTCCCTCTCCAGCTGCCTGGGAATTTTTGTTCTAAGAATGGATAAATTGTATGTATCTACAACTAAAATAAGTCCAGATACATCCATTTCTAGGACAAGTATTTCCGGATGGAGGGAGTATTAATTATACAAGAGAGCCGGATTGGCACCTCTTAGTTCATGTAAATGTAATGAAATCCATGATGTTTATATGAAGATCTGGCTTTTTTATACGAAATCCTTCATGCTTATATGAAATCAGTCCGTGTTTGCACGAATTTCATCTGGTTGGTTAGAGTTGTAAAAATGTATGCCGCTGGCGTTTGATGTCATCCTCCGCTTAAGGAAGCGGGAGGAAATTTGTCGGCTACCGTTGGAGATGCTCTTTATGCTGGAAATAATAGAGTGACATCCAATCCATTTGAGCTAATTGCCTATATGATTGTCCCTCTATAAAAAGTTAATTGCATGCACAGTGTACACGTGACTTGCAGGGTGGCTACAGCTTTGTACAGAAAGTTAAAAAGAAACAAGTCCATCCTTAGTCTTGTATTCTAAGTACTCTGTGGGTTCCACTGTCAGTACAGTGGCGAAAGAAGTATATATCAAATAAGTAGAGTAATATATAATATAAAAATATAAAGTTAAAAGACAGAATACGAACTCATGTCATCGCGTTGCGAGCATCCGGCACTAACCAGCCCAGCACATTTTTGTTGTAGACCATGCTGGGGAGATATATCTCCATGTCTACTCTTATATATACTCCATTCGTTCCTAAATATTTGTCTTTTTCAGATTTCAAATGGACTACCACATACGGATGTGTATGTAGACATATTTTAGAGTGTAGATTCACTCATTTTGCTCCGTATGTCTTTTCAGGAAGGGGTCAGATTTGTCCTTGATTTATTTATGAGGTATCCAGATGGCACTGCACCGCCAAGAAAAGAGGGTAACATCAAAATTATGGACTACTTTTTTGAGTATGTTGGTAAGGTCCGGTCATAGTCACTTGTTGAAATCTCTAAAAAGACAAATACTCCCTCCGTCCGGAAATACTTGTCATCAAAATGGATAAAAGGAAATGTATCTAGACGTATTTTAGTTTTAGATACATCTCTTTTTATCCATTTTGATGACTATTATTTTCGGACGGAGGGAGTAGAAAAAGAGTTGGTGATGATAGCGTGCGTGCCATCCTGCAATATAGGCCGTTGGATTTATATCTAACGGACAGGAAAGAAACTATGGCAATTTTGCAAAAATATACCCACACGTCTCTCCACATTCGCAAATAAGGCCTTCCCTAGTTCAACATTTTCTCTCACAAGATAAACTACTCATACAAATGCATCTTGATGTTGCATGCAACGCACGGGCAGCTAGCTAATTTATTTTAAAATAGTTGCTGCAATAATTGGGTTGAAGTGATATATTTTATGTCTGCCCCGAATGACTTCAGATTCACTAGTAGTAACAAAGAAAAGGTTGCCTTGTTAATTAACAGAAAACAGGGTGAAAACTATCACATGAGGCCGGTAAAAACAAGGCACACTGGGTTCAGCGTCATCGTCACTATAGCTGTGCGCGCGCGAGAAGTCTACATATCGAGGGGGCTACCGAGCGAGGCACCGAGACACAAAGTTTGAGAGAGAAACCAATCGACAAATTATGATCAGATTGAGTTGTCACCCTTCTGCTGTCATTGTTGGGAGCGGGAGGGAGAGAAAGGCGTATTGAGAGTGTGTGCGGTAGACACAGAGGCACAACTAGCGAGTGTGTGTGTGTGTGTGTGTGTTTGAAAGAGGAGTAGATAGATTATTATCAAGATCGATGTTCCACCCTACTCCTTCGGTGCCGGGTAGTGTGTGTGTGTGTGTGTTTGAGAGAGAAGCCAGTCGATAGATTAGTATCAAGATCGAGGTGTCACCCTACTCCTTCGGTGTTGGGAAGTGTGGGTGTGTGGGGGGGGCAGTGACACTCACATATCTCTACTCTTATAAAAAAACAGAGTTGGTGATGATGGTGTTCCTGCCATCCTGCAATATAGGCCATCCGATTTATATCCGACGGACAGGAAGGAAACTATGGCAATTTTGCAAAAAGATACCCACACCCCTCTCCACATTTGCAAATAAGGCATTCCCTCGTTCATCCTTTTCTCCCACAAGATAAACTTCTCATACAAATGCATCTTGATGTTCCGTGCAACGCATGGGCATCTTGCTAGTAGGGAGAAGGAGTTTGTGTGACACATATATAGCTATATTAAGGGATATGTAGATAGCATATGTGTGAGAGACATTAGTGGCTGTGGGTGGGCGGAATTAAAGGGGTGGGTGTGTTAGACATAGAGAGCGTGTGTGTTTCTGTGTGAGAGACTTGTAGGACGGGGTAGAAAGACGAATTTAACCCTGACGGAGGGAGAGAAATACACGAAGTGCACGTGTGTGATTCCGATGCCCACAGGGAATTGAGATATGTATGCGTGTGAGAGAGATTGCACAATTCATTGACTTATCACTATCTAGCGATCGTGGACGTGCATCGCTTGAACATAAGTCAATATCTACTTCGTATCGTGGCCAAAGGTACAATATCGATTCAACGCTATAAAGATTGGACACTCACATATCACATTTTTTTTCTATTTAAATAAGCCTTTTTTAGTTGTGCATGCCAAAGTTACAGTGAAGTTTCTTCAAACAACCAATGTAGCTATCATGAACATGCACCATTGTTACTCTTGCATTCAAATTCATTAGTCTTGGATGATTTAAGTTTCTATTTTGAAGTAATATATGTAATATTCATATATGAATTCAACGGGTACACAATTTATGAAATGGAGGCTATGTAATCATATGAGGTAACACTTTTAGGTAGCTGACTACAATATCCATTTATTTTTGTGCGCCTCTACACTAACACGTAATGCATTATGTTTAAAGTAAATAACCAATGGCACTAAATTATCTATTTACATGAGAAATACATAGGCTGAGCGTTTGATCCCTTTTTTTGTGAACGCGCCACTACACCCATACGATTGGTCGCGCCCGTGTGAACGTCCAAGTTATCGGCGCATCATCCCGAGTTATTGTCTTTTTTCTGGGGTGGACTTCACACCAGTTATTAACTGCTGACGCGTGCCCCGTGTACACAGTCTAGCATGACCTTCCCGCTAGAACAGTCCAAAATTAGTTGAAACTGGATACGAACGATCCCGCGGGCGGCAAAATCTCCCGCCTCCTTCTAAAATTTCCGCCACCTTAGTCTTTAGCATGTGAAATCCCCCTTCTGTCCTTGGTGCACGGAGACCAACAGTTACAATACCGCCCTCATCTACATGATAGGTCGGGGCTGCTTTGGTAACTTCCGGTTCCCCCACTACACAACACCCCCATTTCCTCTCCCCCTCCTGCAAAACGACTAACTACACGACACGCCGTCCGTACTTCATCCCCCTTTCTCCCCTCCCCTCTCGAAACCCTAGACTGCTCATCCATCGGCGTACCATAGCCCATTCACTGCCAGCGGCGTCCACCTCGCCGGATCTGCTTCTGCCGCCGCATCTACCCCTCCCACCTCCCCTAGAAACAAGTAGACTGCTCATCCACCACTGTACCACAGCCCATTCAGTGCCAGCCTTGTCCACGGCGCCGGATCTGCTTCGCCGGTACTCTCGTGAACCGCCGCGCATCTGCAGCGGCTCATTCGTACTCCCCACCAGAGACGCTTCGTCCACACCCCCAGAGCCGCACCACCGACGCCACCATCGATGGCCTCTGATCCTCTTCGCCGACACCTTCCTCAACCCTACCGGAGCCGCTTCGCCGACACCTTCCTCAACCCTACCGGAGTAGATTCGCCTATACCATTCTCAACCGTACCGGGGCCGCTTTGCCAACTCACAAGTCCACGGCCTCAGATCCGCTTCCTCGCACCCTCATCCAACATACCGGAGCAGCTTCTGACGCCCCATCCACGGCCGCAGATCCGCATCGTCGACACCACCCTTAACCCAACCACCGAAGCAGCTTATGACGCCCCGTCCACGGCCGCAGATCCGCATCGTCGACACTATCCTTAACCCAACCACTGGAGCAGCTTCACCTACGCCCTCGTCCACGGCCATAGATCCTCTTCGCCCACACCGTAGTTCACCCTACCGGAGCCGCTTCACAAACACCCTACTCAACGGTTCTAGATCTCCATACCGGACCCGGACAGCCAGCGCAGCGTCATCACCCTCGACGTTTCTAACCTGATTCCCACAGTCTGGAGAGATGACAAGCACCCGCCACGGCCTAGGTACTTCTCACCTTTAAACCCATCCAGCATCACCTGCCCATTGTACTCAAATATACTAACCGGTCGCTGTTACCTGTTATGCAGCTGGCAAAAACTACAAGGACGATGTTTCTTCTGGATCTAACAGCTTGGCCAACCAAGATCCTGGACTGAGGCATTGCTATGATCTTGTAAGCGCGTCTCTCTCTCTTGTATTGTTCTGTGCCTGCCAGCGTGCTTTGCTAGGATTTTCGACCAGTAATCCCTTTGTGCAGACAATGATTTCTACTACTGGCTGCTAAATTAGATATGTAGATGTCATACATGATACTACCTCGTACCTCCGTTCCTAAATATAAGTCTTTCTAGAGATTCCACTATAGTCTACATACAGAGCAAAATGAGTGAATCTACACTCGAAAATGCATCTATATACATCTGTATGTGGTCCATACTGGAATATCTACAAAGACATATATTTAGGAACAGGGGCAGTACATTACAGAAAATCATAGGTGGCATGTAGGAATTCCAGTGCACTACATTAGGCTCCCTTAGAGTGACTGCTAGTCCAGCATACAGAGTCATGGCTAGTTTATGGTACGCACACAATGGTTAATTGGTGGTTTAAATATGCGCAAGGGATATGCAATGTAGTATCATGTAGAGATGTCTGAAATTAGCCGTGTCAACTTGCAGATAGGGTTACACAATGAAAAAGTACAAGATGTATGTGGCAATTTCATGGAACATCGCAAAAAAAGGAGAGGCAGCGGTGAGCCTATACAGTGTGCTATGGTACGTCACTCCTCCATTGCAATCATCGTGACATGTTATTTGTATGCCAGTTCTATTAGCCAAGTTTTTAGGGACAGTTATTATGAGTTATCCTAAGAAAATAAGCACCTGTGAATATAAGTTCCATGTAATAAGCCAACCAGTTCTTTTCATTGCGTTTTCAGCTTATCTTTGGTATGATCAGTGGAAAGTCTAGATTGCATTATATTTTTTTTCATTTTGCTGCCCATAGGAAATTAATTTGACTTGCAAACATCACAAATTGAACCCAGTGCCATAATTAATATGATAGGAAAACAGACCATCACTATTTGCTCAAAATGCAAATACAAAGATACCATCTACTTGGCACAATTTACTTTGGTCAATGTTTTCCATAGAGATCCCATTGCCTAATTTAAACGAAGAACGCATGACCCACATTTAAATGAAGAACAATTATTTATTGAAATTCGATGGTCCAAGTGGCTGGTTATTATCGTATAGCAGCACCACCTGAAAGCATCATATAGCAGCAACAGCAGCTCGTAGCAACTCATCATACAGCAGCAGCAGTCTGCAATTCATCATATACCAGAAGCAGCTCATAGCAATTCATCATATAGCAGCAGAAGGAGCAGCTCATAGCAATTCATCATATAGCAGCAGCAGGAGCAGCTCATAGCAATTCATCATATAGCAGCAACAGGAGCAGCTTGTAGCAACTCATCATATAGCAGCAGCAGGAGCAGCTTGTAGCAACTCATCATATAGCAGCAGCAGCTCATAGCAATTTATCATACAGCAGCAGCAGCTCATAGCAACTCATCATATAGCAGCAGCAGCTCATAGCAATTCATCATATAGCAGCAGTAGGAGCAGCTCATAGCAATGCATCATATAGCAGCAGCAGAAGAAGGAGCTCATAGCAATTCATCGTATAGTGGATCAGAATGAAAATTTGGCAAAAAACAGAGGAGATCCTCACCTTGTTGGATGAGCTCATGCTTCAACAACACCTCAAGGCCATGGCCTGGGAGGAGGGGAGGGGGAATAAGGTGCATTCTGCCGTAGTGTGGCATCAGCCATAGTTCTGCAGCGCACGCTGGAGTAGTGCGTTGGACGAACCACAGTGGAGCAGCTGCTGGAGACCATGAGAATGAGGGGCGGTGCCAGAGGGAGGAGAAGCCAGGGAGATTTGCCCCTACCCACCGGCCATGTAGCCTAGCTGGACATAGCGTCATCGAGGAAAAGGCCAGATGGGACCAGTGGCGACGGCTCGCTGGAGGAACCCTAGTGCTGCAGGCAGGGGATCGAGGTAGAGGGAAAGGGGAGAGGAGATGCAAGAGGGCAGGGAATGAATGCTTGCGTGTTTGTTTTTACTTGAGGGTCAGGTGTGACACGGGCGTCAGCAGTTGCATTTTTAGTGTAATATAGGCAGACAACAGAGTCATTTCACTATTCCCCTTCCCTTCAATTTTTAGTGTGGTTCTACCCGAAACACCCCCCCCCCTCCAAAGCGAAATTAGTTAAGCCCAAGCCCATAACTCAAAAATGACTTCTTTACATCTTTTATGGCTTATTTTGACAATATGCCCTGAAAAGGCGGAATCGAACTGGCCCTTAACCTGCAATTCAATTGTGCATGCAATGATGAATCACTCCTGCCTGCTATCTGTACATTTAGGCATCATCATACAAGGTATAACCTAATACATGTGCATTCCATTGTAGAATCTGGAATATGCAATGTTTATGTTAGTTCATACATTGCACATGATGTTTAAATGCCCCTTAAATCTGGTCAGTCAAGTGATGGTCTTTAAGCCTCCTTATTTGCTTCTTTTGTTGATATGTAAGATTTGCTCACACTTCTGTTCAATTGCTTGTTTGCATCAGCCAGCCATACTAGGACTATTTGCTTTGATTACTTGTTGTTCTTCACCTAACACTCTAACAGAGCTTGTCAACGATTTAAACACTATGGGCTGCTGTAGTGGGGCCTTGTCTAACTCATAGGTGACATAAAGGTTTGGCTGTACACTACATTAGGCTCTCCAAGAGTACTTGGAGATCCAGTTCGAAGGTATGCCTAGGTTTTACATAGTGCAGACATAGTAAATGCTCATTTCATTGTGTGCAAGTGCAAGAGATGTGGCATGTTTCATTATGTGGTGTTGTTTTCTTATAATCTCATCCTTTTGTGTTCACAGACTGGAAAGTATGCATATTTATCTTCCAAGGAGACGAGTAACTAGTTTGTGTTACCTTGCATAGGGGGTGCAATGAAGATAAGATTGAGGATTTCCAAGTACAAGATGTTAGGAAGGAGCCTTGCAAGAGAAGTAGGAGCTGCCCTGAGCCTCTTCAACCTGCTAAGGTAAGTCACTGCATGCAACTCAACAGTTCAATTCCTTGTTTGTTTCAGGCATAGTTAATTTTCTCTTTTCAATTGCTTTATTTGTCCTCAGTTAATGAGATGCCCAAATAATCATGCCTGATGTTCGATACTTGTATCACTAGTAGTTGACATAATTAAAGGCCTTACCATTTAATTACTCTGCCGAAGTGTGCCTGAAGCTTTGAAGTCTATTAACCAACTATTATTGCATGAGGCTCACAATCTAGTTTATACTACGCTAATGATTGCATAGTTTTGCCTGCTGTACTATGTTTGTATGAAACCCTATGCTGTTCATTATGCTTCCTAAGACTTTAATTGAGGCACAAAATGGCCAACTGCTTGCTTACTTATACGCAACGTGCTGTCTAAATTTGTAACTTGTCTGTGTTTTCGATTGGGCCCCAACATCATGCTCCTCGGGTGAGCTAATATGGATTTCTGTATGCAGGCTGCATAGACTATCTTTTTTATAATTTTTAAAATATCACCTGCTTATGCTTCATGACGTGTAACATTTATTTAAAGTGACATGTAACATTATTGTTAGTGCTGTTTTGCCATGTAGTACAAAATAGTGTCTTGTTCGCTTCACTGTTGTAACTATATTTTTGCCCTAGTCATGCGTACTTAGAGAAACATTTCAGGACGAAGTGACATCAACAGAAATATCTGCGAGCAGTGCGGCATGGCCGTTACCAAATGATTATGGATTGGAATCGGAATGTGCTGATGTTCTCGAGCATCAACTATAGGTGGCAAGACAACGTGCACATGATTGTCAACGTATAATCAACAAGTTGAGACTGGACATGCAGGTATTAGATGCAGGAGTCAAAAAAATGAAACAAGACACTAAGGTAACCATGAAGGAATTGGAGATTTTGCAGACTGAAATTTGTGCTATCTGAATCTGGCCAATCCTATTTTCTGAAGAGATTATAGTTCAAATGGAGTTAAGTTGATGCGCGTCCATGATGTATGAGCTGTATTTGCCCAGTGTATGTAATTTGCTGTTTGTGTATCTTTATTATCACCTGTGCCGAACCATAATGCCCAGTGGGTATAATCGGCTCTAATTTCTTTATTGTATAGTGTAGGATTATTCTACCTTTCTATGCCTTGATCTCTTTGTTGTAATAGTCTAGTCTTTTTAGAGGTGATAGTATTGAGTAGGATAATTCTTTCAATATGTTATATCGTTCAAACGGGGGCCAATTCGCCCGACCATGGCCCTTCACGGGCCGTCGGATCCATGGGCCTTCTACATCTCGTAGGATCCATGGGCCTTCTACGTCTCGTAGGTTCCATGGGCCTTCTACGTCTCGTACGATCCATGGGCCTTGTACGTCTCGTAGGATCCATGGGCCGCCGGCACATTTATGGGTCTTGTACGGGCCTTTAATGGGTCGTAGACGGGCCTTTAATAGAAATCGTACATTTTATGGGCTGACCATAACAGGCCGTTAATAGGCCGTATTTGGTGATGCTATGAAAATGGCCCAACAGACTAACGGTCCACAAACGGGCCGACTGTAACGACGGGCTGGATTTGGCCCACAAGCAGAAAATGACAGTAACGGGCCATAAGTAACCGAATGCTGCAAATGAGCCCAAGAATAAATGGGCCCTTAGAAGGCCGAAAGTTAACATGGGTTGGAAATGGCCCAACGGAATAACGGGCCGTTAATGGGTAAAAAGTGATACACTGTTCATTACGGGCCAGTTTCACCACGGGCCGTTAATGGGTGTAAAGTAATACACTGTTCATTATGGGCCAGTTTCAACACGGGCCGCTAATGGGCCAAGAGTTACAAAGGGCCTCATATGGGCCGAAAGACGTCATGGGCTATACATGGGCCAGAAGTGAAAACGGGCTGGAGTCATAGTGGACGGCCCAGATGACGCTACTGGGCCTAATTTGGATAGGGCATAACGGGCCTTGGGTTAGCGGGCTATAAATGGGCTATATGCGAACAGGCCGTTAACAGACTTTCCATGGGCCGGGCCGCCAGCTTTTGACCAAGTCAAACGGGCCGGCCCGCCAGCTTTTGACCAAGTCAAACGGGCCGGCCCGCCAGCTTTTGACCAAGTCAAACGGGCCAGCCTTTTCATAGGAATGGGCCACTGTTGGGTCATGCCACGTGTCGACATATCATAGGCGCCTATCTGACCCGCTGACGAGCTGACACGTGTTTCATCCGGCCAATAAGAATTTTACATGTGGAAATTTCCCATTGGTCGGGGCTGTTAACGGGTTATCGGATCCAAAACCCGACCTGATAGCTTAACGGCGTTCCGTTACGGTGGATGCCACGTGTTGGTCACCCTTGATGAAAGCACTTCTGTGACGCGCGATTTATCGTCATGGAAGTGGACACTTCCGTGATGATAATTTTGGTAATGTCATGGAATACTTCTACGACAGCACAGGTATGAGTATCTTGATTCTGTCATAAATTTGTCATGGATGTACATGCATGAAAAAAAAAGTGACCTACTGTGACAAACACGTATCATCACGGAAGTGTATTTTTTTGTAGTGTAGGGGGATAGATTGGTAGGAAAAGACCATCGCTCGTCCCCGACCGCCACTCATAAGGAAGACAATCAATAAATAAATCATGCTCCAACTTCTTCAGATAACAGTTCACCATATGTGCATGCTACGGGAATCACAAACTTCAACACAAGCATTTCTCCAATTCACAACTACTAAACTAGCACGACTCTAATACCACCATCTCCATATCTCAAAACAATTATCAAGTATCAAACTTCTCATAGTATTCAACACGCTCATAAGAATTTGTTTTATTAATATTGAATGCCTAACATAATTAAAGAAAATTACCACGCTGTTTTGTAGGACTCTCAAAATAATCTAAGTGAACCATGAGAGAACAATAGTTTCTATAAAACAAATCCACCATCGTGCCCTAAAAGATATAAGTGAAGCACTAGAGCAAAAACTATATAACTCAAAAGATATAAGTGAAGCACATAGAGTATTCTAACAATTTCTGAATCATGTGTGTCTCTCTCAAAAGGTGTGTACAGCAAGGATGATTGTGGAAAACTAACAAATAAAGACCCAAATAATACAAGACGCTCCAAGCAAAACACATATCATGTGGTAAATAAAAATATAGCTCCAAGTAAAGTTGCCGATGGAACTAGACGAAAGAGGGGATGCCTTCCGGGGCATCCCCAAGCTTTGTATTTTAGGTGTCCTTAGATTATCTTGGGGTGCCATGGGCATCCCCAAGCTTAGGCTCTTTCCACTCCTTGTTCCATAATCCATCAAATCTTTTACCCAAAACTTAAAGTAGAAAATCTCGTGAGCTTCGTTTGCGAAAGAAAACAAAACACCACTTCAAGGTACTATAATGAACTCATTATTTATTTATATTGGTGTTAAACCTACTGTATTCCAACTTCTCTATGGTTTATAAACTATTTTACTAGCCATAGATTCATCAAAATAAGCAAACAACACACGAAAAACAGAATCTGTCAAAAACAGAACAGTCTGTAGTAATCTGTAGCTAACGCAAGTTCTAGAACCCCAAAAATTATAAAATAAACTGATGCACGTGAGGAATTTATCTATTAATCATCTGCAAAAAGAATTAACTAAATATCACTTTCCAAATGAAAATGGCAGCAGTTCGCGCGAGCGCTAAAGTTTCTGTTTTTTACAGCAAGATTAAAAAGACTTTCCCCAAGTCTTCCCAACGGTTCTACTTGGCAAAAACACTAATTAAACATAAAAAACAAAACCAAAACAGAGGCTAAATAAATTATTTATTACTAAACAGGAGCAAAAATCAAGGAATAAAAATAAAATTGGGTTGCCTCCCAACAAGCGCGATCGTTTAACGCCCCTAGCTAGGCATGAAAGCAAGGATAGATCTAGGTATCGCCATAATAATAGGATAAATCATTAAAACTCATTTCATATTCTCTACATTCGACAGAAAGTTTTATTTGAGGCAAGCAAAAGTATTCAAAAGGGCTAAATTTAATGGGACAAAAGTCCCCAAGATCAACTTTAGGAGGTATATGTTCCTCCTTTGGCCCTTCGTATTGCACAACTAATTCATCGTTATAAGAATTATTTTGAAAGAACTTTCTGAGCCTATAGTCGAGAGAATATCCTAGCTTATTATTTCGAATAGCCAAATAATTATTAAGTTCAGAGATTCTATCAACTAGAACATTGGTAGGAACCCTTTTTCTAAGATTTTCATTGAGAGCAACAAAGTCTAGGGATTGAAAACGCATTATTTCTTCTTGATCAAAAAGGATAGCCTCTATGGGAGGATGGCCAGCATCCACCCTATAATGCGCAAAGATTTCTTTGGCCTCTTTTATTATAAATCTAAACTCATGAGCTAAAAAGATAGTAGCGGCACGCTTAACCGAAGAATGCTCAATATTAGAAAATTCTAGGAAAATCCTTTGTATGCAAGGATGCAAGTGCATAAATTGTCTTTCAAGTTCAACTACAAGCATGGCAATAGCGTCCGCGAGACTACTTGTTCTATGAAGAATAGAACTACCCATAGAAGGCAAAGCACCGGCACAAGTAAAGAAATATTGGATAACTCCTTTTCCAATAATATTACCACTACCAATTCGGAATTATTTTGTATGTAAGATAGGGGGTTCTTCAGCAGGAGCATCAAAATTTTCCATGATATTATTATTGTCCATATCGACAATAATTTCCCCACTTTCAGACATAACGGCAGAAAGTGCAAGGGGTAAAACGAGGCAAATAGAGAAAGAGAAGGAGGATGGAGAGAGAGAGAGAGAGGGAAAATAAAACGGCAAGGGTGAAGTGGGGGAGAGGAAAACGAGAGGCAAATGGCAAATAATGTAATGCGGGAGATAAGGGTTTGTGATGGGTACTTGGTATGTAGACTTTTGCGTAGACTCCCCGGCAAAGGCGCCAGAAATCCTTCTTGCTACCTCTTGAGCACTGCGTTGGTTTTCCCTTGAAGAGGAAAGGGTGTGCAGCAAAGTAGCATAAGTATTTCCCTCAGTTTTTGAAAACCAAGGTATCAATCCAGTAGGAGGCCACGCACGAGTCCCTCGCACCTACACAAACAAATAAAATCCTCGCAACCAACGCAATAAAGGGGTTGTCAATCCCTTCACGGTCACTTACGAAGGTGAGATCTGATAGATATGATAAGATAATATTTTTGGTATTTTTA
Source organism: Triticum urartu (assembly GCF_056163025.1). Taxonomy (NCBI): domain Eukaryota; kingdom Viridiplantae; phylum Streptophyta; class Magnoliopsida; order Poales; family Poaceae; genus Triticum; species Triticum urartu. The sequence goes on from NC_141877.1 coordinate 15,895,049, forward strand.
TGATAAAGATGCAAAGTAAAGAAAGCAAAATAAACGGAAAAGGAAATAGCTTGTTGACAGAAGATTAATGTTATGGAAAATAGACACGGGGGCCATAGGTTTCACTAGTGGCTTCTCTCGAGAGCATAAGTATTATGGTGGGTGAACAAATTACTGTTGAGAAATTGACAGAATTGAGCATAGTTATGAGAATATCTAGGTATGATCATGTATATAGTCATCACGTCCGAGACAATTAGACCGACTCCTGCTTGCATCTACTACTATTATTCCACACATCGACCGCTATCCAGCATCCATCTAGAGTATTAAGTTCAAGAGAATAGAGTAATGCTTTAAGCAAGATGACATGATGTAGAGGTATAAACTCATGCAATATGATATAAACCCCATCTTGTAATCCTCGATGACAACAATACAATACATGCCTTGCTGCCCCTACTGTCACTGGGAAAGGACACTACAAGATTGAACCCAAAGCTAAGCACTTCTCCCATTGCAAGAAAGATCAATCTAGTAGGCCAAACCAAACTAATAATTCGAAGAGACTTGCAAAGATAACCAATCATACATAAAAGAATTCAGAGAAGATTCAAATATTGTTCATAAATAAACTTGATCATAAACCCACAATTCATCGGTCTCAACAAACACACCGCAAAAGAAGATTACATCGAATAGATCTCCCTAAGAGAGGGGGAGAACTTTGTATTGAGATCCAAAAAGAGAGAAGAAGCCATCTAGCTAATAACTATGGACCCGAAGGTCTGAAGTAAACTACTCACACTTCATCGGAGAGGCTATGGTGTTGATGTAGAAGCCCTCCGTGATCGATGCCCCCTCCGGCGGAGCTCCGGAAAAGGCCCCAAGATGGGATCTCATGGGTACAAAAAGTTATGGCGGTGAATTAGGGTTTTGGCTCCGTATCGGGTAGTTTGGGGGTATGTAGGTATATATAGGAGGAAGAAGTATGTCGGTGGAGCAACATGGGCCCCACGAGGGTGGAGGGCGCGCCTGGAGGGGGGGGGGTAGGCGCGCCCCTACCTCTTTCCCTCCTAGTTGCTTTCTTGACGTAGGGTCCAAATCCTCTGGATCATGTTCGTTTCGAAAATCACGTTCCCGAAGGTTTCATTCCGTTTGGACTCCGTTTGATATTCTTTTTCTGCAAAACTCTAAAATAGGCAAAAAACAGCAATTCTGGGCTGGGCCTCCGGTTAATAGGTTAGTCCCAAAAATAATATAAAAGTGTATAATAAATCCCAATAATGTCCAAAACAGGATATAATATAGCATGGAACAATAAAAAATTATAGATACCTTGGAGACGTATCAGTCATCCCCAAAAGCAACCTCTAGAGCTATCTTACCAACTGGGTACGCCGACTTACCAGGTACCGCACCATGAAAAACGGTGTTCGATGGTTTAAGATTTTTATCTGTCAACCCCATGCGACGGAATGTTTCATAATAAAGGATATTGATACTGCTCCCTCCATCCATGAGTACCTTGGTGAAATTGTACCCCCCAACCTGAGGTGCCACCACTAATGCCAGGTGACCCGGATTATCAACCCGGGGTGGATGATCCTCTCGACTCCACGAAATGGGTTGTTCAGACTGATACATCTCCAATGTATCTATAATTTTTTTATTGTTCCATGCTATTATATTATCTGTTTTGGATGTTTATGGGATTTATTAAACACTTTTATATCATTTTTTGGACTAACCTATTAACCCAGAGCCTAGTGCCAGTTTCTGTTTTTACCTTGTTTTAGAATATCGCAGAAAAAGAAAACCAAACGGAGTCCAATTGACCTGAAACTTCACGGAACTTATTTTTGGATCAGAAGAAGCCCAGAAGACTTGGAGTGCATGTTAGGGGGGCGCGCCCACCCCCCTGGGCGCGCCCTCCACCCTCGTGGGCCCCTCGTGGCCCCCTTGACGTACTTCTTCCGCCTATATATCTCCATATACCCTAAAAACATCTGGGAGCACAATAGATCGGGAGTTCCGCCGCCAGAAGCCTCCGTAGCCACAGAAAACCAATCTAGACCCATTCTGGCACCCTGTCGGAGAGGGCAATCCCTCTCCAGTGGCCATCTTCATCATCCCGGTGCTCTGCATGACGATGAGGGAGTAGTTCTCCCTCGGGGCTGAGGGTGTGTACCATAGATTTAAATAGAGGGCGAACGGTAATCGCGGAAGGAAAATTTGCCGGGATAATTAATGAAGAAATAGCGCGATCTCCGGCGATTGCGGCGCGATCTCCCGTGATTCTGGTAAGGAAACAAATCATGGGGCTGATTTCATGCAGCGATAGCGCCGCGATAGCGGTCTTTTCGCCTGCGATTTGAAACTATGGTATGTACCAGTAGCTATGTGTTTGATCTCTCTCTCTCTCGTGTTCTTGAGGTGGTACGATCTTGATGTATCGCTAGCTTTGCTATTATAGTTGGATCTTATGATGATTTCTCCCCCCTCTACTCTCTTGTAATGAATTGAGTTTCCCCTTTGAAGTTATCTTATCGGATTGAGTCTTTAAAGATTTGAGAACAGTTGATGTATGTCTTGCCGTGCGTATCTGTGGTGACAATGGGATATCACGTGATTCACTTGATGTATGTTTTGGTGATCAACTTGCGGGTTCCGCCCATGAACCTATGCATAGGGGTTGGCACACGTTTCGTCGTGATTCTCCAGTAGAAACTTTGGGGCACTCTTTGAGGTTCTATGTGTTGGTTGTATAGATGAATCTGAGATTGTGTGATGCATATCATATAATCATACCCACGGATACTTGAGGTGACATTGAAGTATCTAGGTGACATTAGGGTTTTGGTTGATTTGTGTCTTAAGGTGTTATTCTAGTACGAACTCTAGGGCTGTTTGTGACACTTATAGGAATAGCCCAACGGATTGATGGGAAAGAATAACTTTGAGGTGGTTTCGTACCCTACCATAATCTCTTCGTTCATTCTCCGCTATTAGTGACTTTGGAGTGACTATTTATTGCATGTTGAGGGATAGTTATGTGATCCAATTATGTTATTACTGTTGAGAGGACTTGCACTAGTGAAAGTATGAACCCTAGGCCTTGTTTCAACGCATTGCAATACCATTTACGCTCACTTTTATTATTAGTTACCTTTCTGTTTTTATATTTTCAGATTACAAAAACCATTATGTACTATCCATATACCACTTGTTTTACCATCTCTTCGCCGAACTACTGCACCTATACAATTTACCATTGTATTGGGTGTGTTGGGGACACAAGAGACTCTTTGTTATTTGGTTGCAGGGTTGCTTGAGAGAGCATCTTCATCCTACGCCTCCTACGGATTGATAAACCTTAGGTCATCCACTTGAGGGAAATTTTCTACTGTCCTACAAACCTCTGCACTTGGAGGCCCGACAACGTCTACAAGAAGAAGGTTGTGTAGTAGACATCAAGCTCTTTTCAGGCGTCGTTGCCGGGGAGGTGAGTCCTTGAAGGTATATCTTTAGATCTTTCAATCAAATCTTTTTTTTTCTTGTTTTAGCACAAGTTTAGTTTATAAAAGAAAACTACAAAAAAATGGAATTGAGTTTGCCTCATACGCTTCATCTTTTTGATATCTTTCGTGAGTATGATGGAAAGGAAAATTGTGCCAAAGTGTTAGGAGAAGAATGCATTAAAATGTTTGGCACTAAATATTTGAATGATGAGCATGATTGCAATGTTGTTAGTAAGAATTCCTTGAATATCCGTAGTACTAATGATGATTGCACTAGTTATGATGAAAATGTCTCATATAAACATGTCAATTTTTGTGGAGTGCATTGGGTTTGTAACTACACACCAAATAGGGAAGATATATATTGCAAGAGGTATAAGCACTTAGAAACTAAATTGTTGCAAGAAAGGCTAGATGATTGTGCTAAAAATTTAAATTTTCTTTGCCGTACTTGTGGACTTTGCAATGAAAGTGGTCATTTAACCATCCGATGCAAATTGTTTCATGATCTAATCGTGTCATAAGTTGTGATGAGTTGATTTCCCTTGCACATTATAATGAACTTAGTTTACTTATGGGTTACGAAGAAATGAAACGTATAACTAACTATCTCCCAGAATTTGCCCGTTATAAACTTCTTGGTTTTGATCTAAAGGAAATTTATATGTATTGTGCGGTGAACTGTATTGAAAATCCTTATATTTCCAATTACATAAAGAAAAGAAAACAAATAGAAGATGAAGAGAATACTAATGAAAGGGAAGATACTTCCCAATACCATCCTATTATTTCTTATGATGAATCAGGTCACAAGGAGGAGCCTCCTATTCAACCAATCTCATTAATAAGGAGCTCCAAAAAGAGGATTGAACCCACGCATGATGTGGTGAAGAAGAAGAAAAGAAAAAGGAAGAGAGGTAAAAATATATCTCTCCCAAATAGAGCTGCTCCTATTACTATTGTGCCTCATGAAAATATAATTGTGGAAAATAATGATACTTCTTATGATCTTGAAAATCTTTTTGGCACTTGCTTGGAAGAATATTATAATTGCTATACTATTGGTGTTATCCATACTATTAATGATGAGAGTGATTATCCTTATGATATGAAAAGGCACAAGCTTGGGGATGCTATGTTTGATAAAGATGATGTTTTTGAGAATATATTTGCTGCAATTAATGTTTGTCCCAAGCTTGGGGAAGCTATCATTAATGAAGATGATATTTTTAGTCTCCCAAGTTTTGATATGCAAATTTATAATGATGATAGCATGCCTCCTACTTATGATGATTATTGTGATGATACATATGCTATAAAAAGTAGTGATGATTATATTTATAAAACTTGTCATGATTATGATTACCCTTTTTCTGAACATTACTCTTTTAATATGGAAACAATTTATCGTATTCAAGTCTCTTATGATACTCCCACTATTCATGAGAAGAAATTTGCTTATGTGGAGAGTAATAAAATTTCTATGCTTGTAGATCATTAAAAGAATGCCTTAGGTGCTGGTTATATTGTTGAATTCATTCATGATGGTACTGAAAATTATTATGAGGGAGGAACATATGCTTGTAGGAATTGCAATAATATCAAGTTTCCTCTCTATGTGCTTAAAGTTTTGAAGTTATGCTTGTTTTGCCCTCCTATGCTTTTGATTATTGTTCCCATAAGTTGTTTGCTCACAAAATCCCTATGAATATGAAGTGGGTTAGACTTAAATGTGCTAGTCATATTATTCATGATGCTCTCTTTATATTTCAATTCTTATCTTTTATGTGAGCATCATTGAAATCATCATGCCTAGCTAGGGGCGTTAAACTATAGCGCTTGTTGGGAGGCAACCCAACTTTATTTTTGTTCCTTGCTTTTTGTTCCTGTTTAGTAATAAATAATTCATGTAGCCACTTTTTAGATGTGGTTTTATGTTTTAATTAGTGTTTGTTCCAAGTAGAACCATTGGGAAGACTTGAGGAAAGTCTTTGTGATCATGCTGTAAAAAACAGAAACTTTAGCGCTCACGAGAATTGCTGCCATTTTTTATTGGAAAGTGATATTTAGTTAATTATTTTTGAAGATGATTAATAGATAAATTACTCACGTCCAAAAATTTATTTGAGAATTTTATGAGTTCCAGAAGTATACGTTTGATCCAGATTACTACAGACTGTTCTGTTTTTGACAGATTCTGTTTTCGATGTGTTGTTTGCTTATTTTGATGAATGTGTGAGTAGTATCGGATGGAATGAACCATAGATAAGTTGAAATACAGTAGATATTACACGAATATGAATTTATAATGAGTTCACAACAGTACCTAAGTGGTGATTTATTTTCTTATACTAACGGAGCTTACGAGTTCTCTGTTAAGTTTTGTGCTGTGAAGTTTCCAAGTTTTGGGTAAAGATTCGATGGACTATGGAATAAGGAGTGGAAAGAGACTAAGCTTGGGGTTGACCAAGGCACCCCAAGGTAATATTCAAGGACAACCAAAAGCCTAAGCTTGGGGATGCCCCGGAAGGCATCCCCTCTTTCGTCTTCGTTCATCGGTAACTTTACTTGGAGCTATATTTTTATTCGCCACATGATATGTGTTTTTCTTGGAGCATCATTTTACTTACTTATGTTTTGCTTGCTGCTTGAATAAAATACGAAGATCTGAAATTATTAAATGTTAAAGAGTCTTCACATATAGTTGCATAATTATTCGACCACTCATTGATCTTCACTTATATCTTTCTGAGTAGTTTGTTGTTGCTCTAGTGCTTCACTTATATCTTTTTAGAGCACGGTGGTGGTTTTATTTTATAGAAATTAATGAACTCTCATGCTTCACGTATATCATTTTGAGAGTCTTTAGAACAGCATGGTAATTTTCTTTGGTTATGAAACTAGTCCTAATATGATGGGCATCCATGAGGGATATAATAAAAACTTTCATATAGAGTGCATTGAATACTAAGAGAAGTTTGATACTTGATAATTGTTTTGATATATGGAGATGGTGATATTAGAGTCATGCTAGTTGAGTAGTTGTGAATTTGAGAAATGCTTGTGTTGAAGTTTGTGATTCCCATAGCATGCACGTATGGTGAACCGTTATGTTAAGAAGTCGGAGCATGATTTATTTATTGATTGCCTTCCTTATGAGTGGCGGTCGGGGACGAGCGATGGTCTTTTCCTACCAATCTATCCCCCTAGAAGCATGCGCGTAGCACTTTGTTTCAAAAAGTAATAGATTTTTGCAATAAGTATGTGAGTTCTTTATAACTAATGTTGAGTCCATGGATTATACGCACTCTCACCCTTCCACCATTGCTAGCCCCTCTAATACCGCGCACCTTTCACCGGTATCATAAACCCACCATATACCTTCCTCAAAACAGCCACCATACCTACCTATTATGGCATTTCCATAGCCATTCCGAGATATATTTCCATGCAACTCTCCACCATTCCATTTATTATGACACGCTTCATCATTGTCATATTGCTTTGCATGATCATGTAGTTGACATCGTATTTGTGGTAAAGCCACCGTTCATAATTCTTCCATACATGTCACTCATGAGTCATTGCACATCCCGGTACACCGCAGGAGGCATTCATATAGAGTCATATTTTGTTCTAAGAATCGAGTTGTAATTCTTGAGTTGTAATTAAATAAAAGTGTGATGATCATCATTATTAGAGCATTGTCCCAGTGAGGAAAGGATGATGGAGACTATGATTCCCCCGCAAGTCGGGATGAGACTCCGGACGAAAAATAAATAAATAAATAAAATAGGCCAAAGAAGCCCAAATAAAAAAAGAGAAAAGAGGCCATAAAAAGAGAAAAGGACCAAATAAAAAAATAAAAAATGAGAGAAAAAGAGAGAAGGGGCAATGCTACTATCCTTTTACCACACTTGTGCTTCAAAGTAGCACCATGATCTTCATGATAGAGAGTCTCCTATGATATCACTTTCATATACTAGTGGGAATCTTTCATTATAGAACTTGGCTTGTATATTCCAATGATGGGCTTCCTCAAAATGCCTAGGTCTTCGTGAGCAAGCGAGTTTGATGCACACCCACTAGTTCCTTTTGTTGAGCTTTCATACATTTATAGCTCTAGCACATCCGTTGCATGGCAATCCCTACTCACTCACATCGATATCTATTGATGGGCATCTCCATAGCCTGTTGATACGCCTAGTTGATGTGAGATTATCTTCTCCTTTTTGTCTTCTCCACAACCACCATTCTATTCCACCTATAGTGCTATGTCCATGGCTCACACTCATGTATTGCATGAAGATTGAAAAAGTTTGAGGACATCAAAAGTATGAAACAATTGCTTGGCTTGTCATCGGGGTTGTGCATGATTTAAATACGTTGTGTGGTGAAGGTGGAGCATAGCCAGACTATATGATTTTGTACGGATAGCTTTCTTTGGCCATGTTATTTTGAGAAGACATAATTGCTTAGTTATTATGCTTGAAGTATTATTATTTTTATGTCAATATTAAACTTTTGTCTTGAATCTTATGGATCTGAATATTCTTGCCACAATAAAGAGAATTACATGGATAAATATGTTAGGTAGCATTCCACATCAAAAATTCTGTTTTTATCATTTACCTACTCGAGGACGAGCAGGAATTAAGCTTGGGGATGCTGATACGTCTCCAACGTATCTATAATTTTTGATTGTTCCATGGTATTATATTATCTGTTTTGGATGTTTATGGGCTTTATTAAACACTTTTATATCATTTTTTGGGACTAGCCTATTAACCCAGAGCCCAATGACAGTTTCTGTTTTTACCTTGTTTTAGAATATCGCAGAAAAGGAAAACCAAACAGAGTCCAATTGACCTGAAACTTCACGGAACCTATTTTTGGATCAGAAGAAGCCTAGAAGACTTGGAGTGCACGTCAGGGGATCTACGAGGAGGCCACGAGGCAGGGGGCGCGCCCTCCACCCTCGTGGGCCCCTCGTGCCCCCCTGCCGTACTTCTCCCCTGGTTGCCCTGACTGCCTTGATTGCCATGTACGGTTTGGTTTCCTTGAAATCCTGAACCCGAGCTACCCCCACCTTAACCCGGCCCATGAGAACCACCTCCTGAACCGTCGGGCGTTCCATGGTCGTATTGAAAAAGATTTGAATTTTTGAACTCCCGCATAATAAAGAAATCCTTCCAAAGGTGCATAGCCAGTCTTTCTCGTTACCCGTGCTTCGGGCAAGGCTGGTTTAACAGGCGCTCAAGATTGGAACCTGATCCTCCACTCTGTGGTGGCGGTTCACCCTTACGGCGCTGACCATTATCCTGCGTGTTGGTGTTTGCCACAAAATCCAAACTTTTATCTGCCTTGCATTTACCGTTGTTCCCATGACCCGCCGGGTTATGCTGCTGCCCTTTGGTACTGCCATTCTTCTTTCCCTTCCCCGGTTTTTCATCATCAGACTCATGGTACTTGGTACTATCCGAATCGGCATACTTAACCAGAACTGCCATAAGCGTTGCCATGTCATTGAAGTGACGCTTGAGTCTTCCCAACTTCAGCTTCAAAGGCATAAACCAGCAACTGCCTTCCAATGTTAAGACTGTCGTATTATCATTGATGCGGTCTGAAGAATGCAGAATGGCTGATACCCGCTTCACCCAATGGGTTGTAAACTCCCCTTCCTCTTGAACACATGCGGCTAAGTCCACAATTGACATGGGCTGCTTGCACGTATCTTTGAAATTCTGGATGAACCGGCTTTTTAACTCAGCCCATGACCCAACGGAGTTAGCCGGTAAATTTTTTAGCCAGGTACGAGTTGTTCCTTCCAGCATCATGGTGAAGTACTTAGCACATGCTGCATCATCCACGTCCAGCATCTCCATCGCCATCTCATAACTCTTGACCCATGATTCGGGGGGCAAATCAGCAGTGTAATTGGGCACCTTACGAGGACCCTTGAAATCTTTGGGCAGTCATGCTTTATGTAAGGCCGGGGTGAGACGCGGCACCCCCAAAGAACTAAAAACCACACCTGGTTCACCCGAAGTGGTTGGACGAACCGGAGTAAGCTGAGGGGCCGTGTACTGCGCTGCTAACTCGACTTCTCGACGTGCTCTACCATGATCCACCACATCCTGGGCATTAACGCCGCCGCCCACCGGGTTATGGCCTCTCGGCGAGTAACGGTTTCGCGCACTGCTTGATACGGCCGGTTCATCAATATGCCTGTTGTAGCTCCGACTTGGGCGGGGGGTGGAATGAATCCTCTCACGACTGTGTGAATAAGCCTGCTGTTGGGTTAAAGCTGTCTGAAGGAGCTCTCTAGCCCGCCGTGTTACAACTGCTACTGGAGACTCGCCTTCAATCGGAAGAGCTGCCAATCATGAAGCGGCGGCAACGATGTTATCCAACGGGTTAGAGTAATGACCCGGAGGCGTTGAGACGTGCTGTCACAGGACATTCTGACAAGGCGGATCCATCGTGCGTGGCTGAACCGGCGCCCCCGTTCCAGGTGCCTCCACCCGGTTTACCACTGGTTGGTTGCTGGTTCCTACCCCTATCGTGTTAAAGAGATTCCTTCCCTCGTAAACTGGGGGCAGGTGAGACCGGTACCTTCTGCTCATGACATCATTTGATGCACTCTGATCCAGCATAAGTCGATAGGCTTGTCACTGGTAGAAAAAGGGCTTTTAGTCCCGGTTCGTAAGGGCCTTTAGTCCCGGTTCTGGAACGGGGACTAAAGTGTCGGTACTAATGCCCTGACCCTTTAGTCCCAGTTCAATCCCGAACCGGGACTAAAGGCCCTCCACGTGGCCGGTCCACCTTTAGTCCCGGTTGGTAACACTAATATTCTTTTTTTTTTGAATTTTTTTTTGAATTTTTTTTATTTTCAAGTTTCTAAATTATTTTAACCTCTAATCTCTAATCACCCCTCATCACTACTCAATTTAATCTCTAATCACCCCTCATCATTCCAAATCATCTCACTTCCCGAACGGTCACCCATCCTCTCACTACTCCAGCCTGAGCACGCTTAACTTCCGGGTTCTATTCTCCCTCGTTTCCAAGTCTGCACTTGTTGTTTTCCTGACCATAGTAAGATGTCAATCCTATTAACCCTCAGGAATTTAGCTTGAGCATGAAGTCACATATTTCACTGTTTGAGTTTAAAACTATTGTTCTAAAAAACAATAATTTTTAGTAACACTAAAATTTTTGAATAAGTAGTTTGACCATTGTTTGACCACAGTTTGACCATAGTTTGACCAGATTTGACCAAAATTCAAAAAAGTGAAATAATTATTTAATAACACTAATATTCTTGAATAATTATTTAGTAACACTAATACTTCTTGAATAAGTAGTTTGACCATAGTTTGACCAGATTTACTAAAAATTTAAAAAAACTGAAATTTGAGCATAACTTTTTTTCCTTTTGGAATTTGAGGATTCTAGAAATTTGCAAACAGGCCGTAGGCGGTCTCCATCGGATGTAACTTTTCGAGTAGATGATTTTTCATATAAAAAACTTTTTAATCCGAGTTCGTATGCAAATGTTATGCCCATTTTACAAATTCCAGAGAGATTTTGTAAATAAAGTCGAAATTCATATTTGTAAATTTTCCCAACAACTAGACCACATATCACATGTGAAACTTATTTTCTTTTATTTTTTTGACATTTCCATTATTTTCTTTTATTTTTTTAAAACTAAAAAGGCGGTCCAGGGGGGGTAGAGTTTGAAAATGGGACCTTTAGTACCGGTTCGTGGCACGAACCGAGACTAAAGGTCTCATCCCCATTGGTCCCGGTTCGTGCCTCAAACCGGGACTAAAGGTCTAATCTTTAGTCCCGGTTTGTGGCACGAACCGGGACCAATGGTTGTGGGCCAGGAGCGAGGCCCATTGGTCCCGGTTCATCCCACCAACCGGGACCAAAAGGTCTAGATGAACCGGGACTAATGCCTTAGCCGCACGAACCGGGACCAATGCTCACATTAGTCCCGGTTCTAGACTGAACCGGGACTAATGGGCTAAGCCGGCCTGGACCATAGCCCTGTTTTATATACACAGGTTAACGTCCGGCGGTTTACAGAATCCTGAGGCCCACTCATAGACGTACCCGGCTCGGTTTCTACCTTTCCTTGTCTTACAACATAAGTTACATATCATATGGCGGTTTATGTCTACGGGCCCTAATCCGGCTTTGGGCCCTGGGCCTTCATATTAGATCTCCTCCGTAAAGCGCCATACTTCTTGTCTTCATGGGCTTTAAACATGACTAACTCATTGTGGGCATAACCTGGCCCCTCATTGCCGGTTTATACTTAGTAGTAATATCCCCAACACTAATGGAAATTTTTGTACACGCCGGGTGCCAGGCTCTTCGCCGAGAGCCAAATCACGGGCAGTCGGCAAAGTAACAGACACCGAGAGGGCCTGTCGGCAACAGGCACATCTCGGTAAACACAGGGTATTGCCGAGAGCCATGCAGTGCCCGCATAGCAAAGCTTTGCCACATGGCACATCCGGCGGCGGTTAACCACATGGTCATGACTGGACTTCTTTACCAAGAGCAGCTCTCGGAACAGCAATAGTTGTCGATTTAGTCCCACCTCACATACCTGTTTAAATAGTATGATAGTCCAATTGCATTAAACTTCGGTATTGTTACTGCCCTCGCCAGGGGATACACCAACGGCGGGTTGTTACCGCCCTCGAGGTGCGTCAGCACGCCCTTGAGTGTGTGGCCGGGGACGCCGCACCACAGGTGGCGCCCCTTGCTGTTCTTCAGGCCGCCAACCACCATCACGCCGTTGGTGGACGCCAGCCGCTGCTGCTGACGATGTTGGAAGTACACCGCCCAAGCCGCGTGATTGTCGGCGACGTACTAGGGGAGGGAGAGCTGGGCATCGGTGAGGGAGGCGCGCACGAACTCGACCTCGTCGATGAAGCAGGAGGGTTTAGCCACGGCCTCGGGCAACGGGGAAATGGGCACTCCCCTGTTGCTGAGCTGCCAGCCCGTCGGCCCGGCGCGCATGTCCGACGGCGCTGGGATGTTCGCCTGGAACAGGAGCCACGACTCTTGTTCGCGGAGAGTGCGGCGGCCGAAGCTGTTGGCCGCCGCCTCGTCTCCGGGGAAACGCTCGGCCATCGGGAAAGGGGGAGGGAGAGGGAGGGGCTGGGTGGCGGCTCACGGGAGAGGGAGAGGGAGGGCTCGGCGGCGGCGTTCGAGAGAGGTAAAACTCGGCGGCAAGGGCGGGGCTGGTGTGGCCACAGGCGAGCGAGGCCACCGGCTTATATAGCCGCGCCGCGCCCGTGTGTACGCGTGCGAGGGAGGGGAGGCGTCGGCGCACCGTCCCGTGACGCGCCGCCCGTGAGGAATCAATGGCAAGGCTGCCCGGCGGCAGCCTTGCCATTGATTTCCCGCGCGGGAAACCGATGCGTTGGGGGAGGACGAGGCGTGGTGTCGCTGACGCGGCTGGCCCGTGGCTTTTTCGCGCCAAAACCGCTCGCCCCGGCGCCCCACAGCGCGCCGGGTTCGCCCTGGGTTCGCCAGCACTGATTTCGGCCCAGGCCGGCGAAAATCGGGCTCCTGGAGGCGCAAGTGGGCCGTTTTTTTGATGCCGCCACGAAAAAATCACCTGGGGAGGCCTCCCTGTGGGCGTGGCTGGAGATGCTCTAAAGTATCTTTGCACACGAGTCCTTAATCTATGGCTGTTGGTTAGTCCTTGTAACCCAATGTCTTCTATTACGGGCTCCATTACAAATGTGAAAGGATGTATTGATTGTGAATTCCTTGCATATGAACACTCTTCTATAAGTAGTAACTTTGTGATTTCTGGGGATTTTGTCCTATTTCTTTTTAGTCTAAATACAAGATCATCTTTTTTGTGAGATACACTTGACTGTCAATTTGATAGATCAATAAATTAGTGCCAACAAATCTAACAAACAACTTATTAACATTAATGTTTGAAGAATTAACCCACCTTTAAACCTTTGAAATTTTCCACCTATAGCTAGCCTAACCATCCGCCTACAGATTCTCAAATTATTTCATCCACGGACTCCTTCATCCCAGGCGCCTATAATTCTATAACCTTGTAATGAGCAGCTCCAACAAAGGAAACTGCCGGCTCGATACTTCACCATTTTAGACGAGGTGAACTTGCTGTGATGTCCGACATCCTATGAGCAATATAGGATTAACTGTGTATCGTATATTTTTCAAAATATCTTTTGCTAAGTAAATAACAAGACATTTCCAATGCATGTCACGGGCTACTAGCATAAGCTAGGAGCAGCTAGCTAATGTTGATGCATTTGATTGAGTAGATTTTGACGGCTTAGACTTGAACTATGTTAATCTACCTCAATTCCACATATGGCTCAATCCAGTCCGGCCAACGCGCCACCATCCTCAAAGGCTTTGATGAGGTCTCAGGCCTCCAAACCAACTTCAACAAGAGCTCGATCGTCCCAATCAAATGTGCACACCTAAACCTCGAGCATATCACTCAAACCTTGCGGGCGGTGAGGGCTTCTTTTCCGATGAGATACTTGGGGCTTCCACTCTCTGTGTGGCAACTCAAGAAAGTGGACTTTCAATTCCTAGAGGACAAGACGGTGGCCAAGCTCATCCCATGGGAGGGCAACAACATTACCACCATCGGGCGCACCACACTTGTCAAATCTTCACTCGCCTCGCAAGTGGTCTACTACATCACACCGCTGATTGCCCCCCCCCCCCCGAGCATCCTAGACAGCACAAACAAGATTGCGAGGGCATTCCTTTGGTCCGGCGCGGACAGGACAACTGGTGCCAAGTGCAAGGTCAACTGGGACATGGTCCGCCGACCTTTTGAGAGCGGAGGTCTTGGAGTACTGAACACAACTAAATTTGCAAGAGCCCTAAGAATTAGATGGCCTTGGTTCGAGTGGAAGGAACCAACGAGAATGTGGGTCGGCATGGGAAATCTTTGCGATGAGATGGACCTCAACCTCTTCTACGCATGCACAACAATCACGGTTGGTAATGGGGCGAGGACCCCTTTTTGGGAAGCTCCATGGGTTCAAGACCGGAAGCCTAAGGAAATCGCGCCTCTTATCTTCGAGGCATCCTCGAGGAAATATTGGAAAGTCAAAGATGCGCTCCTCAATGATGCATGGATCTCCAAGATTAAGATCACGATAAGCTTCACCGTCGAGCACATTAGGCAATTCATAAACCTTTGGACTTTCATCAATGGCTTTCATCTTGTGGAGCACTTCGAGGCTGAAATCATCTGGAAGCACACTGAGAATGGGCAATACTCGTCGGCAAGCACTTACTTGGCACAATTCATGGGCTCCACACACTCTCCAATGCCACATGCGGTGTGGAAAGCCTGGGTGCCGCCTAAAGTGAAGTTCTTCGCGTGGTTGGCTATCCAAGATAGGATTTGGACAGCTAACAGATTGGCAAAGTGTGGGTGGCCAAATTGCGACCTTTGCCCCCTATGCAAGCGTGTGCAAGAGTCCGGCGCCCACATCTTCTACAAATGTAGATTCACCATTTGCCTTTGGAATTTGGTCAATGAATGGCTACACCTTGAGCACCTTGACCCTTCTACATGGTATCTTGAGCAATTTGTCAAAGATTGGTGGGTCAACTGCTCCAACATCTCCATGCCAAATCGCAAGGCCCGGGCTTCCCTTACCATGCTAATATCTTGGGATATTTGGAATGAACGAAATGGGAGGGTCTTCCGCAACAAGTCCTCTCCGCCAACAATCTTGCTCAACAACATCAAGCTTGAAGCTAAACTCTGGGTCGCCGCGGGCGCAAAAAAGTTAGGGACCATCATTCCGGGCGAGTAAAACCATTGTAGTTTGCGGGCCTGTAACAAAAATTTCCTTTCCTTCTTAATTAATATATGCGGCAAATCTTTTGCCCGTTTCAAAAAAAATCCCATAACATGTTTTTTGCGGGATAATCCCATAACATGGTAGCGTCAATGATTGCAGCTTTATAAATAGAACGTGTCATATTTGCTCCGTTTTGCACTAGTAGAAAAAGGGTCAAACGTGAAGCACATTAGTGCCGGTTCCAACGGCTAGCCGGGCCGCTGTCATTAGTATCGGTTTGTGGCGAACCTTTAGCACCGGTTCGTGGCGAACCTTTAGCAAAGAGTTTCACCTTCCTGATTTCTATCGTTTGCGGTCTTAAGCACCGCGAACAGCTCCGGGATCAAGTCCATCCCTTGCATGTCATAGTTCATCACGAAGATCTAGTAGCTTAGTGATAGTGGCTAGAGAAATCTATCAATCACTATCTTATCTGGAAGTTTAACTCCAACTTGATTTAAGTGATTGTAGCACCCAGACATTCTGAGCACATACTCACTAGCTGAGCTATTCTCCTCCATCTTGTTGGCAAAAGAACTTGTCAGAGGTCTCACACCTCTCAACATGGGCATGAGCCTGAAATCCCAATTTCAGCTCTTGGAACATCTCATATGTTCTATGGCGTTCAAAACGTCATTGGAATCCCGATTCTAAGCCGTAAAGTATGGTGCACTAAACTATCAAGTAGTCATCAGGACGTGTCTGTCAGGTGTTCACAACATCCACAGACGATGTTGTAGGGGTTTGCACATCGAGCGGTGCATCAAAGACGTAAGCCTTCTGTGTAGCAGTGAGGACACTCCTCGGACTACGGACCTAGTCCGCATCATTGCTTACAATATCTTTCAACTTGGTCTTTCTCTAGGAACGTATTGAAACAGGGAGCTACAACGTGAGCTATTTATCTACAACATATTTGCAAAGACAATTTACACTATGTTCATGATAATTAAGTTCATCTAATCAAATTATTTAATGAACTCCCACTCAGATAGACATCCCTCTAGTCATCTAAGTGAAACATGATCCAAGTCAACTAGGCCGTGTCTGATCATCACGTGAGACGGACTAGTCAACATCGGTGAACATCTTCATGTTGATCGTATCTTCTATATGACTCATGCTCGACCTTTCGGTCTTCCGTGTTTCGAGGCCATGTCTGTACATGCTAGGCTCGTCAAATCAACTTTTCGAGTAGATGATTTTTCATATAAAAAACTTTTTAATCCGAGTTCGTATGCAAAAGTTATGCCCATTTTACAAATTCCAGAGAGATTTTGTAAATAAAGTCGAAATTCATATTTGTAAATGTTCCCAACAACTAGACCACATATCACATGTGAAACTTATTTTCTTTTATTTTTATGACATTTCCATCATTTTCTTTTATTTTTTTAAAACTGGAAAGGCGGTCCACGGGCGGGGGGGGGGGGGGGGGGGTAGAGTTTGAAAATGGGACCTTTAGTACCGGTTCGTGGCACGAACCGGGACTAAAGGTCTCATCCCCATTGGTCCCGGTTCGTGCCTCAAACCGGGACTAAAGGTCTAATCTTTAGACCCGGTTTGTGGCACGAACCGGGACCAATGGTTGTGGGCCAGGAGCGAGGCCCATTGGTCCCAGTTCATCCCACCAACCGGGACCAAAAGGTCTAGATGAACCGGGACTAATGCCTTAGCCACACGAACCGGGACCAATGCTCACATTAGTCCCGGTTCTAGACTGAACCGGGACTAATGGGCTAAGCCGGCCTGGACCATAGCCCTGTTTTCTACTAGTGTGTGCCTCTAACTCGGCCAGCTCTGTGGCCATCCTGGTGTTCTCTGCTGCCATATCTACCTTAGCTTGAGCTATCTGATCATTCACCTTTGTAATTTCTATGTTATGCTGATCCTGATCTGACAGATTAACCTCAGCTGCCAGCAATTTTGCCAAAGTGTCGAATAAATCGGACAAAACCTGAACCGGTGCTGGCGCGGGGCCTCCTGCCCGAGCGGGTGTTGCAGCTACTGAAGCGGGCTGGGTGGCGGCTCACGGGAGAGGGAGAAGGAGGGCTCGGCGGCGGCGTTCAGGGGAGGTAAAACTCGGCGGCGAGGGCGGGGCTGGTGTGGCCACAGGCGAGCGAGGCCACTGGCTTATATAGCCGCGCCGCGCCCGTGTGTACGCGTGCGAGGGAGGGGAGGCGTCGGCGCGCCATCCCGTGATGCGCCGCCCGTGAGGAATCAATGGCAAGGCTGCCCGGCGGCAGCCTTGCCACTGATTTCCCGTGCGGGAAACCAAGGCGTTGGGGGAGGACGAGGTGCGGTGTCGCTGACGCGGCTGGCCCGTGGCTTTTTCGCGCCAAAACCGCTCGCCCCGGCGCCCCACAGCGCGCCGGGTTCGCCCTGGGTCCGCCAGCACTGATTTCGGCCCAGGCCAGCGAAAATCGGGCTCCTGGAGGCGCGAGTGGGCCGTTTTTTCGACGCCGCCGCGAAAAAATCACCTGGGGAGGCCTCCCTCTGGGCGTGGCTGGAGATGCTCTAAAGTATCTTTGCACACGAGTCCTTGATCTATGGCTGTTGGTGAGTCCTTGTAACCCAATGTCTTCTATTAAGGGCTCCATTACAAATGTGAAAGGATGTATTGATTGTGAATTCCTTGCATATGAACACTCTTCTATAAGTAGTAACTTTGTGCTTTCTAGGGATTTTGTCCTATTTCTTTTTAGTCTAAATACAAGATCATCTTTTTTCTGAGATACACTTGACTGTCAATTTGATAGATCAATAAATTAGTGCCAACAAATCTAACAAACAACTTATTAACATTAATGTTTGAAGAATTTACCCACCTTTAAACCTTTGAAATTTTCCACCTATAGCTAGCCTAACCATCCGCCTACAGATTCTCAAATTATTTCATCCACGGACTCCTTCATCCCAGGCGCCTATAATTCTATAACCTTGTAATGAGCAGCTCCAACAAAGGAAACTGCCGGCTCGATACTTCACCATTTTAGACGAGGTGAACTTGCTGTGATGTCCGACATCCTATGAGAAATATAGGATTAACTGTGTATCGTATATTTTTCAAAATATCTTTTGCTAAGTAAATAACAAGACATTTCCAATGCATGTCACGGGCTACTAGCATAAGCTAGGAGCAGCTAGCTAATGTTGATGCATTTGATTGAGTAGATTTTGACGGCTTAGACTTGAACTATGTTAATCTACTTCAATTCCACATATGGCTCAATCCAGTCCGGCCAACGCGCCACCATCCTCAAAGGCTTTGATGAGGTCTTAGGCCTCCAAACCAACTTCAACAAGAGCTCGATCGTCCCAATCAAATGTGCACACCTAAACCTCGAGCATATCACTCAAACCATGCCGGCGGTGAGGGCTTCTTTTCCAATGAGATACTTGGGGCTTCCACTCTCTGTGTGGCAACTCAAGAAAGTGGACTTTCAATTCCTAGAGGACAAGACGGTGTCCAAGCTCATCCCATGGGAGGGCAACAACATTACCACCATCGGGCGCACCACACTTGTCAAATCTTCACTCGCCTCGCACGTGGTCTACTACATCACACCGCTGATTGCCCCCCCCCCCGAGCATCCTAGACAGCACGAACAAGATTGCGAGGGCATTCCTTTGGTCCGGCGCGGACAGGACAACTGGTGCCAAGTGCAAGGTCAACTGGGACATGGTATGCCGACCTTTTGAGAGCGGGGGTCTTGGAGTACTGAACACAACTAAATTTGCAAGAGCCCTAAGAATTAGATGGCCTTGGTTCGAGGGAAGGAACCAACGAGAATGTGGGTCGCCATGGGAAATCTTTGCGATGAGATGGACCTCTACCTCTTCTAGCATGCACAACAATCACGGTTGGTAATGGGGCGAGGACCCATTTTTGGGAAGCTCCATGGGTTCAAGACTAGAAGCCTAAGGAAATCGCGCCTCTTATCTTCGAGGCATCCTCGAGGAAAAATTGGAAAGTCAAAGATGCGCTCCTCAATGATGCATGGATCTCCAAGATTAAGATCACGATAAGCTTCACCGTCGAGCACATTAGGCAATTCATAAACCTTTGGACTTTCATCAATGGCTTTCATCTTGTGGAGCACGTCGAGGCTGAAATCATCTGGAAGCACACTGAGAATGGGCAATACTCGTCGGCAAGCGCTTACTTGGCACAATTCATGGGCTCCACACACTCTCCAATGCCACATGCGGTGTGGAAAGCCTGGGCGCCGCCTAAAGTGAAGTTCTTCGCGTGGTTGGCTATCCAAGATAGGATTTGGATAGCTGACAGATTGGCAAAGTGTGGGTGGCCAAATTGCGACCTTTGCCCCCTATGCAAGCGTGTGCAAGAGTCCGGCGCCCACATCTTCTACAAATGTAGATTCACCATTTGCCTTTGGAATTTGGTCAATGAATGGCTACACCTTGAGCACCTTGACACTTCTACATGGCATCTTGAGCAATCTGTCAAAGATTGGTGGGTCAACTGCTCCAACATCTCCATGCTAAATCGCAAGGCCCGGGCTTCCCTTACCATGCTAATATCTTGGGCTATTTGGAATGAACAAAATGGGAGGGTCTTCCGCAACAAGTCCTCTCCGCCAACAATCTTGCTCAACAACATCAAGCTTGAAGCTAAACTCTGGGTCGCCGCGGGCGCAAAAAAGTTAGGGACCATCATTCCGGGAGAGTAAAACCATTGTAGTTTGCGGGCCTGTAACAAAAATTTCCTTTCCTTCTTAATTAATATATGCGGCAAATCTTTTGCCCGTTTCAAAAAAAATCCCATAACATGTTTTTTGCGGGATAATCCCATAACATGGTAGCGTCAATGATTGCAGCTTTATAAATAGAACGTGTCATATTTGCTCCGTTTTGCACTAGTAGAAAAAGGGTCAAACGTGAAGCACATTAGTGCCGGTTCCAACGGCTAGCCGAGCCGCTGTCATTAGTATCGGTTTGTGGCGAACCTTTAGCACCGGTTCGTGGCGAACCTTTAGCAAAGAGTTTCACCTTCCTGATTTCTATCGTTTGCGGTCTTAAGCACCGCGAACAGCTCCGGGATCAACTCCATCCCTTGCATGTCATAGTTCATCACGAAGATCTAGTAGCTTAGTGATAGTGGCTAGAGAACTCTATCAATCACTATCTTATCTGGAAGTTTAACTCCCACTTGATTTAAGTGATTGTAGCACCCAGACATTCTGAGCACATACTCTCTAGCTGAGCTATTCTCCTCCATCTTGTTGGCAAAAGAACTTGTCAGAGGTCTCACACCTCTCAACATGGGCATGAGCCTGAAATCCCAATTTTAGCTCTTGGAACATCTCATATGTTCTATGGCGTTCAAAACGTCATTGGAATCCCGATTCTAAGCCGTAAAGTATGGTGCACTAAACTATCAAGTAGTCATCAGGACGTGTCTGTCAGGTGTTCGCAACATCCACAGACGATGTTGTAGGGGTTTGCACATCGAGCGGTGCATCAAAGACGTAAGCCTTCTGTGTAGCAGTGAGGACACTCCTCGGACTACGGACCTAGTCCGCATCATTGCTTACAATATCTTTCAACTTGGTCTTTCTCTAGGAACGTATTGAAACAGGGAGCTACAACGTGAGCTATTTATCTACAACATATTTGCAAAGACAATTTACACTATGTTCATGATAATTAAGTTCATCTAATCAAATTATTTAATGAACTCCCACTCAGATAGACATCCCTCTAGTCATCTAAGTGAAACATGATCCAAGTCAACTAGGCCGTGTCTGATCATCACGTGAGACGGACTAGTCAACATCGGTGAACATCTTCATGTTGATCGTATCTTCTATATGACTCATGCTCGACCTTTCGGTCTTCCGTGTTTCGAGGCCATGTCTGTACATGCTAGGCTCGTCAAATCAACTTTTCGAGTAGATGATTTTTCATATAAAAAACTTTTTAATCCGAGTTCGTATGCAAAAGTTATTCCCATTTTACAAATTCCAAAGAGATTTTGTAAATAAAGTCGAAATTCATATTTGTAAATTTTCCCAACAACTAGACCACATATCACATGTGAAACTTATTTTCTTTTATTTTTTTGACATTTCCATCATTTTCTTTTATTTTTTTTAAAACTGAAAAGGCGGTCCACGGGGGGGGGGGGGGGGGGTAGAGTTTGAAAATGGGACCTTTAGTACCGGTTCGTGGCACGAACCGGGACTAAAGGTCTCATCCCCATTGGTCCCGGTTCGTGCCTCAAACCGGGACTAAAGGTCTAATCTTTATTCCCGGTTTGTGGCAAGAACCGGGACCAATGGTTGTGGGCCAGGAGCGAGGCCCATTGGTCCCGGTTCATCCCACCAACCGGGACCAAAAGGTCTAGATGAACCGGGACTAATGCCTTAGCCGCACGAACCGGGACCAATGCTCACATTAGTCCCGGTTCTAGACTGAACCGGGACTAATGGGCTAAGCCGGCCTGGACCATAGCCCTGTTTTCTACTAGTGTGTGCCTCTAACTCGGCTAGCTCTGCGGGCATCCTGGTGTTCTCTGCTGCCATATCTACCTTAGCTTGAGCTATCTGATGATTCACCTTTGTAATTTCTATGTTATGCTGTTCCTGATCTGACAGATTAACCTCAGCTGCCAGCAATTTTGCCAAAGTGTCGAATAAATCGGACAAAACCTAAACCGGTGCTGGCGCGGGGCCTCCTGCCCCAGCGGGTGTTGCAGCTACTGAACCGGAAATCATTGCCACTGCGGTAGAAGAATGCTGCACCGACTGCGTACCAGCCATGAAAATCGCAACTCGGCTCGGCGGATCAGAGAGGTCCGGAATACTGTCGCCATCGGAACCGCCACTAATCCGGCCATCATGCAGCTGATACAGCGACACAGTTTCGCCGGTTGAAGACTCGTCATCAGAGTAAACGACGGTTTCGCCACCAGATACCGATCTATCCTCAGATTCCGCTCCATGGATGACTCCCACGAAGGCACGCCTTACAACAGGCTGAACTTGGGCAGATCTTGCACGCTGAGCCGTCTCGACAATGTCGGTGCAGATGTCCGGCTCACAGCCCAGTTCGCCGATCTTGCCAATGAAGACGTGTATTCCGCCAAAGGGGACCCCCGTACTCGATCGAGCCGGCCTTGGGGCCCCAGTCTGCATCGTCGATGTAGAGCTTGCCGCGATGACTCTTGGTCATCCAGCCCACAGCGTATCCCTTGAGTCCTTCGAAGCTACTCTTCAAAAACTCGCAACCATCGTTCGATAGCCCCACGGTGGGCGCCAACTGTCGTGGTTTTGTCACGGCAGCTGTCCTAGTGAGAGGACTTAGTCGTGGAGCCATTGCGACGGGTTAGCTTAAAGGGGTTAAAGCAGACAAGGGACGCAAGAATTATACTGGTTCGGCTCCTTACGATGAAGGTAAAAACCTACTCCAGTTGTGATGGAATTGCTAGGGTTTTGATGACCAGGGAGCGAATCCGCTTTTCCTGGCTCTCGAGTTATTGTTTTTTTGCCCCTAAACTGCCGCGGGTCGTCCCTTTATATACACAGGTTAACGTCCGGCGGTTTACAGAATCCTGAGGCCCACTGATAGACGTACCCGGCTCGGTTTCTACCTTTCCTTGTCTTACAACATAAGTTACATATCATATGGTGGTTTATGTCTACGGGCCCTAATCCGGCTTTGGGCCCTAGGCCTTCGTATTAGATCTCCTCCGTAAAGTGCCATACTTCTTGTCTTCATGGGCTTTAAACATGACTAACTCATTGTGGGCATAACCCGGCCCCTCATTGCCGGTTTATACTTAGTAGTAATATCCCCAACACTATTGGGAATTTTTGTATACGCCGGGTGCCAGGCTCTTCGCCGAGAGCCAAATCACGGGCAGTCGGCAAAGTAACAGACACCGAGAGGGCCTGTCGGCAACAGGGACATCTCGGTAAACACAGGGTATTGCCGAGAGCCATGCAGTGCCCGCATAGCAAAGCTTTGCCACATGGCACATCCGGCGGCGGTTAACCACATGGTCATGACTGGACTTCTTTACCGAGAGCAGCTCCCGGAACAGCAACAGTTGTCGATTTAGTCCCACCTCACATACCTGTTTAAATAGTATGATAGTCCAATTGCATTAAACTTTGGTATTGTTACCTCCCTCGCCGGTGGATACACCAACGGCGGGTTGTTACCGCCCTCGAGGTGCGTCAGCACGCCCTTGAGTGTGCGGCCGGGGACGCCGCACCACAGGTGGCGCCCCTTGCTGTTCTTCAGGCTGCCGACCACCGTCACGCCGTTGGTGGACGCCAGCCGCTGCTGCTGACGATGTTGGAAGTACACCGCCCAAGCCGCGTGATTATCGGCGACGTACTAGGGGAGGGAGAGCTGGGCATCGGTGAGGGAGGCATGCACGACCTCGACCTCGTCGACGAAGTAGGAGGGTTTAGCCACGGCCTCGGGCAACGGGGAAATGGGCACTCCCCCGTTGCTGAGCTGCCAGCCCGTCGGCCCGGCGCGCATGTCCGACGGCGCCGGGATGTTCGCCTGGAACAGGAGCCACGACTCCTGTTCGCGGAGAGTGCGGCGGCCAAAGCTGTTGGCCGTCGCCTCGTCTCCGGGGAAATGCTCGGCCATCGGGAAAGGGGGAAGGAGAGGGAGGGGCTGGGTGGCGGCTCACGGGAGAGGGAGAGGGAGGGCTCGGCGGCGGCGTTCGGGAGAGGTAAAACTCGGCGGCGAGGGCGGGGCTGGTGTGGCCACAGGCGAGCGAGGCCACCGGCTTATATAGCCGCGCCGCGCCCGTGTGTACGCGTACGAGGGAGGGGAGGCGTTGGCGCGCCGTCCCGTGACGCGCCGCTCGTGAGGAATCAATGGCAAGGCTGCCCGGTGGCAGCCTTGCCATTGATTTCCCGCGCGGGAAACCAAGGCGTTGGGCGAGGACGAGGCGCGGTGTCGCTGACGCGGCTGGCCCGTGGCTTTTTCGCGCCAAAACCGCTCGCCCCGGCGCCCCACAGCGCGCCGGGTTTGCCCTGGGTCCGCCAGCACTGATTTCGGCCCAGGCCGGCGAAAATCGGGCTCCTGGAGGCGCGAGTGGGCCGTTTTTTCGACGCCGCCGCGAAAAAATCACCTGGGGAGGCTTCCCTGTGGGCGTGGCTGGAGATGCTCTAAAGTATCTTTGCACACGAGTCCTTGATCTATGGCTGTTGGTGAGTCCTTGTAACCCAATGTCTTCTATTACGGGCTCCATTACAAATGTGAAAGGATGTATTGATTGTGAATTCCTTGCATATGAACACTCTTCTATAAGTAGTAACTTTGTGCTTTCTAGGGATTTTGTCCTATTTCTTTTTAGTCTAAATACAAGATCATCTTTTTTGTGAGATACACTTGACTGTCAATTTGATAGATCAATAAATTAGTGCCAACAAATCTAACAAACAACTTATTAACATTAATGTTTGAAGAATTTACCCACCTTTAAACCTTTGAAATTTTCCACCTATTGCTAGCCTAACCATCCGCCTACAGATTCTCAAATTATTTCATCCACGGACTCCTTCATCCCAGGCGCCTATAATTCTATAACCTTGTAATGAGCAGCTCCAACAAAGGAAACTGCCGACTCGATACTTCACCATTTTAGACGAGGTGAACTTGCTGTGATGTCCGACATCCTATGAGCAATATAGGATTAACTGTGTATCGTATATTTTTCAAAATATCTTTTGCTAAGTAAATAACAAGACATTTCCAATGCATGTCACGGGCTACTAGCATAAGCTAGGAGCAGCTAGCTAATGTTGATGCATTTGATTGAGTAGATTTTGATGGCTTAGACTTGAACTATGTTAATCTACCTCAATTCCACATATGGCTCAATCCAGTACGGCCAACGCGCCACCATCCTCAAAGGCTTTGATGAGGTCTCAGGCCTCCAAACCAACTTCAACAAGAGCTCGATCGTCCCAATCAAATGTGCACACCTAAACCTCGAGCATATCAGTCAAACCTTGCCAGCGGTGAGGGCTTCTTTTCCGATGAGATACTTGGGGCTTCCACTCTCTGTGTGGCAACTCAAGAAAGTGGACTTTCAATTCCTAGAGGACAAGACGGTGGCCAAGCTCATCCCATGGGAGGGCAACAACATTACCACCATCGGGCGCACCACACTTGTCAAATCTTCACTCGCCTCGCACGTGGTCTACTACATCACACCGCTGATTGCCCCCCCCCAAGCATCCTAGACAGCACGAACAAGATTGCGAGGGCATTCCTTTGGTCCGGCGCGGACAGGACAACTGGTGCCAAGTGCAAGGTCAACTGGGACATGGTATGCCGACCTTTTGAGAGCGGGGGTCTTGGAGTACTGAACACAACTAAATTTGCAAGAGCCCTAAGAATTAGATGGCCTTGGTTCGAGTGGAAGGAACCAAAGAGAATGTGGGTCGGCATGGGAAATCTTTGCGATGAGATGGACCTCTACCTCTTCTACGCATGCACAACAATCACGGTTGGTAATGGGGCGAGGACCCATTTTTGGGAAGCTCCATGGGTTCAAGACTAGAAGCCTAAGGAAATCGCGCCTCTTATCTTCGAGGCATCCTCGAGGAAAAATTGGAAAGTGAAAGATGCGCTCCTCAATGATGCATGGATCTCCAAGATTAAGATCACGATAAGCTTCACCGTCGAGCACATTAGGCAATTCATAAACCTTTGGACTTTCATCAATGGCTTTCATCTTGTGGAGCACGTCGAGGCTGAAATCATCTGGAAGCACACTGAGAATGGGCAATACTCGTCGGCAAGCGCTTACTTGGCACAATTCATGGGCTCCACACACTCTCCAATGCCACATGCGGTGTGGAAAGCCTGGGCGCCGCCTAAAGTGAAGTTCTTCGCGTGGTTGGCTATCCAAGATAGGATTTGGACAGCTGACAGATTGGCAAAGTGTGGGTGGCCAAATTGTGACCTTTGCCCCCTATGCAAGCGTGTGCAAGAGTCCGGCGCCCACATCTTCTACAAATGTAGATTCACCATTTGCCTTTGGAATTTGGTCAATGAATGGCTACACCTTGAGCACCTTGACACTTCTACATGGCATCTTGAGCAATCTGTCAAAGATTGGTGGGTCAACTGCTCCAACATCTCCATGCCAAATTGCAAGGCCCGGGCTTCCCTTACCATGCTAATATCTTGGGCTAATTGGAATGAACGAAATGGGAGGGTCTTCCGCAACAAGTCCTCTCCGCCAACAATCTTGCTCAACAACATCAAGCTTGAAGCTAAACTCTGGGTCGCCGCGGGCGCAAAAAAGTTAGGGACCATCATTCCGGGAGAGTAAAACCATTGTAGTTTGCGGGCCTGTAACAAAAATTTCCTTTCCTTCTTAATTAATATATGCGGCAAATCTTTTGCTCGTTCAAAAAAATCCCATAACATGTTTTTTGCAGGATAATCCCATAACATGGTAGCGTCAATGATTGCAGGTTTATAAATAGAACGTGTCATATGTGCTCCGTTTTGCACTAGTAGAAAAAGGGTCAAACGTGAAGCACATTAGTGCCGGTTCCAACGGCTAGCCGGGCCGCTGTCATTAGTACCGGTTTCTGGCGAACCTTTAGCACCGGTTCATGGCGAACCTTTAGCAAAGAGTTTCACCTTCCTGATTTCTATCGTTTGCGGTCTTAAGCACCGCGAACAGCTCCGGGATCAACTCCATCCCTTGCATGTCATAGTTCATCACGAAGATCTAGTAGCTTAGTGATAGTGGCTAGAGAACTCTATCAATCACTATCTTATCTGGAAGTTTAACTCCCACTTGATTTAAGTGATTGTAGCACCCAGACATTCTGAGCACATACTCACTAGCTGAGCTATTCTCCTCCATCTTGTTGGCAAAAGAACTTGTCAGAGGTCTCACACCTCTCAACATGGGCATGAGCCTGAAATCCCAATTTCAGCTCTTGGAACATCTCATATGTTCTATGGCGTTCAAAACGTCATTGGAATCCCGATTCTAAGCCGTAAAGTATGGTGCACTAAACTATCAAGTAGTCATCAGGACGTGTCTGTCAGGTGTTCACAACATCCACAGACGATGTTGTAGGGGTTTGCACATCGAGCGGTGCATCAAAGACGTAAGCCTTCTGTGTAGCAGTGAGGACACTCCTCGGACTACGGACCTAGTCCGCATCATTGCTTACAATATCTTTCAACTTGGTCTTTCTCTAGGAACGTATTGAAACAGGGAGCTACAACGTGAGCTATTTATCTACAACATATTTGCAAAGACAATTTACACTATGTTCATGATAATTAAGTTCATCGAATCAAATTATTTAATGAACTCCCACTCAGATAGAAATCCCTCTAGTTATCTAAGTGAAACATGATCCGAGTCAACTAGGCCGTGTCTGATCATCACGTGAGACGGACTAGTCAACATCGGTGAACATCTTCATCTTGATCGTATCTTCTATACAAATCATGCTCGACCATTCGGTCTTCCGTGTTTCGAGGCCATGTCTGTACATGCTAGGCTTGTCAAATCAACTTTTCGAGTAGATGATTTTTCATATAAAAAACTTTTTAATCCGAGTTCGTATGCAAAAGTTATTCCCATTTTACAAATTCCAAAGAGATTTTGTAAATAAAGTCGAAATTCATATTTGTATATTTTCCTAACAACTAGACCACATATCACATGTGAAACTTATTTTATTTTATTTTTTTGACATTTCCATCATTTTATTTTATTTTTTTTAAAACTGAAAAGGCGGTCCACGGGGAAGGGGGTAGAGTTTGAAAATGGGACCTTTAGTACCAGTTCGTGGCACGAACCAGGACTAAAGGTCTCATCCCCATTGGTCCCGGTTCGTGCCTCAAACCGGGACTAAAGGTCTAATCTTTAGTCCCGGTTTGTGGCACGAACCGGGACCAATGGTTGTGGGCCAGGAGCGAGGCCCATTGGTCCCGGTCCATCCCACCAACCGGGACCAAAAGGTCTAGATGAACCGGGACTAATGCCTTAGCCGCACGAACCGGGACCAATGCTCACATTAGTCCCGGTTCTAGACTGAACCGGGACTAATGGGCTAAGCCGGCCTAGACCATAGCCCTGTTTTCTACTAGTGTGTGCCTCTAACTCGGCCAGCTCTGCGGCCATCCTGGTGTTCTCTGCTGCCATATCTACCTTAGCTTGAGCTATCTGATCATTCACCTTTGTAATTTCTATGTTATGCTGATCCTGATCTGACAGATTAACCTCAGCTGCCAGCAATTTTTCCAAAGTGTCGAATAAATCGGACAAAACCTGAACCCGTGCTGGCGCGGGGCCTCCTGCCCCAGCGGGTGTTGCAGCTACTGAACCAGAAATCATTGCCACTGCGGTAGAAGAATGCTGCACCGACTGCGTACCAGCCATGAAAATCGCAACTCGGCTCGGCGGATCAGAGAGGTCCGGAATACTGTCGCCATCGGAACCGCCACTAATCCGGCCATCATGCAGCTGATACAGCGACACAGTTTCTCCGGTTGAAGACTCGTCATCAGAGTAAACGACGATTTCGCCACCAGATACCGATCTATCCTCAGATTCCGCTCCATGGATGACTCCCACGAAGGCACGCCTTACAACAGGCTGAACTTGGGCAGATCTTGCACGCTGAGCCGTCTCGACAATGTCGGTGCAGATGTCCGGCTCAGGGCCCAGTTCACCGATCTTGCCAATGAAGACGTGTATTCCGCCAAAGGGGACCCCCGTACTCGATCGAGCCGGCCTCGGGGCCCCGGTTTGCATCGTCGATGTAGAGCTTGCCGCGACGACTCTTGGTCATCCGGCCCACAGCGTATCCCTTGAGTCCTTCGAAGCTACTCTTCAAGAACTCGCAACCATCGTTCGATAGCCCCACGGTGGGCGCCAACTGTCGTGGTTTTGTCACGGCAGCTGTCCTAGTGAGAGGACTTAGTCGTGGAGCCATTGCGACGGGTTAGCTTAAAGGGGTTAAAGCAGACAAGGGACGCAAGAATTATACTGGTTCGGCTCCTTACGATGAAGGTAAAAGCCTACTCCAGTTGTGATGGAATTGCTAGGGTTTTGATGACCAGGGAGCGAATCCGCTTTTCCTGGCTCTCGAGTTATTGTTTTTTTGCCCCTAAACTGCCGCGGGTCGTCCCTTTATATACACAGGTTAACATCCGGCGGTTTACAGAATCCGGAGGCCCACTCATAGACGTACCCGGCTCGGTTTCTACCTTTCCTTGTCTTACAACATAAGTTACATATCATATGGCGGTTTATGTCTACGGGCCCAAATCCGGCTTTGGGCCCTGGGCCTTCATATTAGATCTCCTCCGTAAAGCGCCATACTTCTTGTCTTCATGGGCTTTAAACATGACTAACTCATTGTGGGCATAACCCGGCCCCTCATTGCCGGTTTATACTTAGTAGTAATATCCCCAACACTACTGGAAATTTTTGTATACGCCGGGTGCCAGGCTCTTCGCCGAGAGCCAAATCACGGGCAGTCGGCAAAGTAACAGACACCGAGAGGGCCTGTCGGCAACAGGCACATCTCGGTAAACACAGGGTATTGCCGAGAGCCATGCAGTGCCCGCATAGCAAAGCTTTGCCACATGGCACATCCGGCGGCGGTTAACCACATGGTCATGACTGGACTTCTTTACCGAGAGCAGCTCTCGGAACAGCAACAGTTGTCGATTTAGTCCCACCTCACAAACCTGTTTAAATAGTATGATAGTCCAATTGCATTAAACTTCGGTATTGTTACCGCCCTCGCCGGGGGATACACCAACGGCGGGTTGTTACCGCCCTCGAGGTGCGTCAGCACGCCCTTGAGTGTGCGGCCGGGGACGCCGCACCACAGGTGGCGCCCCTTGCTGTTCTTCAGGCCGCCGACCACCGTCACGCCGTTGGTGGACGCCAGCCGCTGCTGCTGACGATGTTGGAAGTACACCGCCCAAGCCGCGTGATTGTCGGTGACGTACTAGGGGAGGGAGAGCTGGGCATCGGTGAGGGAGGCGCGCACGACCTCGACCTCGTCGACGAAGTAGGAGGGTTTAGCCACGGCCTCGGGCAACGGGGAAATGGGCACTCCCCCGTTGCTGAGCTGCCAGCCCGTCGGCCCGGCGCGCATGTCCGACGGCGCCGGGATGTTCGCCTAGAACAGGAGCCATGACTCCTGTTCACGGAGTGTGCGGCGGCCGAAGCTGTTGGCCGCCACTTCGTCTCCGGGGAAACGCTCGGCCATCGGGAAAGGGGGAGGGAGAGGGAGGGGCTGGGTGGCGGCTCACGGGAGAGGGAGAGGGAGGGCTCGGCGGCGGCGTTCGGGAGAGGTAAAACTCGGCGACGAGGGCGGGGCTGGTGTGGCCACAGGCGAGCGAGGCCACCGGCTTATATAGCCGCGCCGTGCCCGTGTGTACGCGTGCGAGGGAGGGGAGGCGTCGGCGCGCCGTCCCGTGACGCGCCGCCCGTGAGGAATCAATGGCAAGGCTGCCCGGCGGCAGCCTGGCCATTGATTTCCCGCGCGGGAAACCGAGGCGTTGGGGGAGGA
This sequence comes from Triticum urartu, assembly GCF_056163025.1. NCBI lineage: Eukaryota > Viridiplantae > Streptophyta > Magnoliopsida > Poales > Poaceae > Triticum > Triticum urartu. The sequence continues at coordinate 15,926,006 of NC_141877.1, forward strand.
CGAGGCGCGGTGTCGCTGACGCGGCTGGCCCGTGGCTTTTTCGCGCCAAAACCGCTCGCCCCGGCGCCCCACAGCGTGCCGGGTTCGCCCTGGGTCCGAAAGCACTGATTTCGGCCCAGGCCGGCGAAAATCAGGCTCCTGGAGGCGCGAGTGGGCCGTTTTTTCGACGACGCCGCGAAAAAATCACCTAGGGAGGCCTCCCTGTGGGCGTGGCTGGAGATGCTCTAAAGTATCTTTGCACACGAGTCCTTGATCTATGGCTGTTGGTGAGTCCTTGTAACCCAATGTCTTCTATTACGGGCTCCATTACAAATGTGAAAGGATGTATTGATTGTGAATTCCTTGCATATGAACACTCTTCTATAAGTAGTAACTTTGTGCTTTCTAGGGATTTTGTCCTATTTCTTTTTAGTCTAAATACAAGATCATCTTTTTTGTGAGATACACTTGACTGTCAATTTGATAGATCAATAAATTAGTGCCAACAAATCTAACAAACAACTTATTAACATTAATGTTTGAAGAATTTACCCACCTTTAAACCTTTGAAATTTTCCACCTATAGCTAGCCTAACCATCCGCCTACAGATTCTCAAATTATTTCATCCACGGACTCCTTCATCCCAGGCGCCTATAATTCTATAACCTTGTAATGAGCAACTCCAACAAAGGAAACTGCCGGCTCGATACTTCACCATTTTAGACGAGGTGAACTTGCTGTGATGTCCGACAGCCCTATGAGAAATATAGGATTAACTATGTATCGTATATTTTTCAAAATATCTTTTGCTAAGTAAATAACAAGACATTTCCAATGCATGTCACGGGCTACTAGCATAAGCTAGGAGCAGCTAGCTAATGTTGATGCATTTGATTGAGTAGATTTTGACGGCTTAGACTTGAACTATGTTAATCTACCTCAATTCCACATATGGCTCAATCCAGTCCGGCCAACGCGCCAGCATCCTCAAAGGCTTTGATGAGGTCTCAGGCCTCCAAACCAACTTCAACAAGAGTTCGATCGTCCCAATCAAATGTGCACACCTAAACCTCGAGCATATCACTCAAACCTTGCCGGCGGTGAGGGCTTCTTTTTCGATGAGATACTTGGGGCTTCCACTCTCTGTGTGGCAACTCAAGAAAGTGGACTTTCAATTCCTAGGGGACAAGACGGTGGCCAAGCTCATCCCATGGGAGGGCAACAACATTACCACCGTCGGGCGCACCACACTTGTCAAATCTTCACTCGCCTCGCAAGTGGTCTACTACATCACACCGCTGATTGCCCCCCCCCCCCCGAGCATCCTAGACAGCACAAACAAGATTGCGAGGGCATTCCTTTGGTCCGGCGCGGACAGGACAACTGGTGCCAAGTGCAAGGTCAACTGGGACATGGTCTGCCGACCTTTTGAGAGCGGAGGTCTTGGAGTACTGAACACAACTAAATTTGCAAGAGCCCTAAGAATTAGATGGCCTTGGTTCGAGTGGAAGGAACCAACGAGAATGTGGGTCGGCATGGGAAATCTTTGCGATGAGATGGACCTCAACCTCTTCTATGCATGCACAACAATCACGGTTGGTAATGGGGCGAGGACCCCTTTTTGGGAAGCTCCATGGGTTCAAGACCGGAAGCCTAAGGAAATCACGCCTCTTATCTTCGAGGCATCCTCGAGGAAAAATTGGAAAGTCAAAGATGCGCTCCTCAATGATGCATGGATCTCCAAGATTAAGATCACGATAAGCTTCACCGTCGAGCACATTAGGCAATTCATAAACCTTTGGACTTTCATCAATGGCTTTCATCTTGTGGAGCACGTCGAGGCTGAAATCATCTGGAAGCACACTGAGAATGGGCAATACTCGTCGGCAAGCGCTTACTTGGCACAATTCATGGGCTCCACACACTCTCCAATGCCACATGCGGTGTGGAAAGCCTGGGCGCCGCCTAAAGTGAAGTTCTTCGCCTGGTTGGCTATCCAAGATAGGATTTGGATAGCTGACAGATTGGCAAAGTGTGGGTGGCCAAATTGCGACCTTTGCCCCCTATGCAAGCGTGTGCAAGAGTCCGGCGCCCACATCTTCTACAAATGTAGATTCACCATTTGCCTTTGGAATTTGGTCAATGAATGGCTACACCTTGAGCACCTTGACACTTCTACATGGCATCTTGAGCAATCTGTCAAAGATTGGTGGGTCAACTGCTCCAACATCTCCATGCCAAATCGCAAGGCCCGGGCTTCCCTTACCATGCTAATATCTTGGGCTATTTGGAATGAACGAAATGGGAGGGTCTTCCGCAACAAGTCCTCTCCGCCAACAATCTTGCTCAACAACATCAAGCTTGAAGCTAAACTCTGGGTCGCTGCGGGCGCAAAAAAGTTAGGGACCATCATTCCGGGAGAGTAAAACCATTGTAGTTTGCGGGCCTGTAAAAAAATTTCCTTTCCTTCTTAATTAATATATGCGGCAAATCTTTTGCCCGTTTCAAAAAAAATCCCATAACATGTTTTTTGCGGGATAATCCCATAACATGGTAGCGTCAATGATTGCAGCTTTATAAATAGAACGTGTCATATTTGCTCCGTTTTGCACTAGTAGAAAAAGGGTCAAACGTGAAGCACATTAGTGCCGGTTCCAACGGCTAGCCGGGCCGCTGTCATTAGTATCGGTTTGTGGCGAACCTTTAGCACCGGTTCGTGGCGAACCTTTAGCAAAGAGTTTTACCTTCCTGATTTCTATCGTTTGCGGTCTTAAGCACCGCGAACAGCTCCGGGATCAACTCCATCCCTTGCATGTCACAGTTCATCACGATGATCTAGTAGCTTAGTGATAGTGGCTAGAGAACTCTATCAATCACTATCTTATCTGGAAGTTTAACTCCCACTTGATTTAAGTGATTGTAGCACCCAGACATTCTGAGCACATACTCACTAGCTGAGCTATTCTCCTCCATCTTGTTGGCAAAAGAACTTGTCAGAGGTCTCACACCTCTCAACATGGGCATGAGCCTGAAATCCCAATTTCAGCTCTTGGAACATCTCATATGTTCTATGGCGTTCAAAATGTCATTGGAATCCCGATTCTAAGCCGTAAAGTATGGTGCACTAAACTATCAAGTAGTCATCAGGACGTGTCTGTCAGGTGTTCACAACATCCACAGACGATGTTGTAGGGGTTTGCACATCGAGCGGTGCATCAAAGACGTAAGCCTTCTGTGTAGCAGTGAGGACACTCCTCGGACTACGGACCTAGTCCGCATCATTGCTTACAATATCTTTCAACTTGGTCTTTCTCTAGGAACATATTGAAACAGGGAGCTACAACGCGAGCTATTTATCTACAACATATTTGCAAAGACAATTTACACTATGTTCATGATAATTAAGTTCATCTAATCAAATTATTTAATGAACTCCCACTCAGATAGACATCCCTCTAGTCATCTAAGTGAAACATGATCCGAGTCAACTAGGCCGTGTCTGATCATCACGTGAGACGGACTAGTCAACATCGGTGAACATCTTCATGTTGATCGTATCTTCTATACGACTCATGCTCGACCTTTCGGTCTTCCGCGTTTCGAGGCCATGTCTGTACATGCTAGGCTCGTCAAATCAACTTTTCGAGTAGATGATTTTTCATATAAAAAACTTTTTAATCCGAGTTCGTATGCAAAAGTTATGCCCATTTTACAAATTCCAGAGAGATTTTGTAAATAAAGTCGAAATTCATATTTGTAAATTTTCCCAACAACTAGACCACATATCACATGTGAAACTTATTTTCTTTTATTTTTTTGACATTTCCATCATTTTCTTTTATTTTTTTTAAAACTGAAAAGGCGGTCCCCCGGGGGGCGGGGGGGGGGGGGGGGGGGGGCGGGTAGAGTTTGAAAATGGGACCTTTAGTATCGGTTTGTGGCACGAACCGGGACTAAAGGTCTCATCCCCATTGGTCCCGGTTCGTGCCTCAAACCGGGACTAAAGGTCTAATCTTTAGTCCCGGTTTGTGGCACGAACCGGGACCAATGGTTGTGGGCCAGGAGCGAGGCCCATTGGTCCCGGTTCATCCCACCAACCGGGACCAAAAGGTCTAGATGAACCGGGACTAATGCCTTAGCCGCACGAACCGGGACCAATGCTCACATTAGTCCCGGTTCTAGACTGAACCGGGACTAATGGGCTAAGCCGGCCTGGACCATAGCCTTGTTTTCTACTAGTGTGTGCCTCTAACTCGGCCAGCTCTGTGGCCATCCTGGTGTTCTCTGCTGCCATATCTACCTTAGCTTGAGCTATCTGATCATTCACCTTTGTAATTTCTATGTTATGCTGATCCTGAACTGACAGATTAACCTCAGCTGCCAGCAATTTTGCCAAAGTGTCGAATAAATCAGACAAAACCTGAACCGGTGCTGGCGCGGGGCCTCCTGCCCCAGCAGGTGTTGCAGCTACTGAAGCGGGCTGGGTGGCGGCTCACGGGAGAGGGAGAGGGAGGGCTTGGCGGCGGCGTTCGGGAGAGGTAAAACTCGGCGGCGAAGGCGGGGCTGGTGTGGCCACAGGCGAGCAAGGCCACCGGCTTATATAGCCGCGCCGCGGCCGTGTTTACGCGTGCGAGGGAGGGGAGGCGTCGGCGCGCCGTCCCGTGAAGCGCCGCCCGTGAGGAATCAATGGCAAGGCTGCCCGGCGGCAGCCTTGACATTGATTTCCCGCATGGGAAACCGAGGCGTTGGGGGAGGACGAGGCGCGGTGTCGCTGACGCGGCTGGCCCGTGGATTTTTCGCGCCAAAACCGCTCGCCCCAGCGCCCCACAGCGCGCCGGGTTCGCCCTGGGTCCGCCAGCACTGATTTCGGCCCAGGCCGGCGAAAATCGGGCTCCTCGAGGCGCGAGTGTGCCGTTTTTTCGACGCCGCCGTGAAAAAATCACCTGGGGAGGCCTCCCTGTGGGCGTGGCTGGAGATGCTCTAAAGTATCTTTGCACACGAGTCCTTGATCTATGGCTGTTGGTGAATCCTTGTAACCCAATGTCTTCTATTACGCGCTCCATTACAAATGTGAAAGGATGTATTGATTGTGAATTCCTTGCATATGAACACTCTTCTATAAGTAGTAACTTTGTGCTTTCTAGGGATTTTGTCCTATTTCTTTTTAGTCTAAATACAAGATCATCTTTTTTGTGAGATACACTTGACTGTCAATTTGATAGATCAATAAATTAGTGCCAACAAATCTAACAAACAACTTATTAACATTAATGTTTGAAGAATTTACCCACCTTTAAACCCTTGAAATTTTCCACCTATAGCTAGCCTAACCATCCGCCTACAGATTCTCAAATTATTTCATCCACGGACTCCTTCATCCCAGGCGCCTATAATTCTATAACCTTGTAATGAGCAGCTCCAACAAAGGAAACTGCCGGCTCGATACTTCACCATTTTAGACGAGGTGAACTTGCTGTGATGTCCGACATCCTATGAGCAATATAGGATTAACTGTGTATCGTATATTTTTCAAAATATCTTTTGCTAAGTAAATAACAAGACATTTCCAATGCATGTCACGGGCTACTAGCATAAGCTAGGAGCAGCTAGCTAATGTTGATGCATTTGATTGAGTAGATTTTGACGTCTTAGACTTGAACTATGTTAATCTACCTCAATTCCACATATGGCTCAATCCAGTCCGGCCAACGCGCCACCATCCTCAAAGGCTTTGATGAGGTCTCAGGCCTCCAAACCAACTTCAACAAGAGCTCGATCGTCCCAATCAAATGTGCACACCTAAACCTCGAGCATATCACTCAAACCTTGCCGGCGGTGAGGGCTTCTTTTCCGATGAGATACTTGGGGCTTCCACTCTCTGTGTGGCAACTCAAGAAAGTGGAATTTCAATTCCTAGAGGACAAGACGGTGGCCAAGCTCATCCCATGGGAGGGCAACAACATTACCACCATCGGGCGCACCACACTTGTCAAATCTTCACTCGCCTCGCAAGTGGTCTACTACATCACACCGCTGATTGCCCCCCCCCGAGCATCCTAGACAGCACAAACAAGATTGCGAGGGCATTCCTTTGGTCCGGCACGGACAGGACAACTGGTGCCAAGTGCAAGGTCAACTGGGACATGGTCTGCCGACCTTTTGAGAGCGGAGGTCTTGGAGTACTGAACACAACTAAATTTGCAAGAGCCCTAAGAATTAGATGGCCTTGGTTCGAGTGGAAGGAACCAACGAGAATGTGGGTCGGCATGGGAAATCTTTGCGATGAGATGGACCTCAACCTCTTCTACGCATGCACAACAATCACGGTTGGTAATGGGGCGAGGACCCCTTTTTGGGAAGCTCCATGGGTTCAAGACCGGAAGCCTAAGGAAATCGCGCCTCTTATCTTCGAGGCATCCTCGAGGAAAAATTGGAAAGTCAAAGATGCGCTCCTCAATGATGCATGGATCTCCAAGATTAAGATCACGATAAGCTTCACCGTCGAGCACATTAGGCAATTCATAAACCTTTGGACTTTCATCAATGGCTTTCATCTTGTGGAGCACGTCGAGGCTGAAGTCATCTGGAAGCACACTGAGAATGGGCAATACTCGTCGGCAAGCGCTTACTTGGCACAATTCGTGGGCTCCACACACTCTCCAATGCCACATGCGGTGTGGAAAGCCTGGGCGCCGCCTAAAATGAAGTTCTTCGCGTGGTTGGCTATCCAAGATAGGATTTGGACAGCTGACAGATTGGCAAAGTGTGGGTGGCCAAATTGCGACCTTTGCCCCCTATGCAAGCGTGTGCAAGAGTCCGGCGCCCACATCTTCTACAAATGTAGATTCACCATTTGCCTTTGGAATTTGGTCAATGAATGGCTACACCTTGAGCACCTTGACACTTCTACATGGCATCTTGAGCAATCTGTCAAAGATTGGTGGGTCAACTGCTCCAACATCTCCATGCCAAATCGCAAGGCCCGGGCTTCCCTTACCATGCTAATATCTTGGGCTATTTGGAATGAACGAAATGGGAGGGTCTTCCGCAACAAGTCCTCTCCGCCAACAATCTTGCTCAACAACATCAAGCTTGAAGCTAAACTCTGGGTCGCCGCGGGCGCAAAAAAGTTAGGGACCATCATTCCGGGAGAGTAAAACCATTGTAGTTTGCGGGCCTGTAACAAAAATTTCCTTTCCTTCTTAATTAATATATGCGGCAAATCTTTTGCCCGTTTCAAAAAAAATCCCATAACATGTTTTTTGCGGGATAATCCCATAACATGGTAGCGTCAATGATTGCAGCTTTATAAATAGAAGGTGTCATATTTGCTCCGTTTTGCACTAGTAGAAAAAGGGTCAAACGTGAAGCACATTAGTGCCGGTTCCAACGGCTAGCCGGGCCGCTGTCATTAGTATCGGTTTGTGGTGAACCTTTAGCACCGGTTCGTGGCGAACCTTTAGCAAAGAGTTTTACCTTCCTGATTTCTATCGTTTGCGGTCTTAAGCACCGCGAACAGCTCCGAGATCAACTCCATCCCTTGCATGTCATAGTTCATCACGATGATCTAGTAGCTTAGTGATAGTGGCTAGAGAACTCTATCAATCACTATCTTATCTGGAAGTTTAACTCCCACTTGATTTAAGTGATTGTAGCACCCAGACATTCTGAGCACATACTCACTAGCTGAGCTATTCTCCTCCATCTTGTTGGCAAAAGAACTTGTCAGAGGTCTCACACCTCTCAACATGGGCATGAGCCTGAAATCCCAATTTCAGCTCTTGGAACATCTCATATGTTCTATGGCGTTCAAAACGTCATTGGAATCCTGATTCTAAGCCGTAAAGTATGGTGCACTAAACTATCAAGTAGTCATCAGGACGTGTCTGTCAGGTGTTCACAACATCCACAGACGATGTTGTAGGGGTTTGCACATCGAGCGGTGCATCAAAGATGTAAGCCTTCTGTGTAGCAGTGAGGACACTCCTCGGACTACGGACCTAGTCCGCATCATTGCTTACAATATCTTTCAACTTGGTCTTTCTCTAGGAACGTATTGAAACAGGGAGCTACAACGTGAGCTATTTATCTACAACATATTTGCAAAGACAATTTACACTATGTTCATGATAATTAAGTTCATCTAATCAAATTATTTAATGAACTCCCACTCAGATAGACATCCCTCTAGTCATCTAAGTGAAACATGATCCGAGTCAACTAGGCCGTGTCTGATCATCACGTGAGACGGACTAGTCAACATTGGTGAACATCTTCATGTTGATCGTATCTTCTATACGACTCATGCTCGACCTTTCGGTCTTCCGTGTTTCGAGGCCATGTCTGTACATGCTAGGCTCGTCAAATCAACTTTTCGAGTAGATGATTTTTCATATAAAAAACTTTTTAATCCGAGTTCGTATGCAAAAGTTATGCCCATTTTACAAATTCCAGAGAGATTTTGTAAATAAAGTCAAAATTCATATTTGTAAATTTTCCCAACAACTAGACCACATATCACATGTGAAACTTATTTTCTTTTATTTTTTTGACATTTCCATCATTTTCTTTTATTTTTTTTAAAACTGAAAAGGCGGTCCACAAGGGGGGGGGGGGTAGAGTTTGAAAATGGGTCCTTTAGTACCGGTTCGTGGCACGAACCGGGACTAAAGGTCTCATCCCCATTGGTCCCGGTTCGTGCCTCAAACCGGGACTAAAGGTCTAATCTTTAGTCCCGGTTTGTGGCACGAACCGGGACCAATGGTTGTGGGCCAGGAGCGAGGCCCATTGGTCCCGGTTCATCCCACCAACCGGGACCAAAAGGTCTAGATGAACCGGGACTAATGCCTTAGCCGCACGAACCGGGACCAATGCTCACATTAGTCCCGGTTCTAGACTGAACCGGGACTAATGGACTAAGCCGGCCTGGACCATAGCCCTGTTTTCTACTAGTGTGTGCCTCTAACTCGGCCAGCTCTGCGGCCATCCTGGTGTTCTCTGCTGCCATATCTACCTTAGCTTGAGCTATCTGATCATTCACCTTTGTAATTTCTATGTTATGCTGATCCTGATCTGACAGATTAACCTCAGCTGCCAGCAATTTTGCCAAAGTGTCGAATAAATCAGACAAAACCTAAACCGGTGCTGGCGCGGGGCCTCCTTCCCCAGCGGGTGTTGCAGCTACTGAAGCGGGCTGGGTGGCGGCTCACGGGAGAGGGAGAGGGAGGGCTCGGCGGCGGCGTTCGGGAGAGGTAAAACTCGGCGGCGAGGGCGGGGCTGGTGTGGCCACAGGCGAGCGAGGCCACCGGCTTATATAGCCGCGCCGCGCCCGTGTGTACGCGTGCGAGGGAGGGGAGGCGTCGGCGCGCCGCCCCGTGACGCGCCGCCCGTGAGGAATCAATTGCAATGCTGCCCGGCGGCAGCCTTGCCATTGATTTCCCGCGCAGGAAACCGAGGCGTTGGGGGAGGACGAGGCGTGGTGTCGCTGACGCGGCTGGCCCGTGGCTTTTTCGCGCCAAAACCGCTCGCCCCGGCGCCTCACAGCGTGCCGGGTTCGCCCTGGGTCCGCCAGCACTGATTTCGGCCCAGGCCGGCGAAAATCGGGCTCCTGGAGGCGCGAGTGGGCCGTTTTTTCGACGCCGCCGCGAAAAAATCACCTGGGGAGGCCTCCCTGTGGGCGTGGCTGGAGATGCTCTAAAGTATCTTTGCACACGAGTCCTTGATGTATGGCTGTTGGTGAGTCCTTGTAACCCAATGTCTTCTATTACGGGCTCCATTACAAATGTGAAAGGATGTATTGATTGTGAATTCCTTGCATATGAACACTCTTCTATAAGTAGTAACTTTGTGCTTTCTAGGGATTTTGTCCTATTTCTTTTTAGTCTAAATACAAGATCATCTTTTTTCTGAGATACACTTGACTGTCAATTTGATAGATCAATAAATTAGTGCCAACAAATCTAACAAACAACTTATTAACATTAATGTTTGAAGAATTAACCCACCTTTAAACCTTTGAAATTTTCCACCTATAGCTAGCCTAACCATCCGCCTACAGATTCTCAAATTATTTCATCCACGGACTCCTTCATCCCAGGCGCCTATAATTCTATAACCTTGTAATGAGCAGCTCCAACAAAGGAAACTGCCGGCTCGATACTTCACCATTTTAGACGAGGTGAACTTGCTGTGATGTCCGACATCCTATGAGCAATATAGGATTAACTGTGTATCGTATATTTTTCAAAATATCTTTTGCTAAGTAAATAACAAGACATTTCCAATGCATGTCACGGGCTACTAGCATAAGCTAGGAGCAGCTAGCTAATGTTGATGCATTTGATTGAGTAGATTTTGACGGCTTAGACTTGAACTATGTTAATCTACCTCAATTCCACATATGGCTCAATCCAGTCCGGCCAACGCGCCAGCATCCTCAAAGGCTTTGATGAGGTCTCAGGCCTCCAAACCAACTTCAACAAGAGCTCGATCGTCCCAATCAAATGTGCACACCTAAACCTCGAGCATATCACTCAAACCTTGCCGGCGGTGAGGGCTTCTTTTCCGATGAGATACTTGGGGCTTCCACTCTCTGTGTGGCAACTCAAGAAAGTGGACTTTCAATTCCTAGAGGACAAGATGGTGTCCAAGCTCATCCCATGGGAGGGCAACAACATTACCACCATCGGGCGCACCACACTTGTCAAATCTTCACTCGCCTCGCAAGTGGTCTACTACATCACACCGCTGATTGCCCCCCCCCCCCCGAGCATCCTAGACAGCACAAACAAGATTGCGAGGGCATTCCTTTGGTCCGGCGCGGACAGGACAACTGGTGCCAAGTGCAAGGTCAACTGGGACATGGTCTGCCGACCTTTTGAGAGCGGAGGTCTTGGAGTACTGAACACAACTAAATTTGCAAGAGCCCTAAGAATTAGATGGCCTTGGTTCGAGTGGAAGGAACCAACGAGAATGTGGGTTGGCATGGGAAATCTTTGCGATGAGATGGACCTCAACCTCTTCTACGCATGCACAACAATCACGGTTGGTAATGGGGCGAGGACCCCTTTTTGGGAAGCTCCATGGGTTCAAGACCGGAAGCCTAAGGAAATCACGCCTCTTATCTTCGAGGCATCCTCGAGGAAAAATTGGAAAGTCAAAGATGCGTTCCTCAATGATGCATGGATCTCCAAGATTAAGATCACGATAAGCTTCACCGTCGAGCACATTAGGCAATTCATAAACCTTTGGACTTTCATCAATGGCTTTCATCTTGTGGAGCACGTCGAGGCTGAAATCATCTGGAAGCACACTGAGAATGGGAAATACTCGTCGGCAAGCGCTTACTTGGCACAATTCATGGGCTCCACACACTCTCCAATGCCACATGCGGTGTGGAAAGCCTGGCGCCGCCTAAAGTGAAGTTCTTCGCGTGGTTGGCTAGCCAAGATAGGATTTGGACAGCTGACAGATTGGCAAAGTGTGGGTGGCCAAATTGCGACCTTTGCCCCCTATGCAAGTGTGTGCAAGAGTCCGGCGCCCACATCTTCTACAAATGTAGATTCACCATTTGCCTTTGGAATTTGGTCAATGAATGGCTACACCTTGAGCACCTTGACACTTCTACATGGCATCTTGAGCAATCTGTCAAAGATTGGTGGGTCAACTGCTCCAACATCTCCATGCCAAATCGCAAGGCCCGGGCTTCCCTTACCATGCTAATATCTTGGGCTATTTGGAATGAACGAAATGGGAGGGTCTTCCGCAACAAGTCCTCTCCGCCAACAATCTTGCTCAACAACATCAAGCTTGAAGCTAAACTCTAGGTCGCTGCGGGCGCAAAAAAGTTAGGGACCATCATTCCGGGAGAGTACAACCATTGTAGTTTGCGGGCCTGTAACAAAAATTTCCTTTCCTTCTTAATTAATATATGCGGCAAATCTTTTGCCCGTTTCAAAAAAAATCCCATAACATGTTTTTTGCGGGATAATCCCATAACATGGTAGCGTCAATGATTGCAGCTTTATAAATAGAACGTGTCATATTTGCTCCGTTTTGCACTAGTAGAAAAAGGGTCAAACGTGAAGCACATTAGTGCCGGTTCCAACGGCTAGCCGGGCCGCTGTCATTAGTATCGGTTTGTGGCGAACCTTTAGCACCGGTTCGTGGCGAACCTTTAGCAAAGAGTTTCACCTTCCTGATTTCTATCGTTTGCGGTCTTAAGCACCGCGAACAGCTCCGGGATCAACTCCATCCCTTGCATGTCATAGTTCATCACGAAGATCTAGTAGCTTAGTGATAGTGGCTAGAGAACTCTATCAATCACTATCTTATCTGGAAGTTTAACTCCCACTTGATTTAAGTGATTGTAGCACCCAGACATTCTGAGCACATACTCACTAGCTGAGCTATTCTCCTCCATCTTGTTGGCAAAAGAACTTGTCAGAGGTCTCACACCTCTCAACATGGGCATGAGCCTGAAATCCCAATTTCAGCTCTTGGAACATCTCATATGTTCTATGGCATTCAAAAGGTCATTGGAATCCCGATTCTAAGCCGTAAAGTATGGTGCACTAAACTATCAAGTAGTCATCAGGACGTGTCTGTCAGGTGTTCACAACATCCACAGACGATGTTGTAGGGGTTTGCACATCGAGTGGTGCATCAAAGATGTAAGCCTTCTGTGTAGCAGTGAGGACACTCCTCGGACTACGGACCTAGTCCGCATCATTGCTTACAATATCTTTCAACTTGGACTTTCTCTAGGAACGTATTGAAACAGGGAGCTACAACGTGAGCTATTTATCTACAACATATTTGCAAAGACAATTTACACCATGTTCATGATAATTAAGTTCATCTAATCAAATTATTTAATGAACTCCCACTCAGATAGACATCCCTCTAGTCATCTAAGTGAAACATGATCCGAGTCAACTAGGCCGTGTCTGATCATCACGTGAGACGGACTAGTCAACATCGGTGAACATCTTCATGTTGATCGTATCTTCTATACGACTCATGCTCGACCTTTCGGTCTTCCGTGTTTCGAGGCCATGTCTGTACATGCTAGGCTCGTCAAATCAACTTTTCGAGTAGATGATTTTTCATATAAAAAACTTTTTAATCCGAGTTCGTATGCAAAAGTTATGCCCATTTTACAAATTCCAGAGAGATTTTGTAAATAAAGTCGAAATTCATATTTGTAAATTTTCCCAACAACTAGACCACATATCACATGTGAAACTTATTTTATTTTATTTTTTTGACATTTCCACGGGGGGGGGGGGGGGGGGGGTAGAGTTTGAAAATGGGACCTTTAGTACCAGTTCGTGGCACGAACCGGGACTAAAGGTCTCATCCCCATTGGTCCCGGTTCGTGCCTCAAACCGGGACTAAAGGTCTAATCTTTAGTCCCGGTTTGTGGCACGAACCGGGACCAATGGTTGTGGGCCAGGAGCGAGGCCCATTGGTCCCGGTTCATCCCACCAACCGGGACCAAAAGGTCTAGATGAACCGGGACTAATGCCTTAGCCGCACGAACCGGGACCAATGCTCACATTAGTCCCGGTTCTAGACTGAACCGGGACTAATGGGCTAAGCCGGCCTGGACCATAGCCCTGTTTTCTACTAGTGTGTGCCTCTAACTCGGCCAGCTCTGCGGCCATCCTGGTGTTCTCTGCTGCCATATCTACCTTAGCTTGAGCTATCTGATCATCCACCTTTGTAATTTCTATGTTATGCTGATCCTGATCTGACAGATTAACCTCAGCTGCCAGCAATTTTGCCAAAGTGTCGAATAAATCGGACAAAACCTGAACCGGTGCTGGCGCGGGGCCTCCTGCCCTAGCGGGTGTTGCAGCTACTGAACCGGAAATCATTGCCACTGCGGTAGAAGAATGTTGCACCGACTGCGTAACAGCCATGAAAATCGCAACTCGGCTCGGCGGATCAGAGAGGTCCGGAATACTGTCGCCATCGGAACCGCCACTAATCCGGCCATCATGCAGCTGATACAGCGACACAGTTTCTCCGGTTGAAGACTCGTCATCAGAGTAAACGACGGTTTCGCCACCAGATACCGATCTATCCTCAGATTCCGCTCCATGGATGACTCCCACGAAGGCACGCCTTACAACAGGCTGAACTTGGGCAGATCTTGCACGCTGAGCCGTCTCGACAATGTCGGTGCAGATGTCCGGCTCAGGGCCCAGTTCGCCGATCTTGCCAATGAAGACGTGTATTCCGCCAAAGGGGACCCCCGTACTCGATCGAGCCGGCCTCGGGGCCCCAGTCTGCATCGTCGATGTAGAGCTTGCCGCGACGACTCTTGGTCATCCGGCCCACAGCGTATCCCTTGAGTCCTTCGAAGCTACTCTTCAAGAACTCGCAACCATCGTTCGATAGCCCCACGGTGGGCGCCAACTGTCGTGGTTTTGTCACGGCAGCTGTCCTAGTGAGAGGACTTAGTCGTGGAGCCATTGCGATGGGTTAGCTTAAAGGGGTTAAAGCAGACAAGGGACGCAAGAATTATACTGGTTCGGCTCCTTACGATGAAGGTAAAAGCCTACTCCAGTTGTGATGGAATTGCTAGGGTTTTGATGACCAGGGAGCGAATCCGCTTTTCCTGGCTCTCGAGTTATTGTTTTTTTGCCCCTAAACTGCCGCGGGTCGTCCCTTTATATACACAGGTTAACGTCCGGCGGTTTACAGAATCCTGAGGCCCACTCATAGACGTACCCGGCTCGGTTTCTACCTTTCCTTGTCTTACAACATAAGTTACATATCATATGGCGGTTTATGTCTACGGGCCTTAATCCGGCTTTGGGCCCTGGGCCTTCATATTAGATCTCCTCCGTAAAGCGCCATACTTCTTGTCTTCATGGGCTTTAAACATGACTAACTCATTGTGGGCATAACCCGGCCCCTCATTGCCGGTTTATACTTAGTAGTAATATCCCCAACACTACTGGAAATTTTTGTATACGCCGGGTGCCAGGCTCTTCGCCGAGAGCCAAATCACGGGCAGTCGGCAAAGTAACAGACACCGAGAGGGCCTGTCAGCAACAGGCACATCTCGGTAAACACAGGGTATTGCCGAGAGCCATGCAGTGCCCGCATAGCAAAGCTTTGCCACATGGCACATCCGGCGGCGGTTAACCACATGGTCATGACTGGACTTCTTTACCAAGAGCAGCTCTCGGAACAACAACAGTTGTCGATTTAGTCCCACCTCACATACCTGTTTAAATAGTATGATGGTCCAATTGCATTAAACTTCGGTATTCATTACTAAGAATATGTATTAATTTTATGATCCAACTGCACCTTTACCGAGTGCGGCTCTCAGAATAACAATAGTTGCCGAGAGTAGCTCTCGGTAAAGATAAGGCACCCATCAAACTTTAGTCCCACATCCGTGGCATGCCTGATGCAACCGTTAAAATCCTCGGAAAATTGTACGATGGTGGAATTGGCCGGGATCTAGCATGGTGTCATGACACGACCCATGCAGGGTGTGGTCAAAGTTTGGGTGTGCTTCGAATAAGCCTCCACTCAGGCCGCTTGTAATCCACACCATCTCTGAGCTAGTCTCTGAGTACCGAGAGGGAACATGTCCGGTTTGTGAAGGAAGTCCTGGTCTTGTTGCTCCGTTGGCCTCGAAACTTTTCATTCTCTCAAAGGATGCCATCACGTGACATGTGCCAAGCCCCCGCATTTTCCAGACCCGCATGCAATATTTGAGACATTTATTGCACTGGTAGGGTTTCACCATCGGAAATTGCAGATCTGCAAGGTGACACATGAAATCATGTCCTGAAGCGACATGGAAAATCCATGCGTAGGCCATTTGTGGAGGGGTCCTGTCATTTCTGAGAGCAGCTCTCGGCATTGGTGAATATTCTGAGCGTGGCTACCGGTAAATGGGTAACCTAGATCTAAGGTATTATCTTTTACCGAGAGGAACTCTTGAAAAAGGTATAAACCCTAGATCTTTGGGTTTATACCATTACTGAGAGTCGTACCGACAGACGCTCGGTAAAGGTCCATGGGATAGTTAAACTCTCTCTCTCTCTTTCTATCTCTCTCTCTCTAACTTCCAGCGCCCCACCCCACCCCACCGGCACCCCACCACCTGCCTCGGCCGGCACCCCCACCCCACCGCCTCGGATGATGCCTCCCAGCCCTCTAGCGCACCCACCCCGTCGGCGCCCCCACCCCGCCGGCGCCTCCCACTCTGTCGGCGCCCCCTCCCCGAGCTGCCTCCCCCCCCCCCTCGGTGAGCTTCATCTCCCACCTCCCCCGAGCTTGTATGGATGCATGGATGTATGGATGCATGGGTGTATGAATGTATATATGTATGTATTAATGCATGGATTGATGTATGAATTGACACATGGATTTTTTTAGTGGTTCTTTTGTAGTTTTTTGTATGAATCAATAGATGGATGTATGAATGCATAGATGGATGCATAGAAGGATGGATGAATGCATAGATTGATGCATGGATTTTTTAGTAGATTTTTGTTGTAGTTTCTTCTAGTAGTTTTTCTTGTATTAGTTTCTTGTAGTTTTTGTGTAGATGAGAGATGAGAGATGTTTTCAGGAGGAAGAGAAATCGACTTCTGATGATGGTGGTCAATCTGGGCGAGTTCTTCTTGTGATATTCATTTGTCATGCACGATGGACTCGCCCAGCTTGACCATCACCGGAAGTTGAAATACCCGTGAGAGAGTGTCCACCATATGTACAACCACTAGAGAGTTTACACCATATTTTGACAGATGAGAGATGTTACCGACTGTTGTCGTAGTGGTTCGCTCTTCCTTTGCTCCTCCTTTGAGCAAAGGAAGAGCGACCATCACCGACAGTCGATAAGAGTCGTTCATGGAGGAAAAGAAATCGACGTCTGACGATGGTGGTTGATATGGGTGAGTTTGTGTTGTTATACCTTGATAACGCGCGATGGGCTCGCCCAGCTCGACCATCACCGGAAGTCGAAATACCCGTGAGAGAGTGTTCATCATCTTCTATATCTAAATAGGAGCCACCCACTAGCTTATTTTCCTGGCTTCTCGCGCAG
Organism: Triticum urartu; assembly: GCF_056163025.1. Lineage (NCBI taxonomy): Eukaryota > Viridiplantae > Streptophyta > Magnoliopsida > Poales > Poaceae > Triticum > Triticum urartu. Next base: position 15,943,069 of record NC_141877.1, read on the forward strand.
CCACGTCACCCGAATTATTATTAGCCATTGGATCAACTATGAACGCAATCAGATGTCTACACTAACGCTCGTTGCGTTCCGGTATCGGCTTCCAGCGCTTGGGTTGTACGAAGCCACTTCACATGAGCTGCCTGAGTCGAGTAGCACTGGTGCGCTACCTTACACATGGACACATGGCCCGGTTCAATATTTGGTATGTGGGCTGTATAGCCCGTACAGCCCATGGGCGTCAGTTGCGGCACTATTTGGCTGACAATCATCTTCTCCGTCGTGACTCTCATCGCCACCGCTATCTCTTCCGCTGCCTCGACCGAAGCTCTTCCGGGCGCAATTGCACATGAAACCGCAGCGTTGATCGCCCTCATTACCTTGCCCTCCATTACCGGAAGAAAAGGCTACATTAAATTGTGCGCCACCGCCCCCACATCTCTCATCTACAAACCTGTGTGTGCTAGATCCTCCCACACAATCGCGCGTTTGCCTCTTTCTGATGCAACCCTGGGCGTGGTTCGGGACGTGGTTCCGTTGCCAAACACCCACATCGTCGAGGAAGACACGCCGTTGTGCAAGCCGTTGCTCTACTCTGGACCATCTCCCGCACGCCAGCTGGTCTGCCTAGCCTCACATCGCATCCGATGCCTCTCTGATTGGGGGAAGACAGGGACGGGCTGCCGCCATTGCTGAACACACAGAAACCCAGATCGTCGAACAGCGCACACCCGTTGAGGCATCCGCACGTCGTCGCTATGCTCCCATGACCGCCATCGGCGGCAATTAGAGGTGGGGAATCCGACTCAATCAAACAAGACTTCAACAGACTCCACCATTGGGACTAGCACATCAGCTTATTAGGTCAGCACCTCCGCGCTTACATTCGAGTAACATCATTGAACTGTCTCTGTGTGGTCGGTCGTTCTGATTCTACATTTCTGGTCACTTCCCAGTCCCTACTTTGCAGGCTGCAACATGTGTTCATCCGCTTCACATGCGTCAGGTACTATCGTGTCCAGACTATCAGCTCCGTGTGCTCCCTCATGCCCACATGGATTTCATGGAGATGCTCTTTCACTTGGACGAAAGTACGTAGCAGACTGTAGATATCAGTTTAGACTATACATCTTTTTTTTCGAGAGTACGCCAATGGCGTACCATAGCTTTATAGAAGAAAAGAGTATATGTACAAGAAGTCCGTCCCGATGCGAACATACGGGAACGGAGGCCACACACATAGCCAACTCCACACATACAAGGCTAACTCCTCACAAATCTATGTAAACCACCTACACCTAGCCCGGTCGAGCGCCACTCCGCGATCTCATCAAGAACAAGGGTAGGAATGAGGTGCGCTGGTCTTTCCTGCTCCAGCCTGTTGAAAACCCTGGCATTCCTTTGCTTCCAGAGAGTCCACTCAACTGCACTCACCAGGGTGTTGAAACCACGTCTATCCGCTCCCCCAAACTTCTTCCTCTCTCGAAGCCACCAGGCAGCGAAGGTATAGTGGCGTGTCGTTCCTAGGATATTGACCCCTAGCAGGTCAAAGATCCGGTGCCACACTTCTTGTGCATAGGTACATCTGGCCAGGATATGATCCACATTGTCCTCGTCCTACATGCACGTGTAACAAGGCGACAGGAGCTCCTGAAGTCCATGTCTTGCCCGTCTGTCTGAGGTCCGCACCCTGTACTGCAATGCGAGCCAGATAAATAGCTTGCATTTCAACGGCGCGTAGCTTCGCCAAGTGCATGCCGCCGTCGGCGATCTGGGGATGTTGGAGCAAAGGTGGTCGTAGACCGACTTGGCCGAGTAACTCGCTGTAGACGAAGCCGGCCAGGCAAACACGTCCAGCACGTTCATATCTCTTTGCACCGTGTTGATCACGTGGCAGAGGTGCATGCACTGGATCTGAGCCGTAAACGAGGCAGTGATGTTACAGTCCTCCTTCCATCTCTCTCCGGTGAGGGCTTGTTGCATGGTGTGACTGTTGACCACTCAGGTTTGCACCGTGGCAAACAGAAGCGGCGCGATGTCGGCAATCCGGAAGCCGTGCAACCATCTGTCACGCTAGAAAAGGACCCCATCTCCTCTGCCAACCGTGATTTGGACCATCGAGTCAAACACAGCTCGTGCGTTGGCATCTTCGATCATCGGCAGCCCCTGCCAAGGCCGTCTAGGATCAGTTCTCCTTAACCACTCCCACCTAACTCGTAGAGCAAGGGCGTGTTCCTTCAGTTTTATAACTCCCAAACCGCCAAGTTGCTTCGGTGTGCAAACCTTATCCCAAGCCACTAAGCACTGCCCTTCGTTTGACCGCTCCTTGCCTGCCCAGAAAAATGATCTCATCCATTTGTTCATCTCCTCGAACACCCACTCCGGCACGTCCGCGATCAGCAAGTGGTGAACGGGCCTAGCAGAGACAACCGACTGCACAAGAACGAGGCATCCCGGCCGCTGAATGAGGCCACGTTGCCAGGACGGCACGAACTTGCGAACCTGGTCCAGCATGGGCAGCCACTCGGCTCGGGTCAGACTACGGATAGCCAGCTGCAAACCCAGGTACCGACAAGGGAACTCCATCAGCCCACACTGCAAGATCTGGGCCACCCGAGCTTTATCCTCCTCGTCACCACGGATCAGAATGGCGGAAGACTTGTGGTAGTTAATTCTCAGACCTGATGCTTCCCCAAAAGCAGCTAGCATCTCCCTGACAGCCGAAAGATCCTAACAAGATGGCTTAATGAAGAGTGCCACATCATCAGCGTAGATTGAAAGCCTTTGCGTTGCCGAGATGCCCGCGTAAGAGCTAAGCACACCCATTTCCGTAGCCTTGATAAACAGTGTCGTCAGCACGTCCATGACGATGACAAAGAGCATCAGAGTTATCGGATCGCCTTGCCTCAGGCCACACGCGTGTAGAAAACTCTTGCCTGGCACTCCATTGACCACAACCTTGGTGCTAGCCGAGTGTAATAGTATCATCATCCAGCTCATCCATTTTTGACCAAAACCCTTGGCTCTCATTACTTCAAAGAGGAACGGCCATGATAGCGAGTCGAAAGCCCTTGAGATATCCAACTTCAGGAACACGCCAGGCACTTCCCTCATGTGAATCTTCCTCGCCACTTGATGAACCAACAAGAAATTGTCGTGCAGATGCCTGCCTTTTATGAAAGCGGACTGGTTCACTTCCACGATGTCTTGCATTTGGTTCCGCAGGCGGTTTGCGAGAACCTTCGCAAAGAGCTTGGGAATGCTATGAATAAGGCTGATCGGCATGTAATCACCTATCTCTTCTGCATCCGATTTCTTTGGAATAAGAATGATGTGTGCCTTGTTGATCTTTGCAAAGCCCCTTCCATCTCCTACAAAAAGCTTCATCAAAACTGCCATGACATCAGACTTAATGATCTGCCAGGCCTGCTGGAAGAACGCCCCTATGAATCCGTCTGGCCCTGGTGCACGGTCGCCTGGCATATCCTTAATAACTGGCCACACCTCCTCCTCGGTGATCATCTCCTCAAGCATGCTGAGCTCCCTTGGTTCGATACCCAAAAAGTTTAAGTCTAGGGTGTGCCCTCTAGCAGTCGCTGTACCAAGCAATTGCTCATAGACCTCCACAAAGGTATCCACCATACACTCCTGGTCCGTGATGATCTCATCCCCCCTCTTGATATGCGGAATGAAGTTCTTGGAGCGACGTCCATTCGCCACCGCCTGAAAAATCTTGGTGTTCGCATCACCCTCCTTGATCCATTTCAATCTTGATCTCTGTCGATCGATCGTCCTCTCCAGTGCCGCCAGCCCCAGCAGCGAGTGCTTGAGCATGCGTCTGAGCCAAGATTCGATCGCCTGAAGCGTTCTCTGTTCCTGCGCGATGTCCAGCCGGTGGATGATCCAAGTGGCCACCCGCATCATAAGCTTCACGTTCCCCAATTTCCGATGGCCCCACGCCTGAAGGTAGACGGCGGTGTTACGAAGCAGGGCGTCGAGCCTCTTGTATGGATCCACAATGCCTGGGTCACACACCCATGCCTCCTTCACGGCCTCCTCAAAGCCATCCATCTTGGTCCAGAAAAGCTCGAAACGAAACCTCTTCTTGGGGCAGAAACTAGCACTGGTTGACAGGTGCAGAGGAGCATGATCCGACACCCCTGTCGAAAGTGCCTGCAGCAAATAATCCGGGTACTCCAACTCCCAGTCCACCGAGATCAGGACTCTATCAATCTTGGTAAGGGTAGGCACCTCACGCTCGTTTGACCACGTGAACTTCCGACCGTGCATGTACATCTCCTTGAGCTCATGATCATTGATGAACTGCCGAAAAGCATTCATCATAGCCCTGTTAAGATTATTGTTATTCTTCTCCGAAGCTCGAAGAATTAGGTTAAAATCTCCCAAGACCATCCATGGACCCGGGCAAGAAGCATGCCTTGCAGCAAGGTCTTCCAAGAATTGGCATTTAAGCTCATCACTTTGTGGTCCGTAGACAACCAAGATCCACCACGGTTCACCAACTTTCGTGTGTACCAAGCCGGTAACAAAGTTAGCATTGTAAAGGAAGTAGTCAACCGAAAGCACCGAACCATTCCACGCAAGGAGGATGCCACCCCTTGTCTCATCAGCCGGAAGGTAAATAAAACCATCAAAGGATGGTCCTAAGCATTGCATAACAGTGAACTGGTCAATTACATCCATTTTCGTTTCTTGAAAGCAAACCAAATTCGGCTTCACCGAGCTGACGAACTCCCTCACAGCCTTGCGTTTTGCCGGATTGTTCAAACCTCGAACATTCCAACATAGCACCTGGGATTGTAGATCCATGAAGTGATCAAGCCCCAACTCCTAAGCCAACTAACTAGTTGACCGTAATCATCACCGAGTTGCTCGCCTCTAGCTCTTCCACCGATGGGATGGTCTTGCCGAAAAGTCCAGCCATGATCCGGATGTGCTGCTCCCTGAGGGGCGAGTCAAAGAGCGCCTTGAGCTCATTGACGACGCCCTCATCCACCGTCAAGTCCTCTGGAACCAAACCGAGGGCGTGTAGAAGCACGTTTTCCACTGGTCCGTCCTTTGAGCGTTTGGTTCCAGCCGCCTTCTTTGATGATCTCGTGGCTCTCTTGGGCGTGAAAGGTTCAGCCTCGGGGCGAAGCTGTGACGCCTGAACCTCACGAAGAAGCGGCGGGGGGGGGGGGGGGGGGGCGCAGCCGCTTGATGATGTTAGAGCAGAAGCTCTTAAGCTTGCCGTAGGCTTGAGCCTCTTGAGCTGTCATCCCCTCTGTCTCGCCTTCGGATTCTGCTTGCACTAGACCGAGCTCAATACCATGCGCACCGCCCCCTAGCTCCTGCACCTCCCGAACCGCATCTATGGCAATCTGTTGTAACTGGGGTGATTTGCTCACCAGAACAAGCACGCCAGCCGCCTGGTCGATCTGCCCCACGCTGGACGTGTCGGACGTGCATGTCTCATGCATGGCGCATGCACATGATTTCCATCATCGGTCCCACCAGTAGACAGCACCACTCCATCTCCTGCGCCAGACCCACCAATAGCCATCTCTGCATTTGATCCGGGCACGGGGTCCGCCATGTTGCACATCACCCCAGCTGCGATGGGATCCCCAGCCGGTCCCACCTCCTGAGCTTTGTCCTGCATGCCAACCTCCAGCACGTGGCCCGCAGACGCGCCAACTGTCGGGGGGTCGGGGTCTAGTCTGTCTTGATCCACGGAAGCCACCATGACCATTTCCCCATTTGCCCGCGGGCCACTGCGGGAATCGCTCGGGCAGCGCGCACCAACCACCACCTCGTCCGCCTGATCCGATGACTCCTGCCCCAACGGCACCGTGCCAGTTTCCATTGGACGCAGCTTAGTCTCGTCCGCCCGGGGCCCCGCCATTCGAGTGCGCCCGTCCGTCTCAGCCACTTGTCCTCCCTTGTCCGCGCCAGTCAGATTCAAAATTGGTTCTAGAGTCGTCCCGCTCCCCTATCCATGTGCCTTCTGACCCAAAAGGCAGTCAAAAGCCGACACCCTGACGGCCACCCTATCCTGAAGCCTGTTTGGTGGCCCCACATGCAGAACATTCAAGGCGGGGGCCATGGGAGGAAGGCGCCAATCCAGCTCCTTGTTCGACCTGCCTGCCGCGCCATGGCCGCCGCCGCCACCGCCGAAAGACTGGCCCTGCGCACCACCGCGCACATCTCTGACACCAAATTGCCAAACTCGCTGCTGTGGCCTCTGCCCACCGCCTCCATCGTGGAAACCGTCCGGGGAATCTGGCAAGCCACTTTGCCCACTGTCAGAAGAACTTCCCAAGAACCACGGCTCCCCCGCTTCACGGAAATCCGCCACTGCATCGATATGGATGAGGATCTTGTACTGGAGCAATGGTGGTGGTAACTCCGAGCCTGGCTCCGGGATGGTCAGCCAGCGTAACGAGGGAATCTCCTCCGGGTTTGCCGTCCATGCAGTGAGCCTGAACGCAGAAAGATCAGCTCTTGAACTCGACTCCGGCGCAACTGAGTCCACCTTGCACGCCGTCCCCAACAACTCCTCCGCTGTCTCCCGATCCCAAGCGTGTGGCGGAATCCCCTCCATGACAATCCAAACCTTGAAGCCCATGGTCGAGAAGACTGCCTGCGACTGCCGGTTCCTTGGCCTGAAGAACATTCTATCGCCCTCCCACTCCACGGCTGGGTACGACGCCACCCTGTTCTGAAGCTCAGCCGATGCAAAGACGACCAAAAAGTCCTCCGGCCGGTAAGGAGGCACCGAGACCTGGTCCGCCGAGATGTCTAGCCTCCCCACCAAGATCTCCAGCACCCGCTGCGGCGAGAGGCGTCTCCAGGCACCCCCCCACGTAGGCGACCATGGCGAAGCGTAGCCGGCGCTCCAAGTCCTCCGTGGACTGCGAGCGCCGCACCACACACAGCTTCGACGCGCCTTCCCCCGCGTCCATCGCGACCTGGAGCCGTGGGGGTGCTTGACGCGGCCAGGCCGCCTCGGCAGCAGCACGAAGCGAGGGGGGATGCATCGGCGGAGGCGGCGGGGGAGGGAAGTCCGCACGAGGCGCCGGGCGGTCTGGGCTGACCCGGGGCAACAAGCGGCGTGCCACCTTGGCGATCGCCTCACGCCGAAGCTCATCAGCCAAAGAGGGGCTCCGTGGCCTCTTGCAATCGCCGGAGCCATGACCCGGCCAGCCGCACCTGATGCACACCTCCTGGTTGGTGCAGTCCCGCCGGAAGTGGCCCTTCTCGAGGCACCTAAAGCACTTGTCACGCATCTCCGGGATCATCTCCGCCAGCGGCGGCGAAGGCACGCGCCGCCCTGCCGCAGCATCTTCGCCCTGGCCGCCCTGTCCATGACGGAGGCGCCAGAGCTCCTTCTTGGTGGGAGGAGGTCGCTCCCAGCCCGCGGCAGGGCCCTCCAGGCGTGGCGCGGAGTCCACCGCTGGCTGCAAGTCCGACTCAGCCGAGCCCTCCGACAGCCCCAGCCCAAAGACCACCGGCCTCTCACCCGCCGGTCTGACCTGGGAAGAAACGGATCTGGGGCTGGCAGCCATGGCCGCACGAGGAAGCAGAGGGGGGGGGGGAGAGGGAACAGATCTGGGTGGCCGGGACGGCCGGAGTGGCACGGCCCGGGGCGCGGTGGACGCCGGCGCCGGAGTAGCACACGGCGGGGAAGGGGGAAGGGGGAAGCTCGAGAGACGGCTATTACTTGTCACCCGCACGGAACTCAGCCACCTTTAGACTATACATCTGATTTTGATTACTAATATGCGTCTCTGAATTTCTCATGCGTTTTCAGCAATGGAGATGCTCTTTCACGTGGACCTAAGGCAGCATAAATAATTTAGATTATACAGCGTGACTTTGTAAACATTTGGCTTACATAAGTGGTTCATTGCTATTTGCTAATATATGTCTCTGAATTTTGTAGCAGAGGGATTATTTTGCAAGCAGTCCATGCAGTCAACATGGCTACCCATTCATTATTTGTTTATGAGACCCCATAAATGAATTAAGACTTTCTCTTACTGATTTGTTGGAGATTCTATGTGCAATTTTGGTGTTAAATGTAACTACTCGATGCTTTAGCAAACGTTGTGCTTCGCAGCTGAAACACGGTTCAGTTAGTTTTACTTAGTTTTGTGATAATACTTACATATAATATATGCATGATTGTTGTTATTAAGTCAATTCCACGTGGTGTGAAAATATGCATTTGCAAACTTAAACACAATCATTTTTTGGTTAGTGCAGTTTCCAAGTTAATTGTTGTGATTAGCTATGTCGATCCAATTTTCTAAATGAACTTTATAAAAAAAAACTTTCACAATGACAAGGATGATATTTCACCTAGAGTGCATAGGGATCAGGACTGGAATACATGTAGATACATTAGTTTGAGCGTCAACTAATTTCAGATGGAGGAAGTAGGTCTTGTACATATGGTTTATTTTGTGCTTTTAATTATTATCATTAGTTGTATCAACTCCAAGTTTCTAACCAAATTTTATTTTCTTTATAGATAACTGAAAACTTTCAATTGAAGAGAATGAGTTTTGATCTGAAGTTCCAAGGATCAGGAGTTGTATCACCTAGTATATACAACAACCAGATAGAGTGTCCATCATATTTGACAGATGAGAATTGTTCTTGAAGGAAATAGATTGATTCTTATGTTATTTTCCATTGTGCGATGAAAGGTGTGAGTGCCGATCAATTTTGCGGTTATGGCTTCCTCCGGGGATGCAGCTTCCTTTAGGGTCGATTCTGCGATCGGGGAGAAGAGCGCCGATGACCTCTTGGCAGCGCTCATTGAGAAGAACCCGCAATTGAACATAATTAAGTATTTTGAGGATCTGAAAAGGAAGAATCCGCCAACTAAGGAGAGCAAGGCCCCACCACGTAAGGAGAGAGACGACCCGGTGCCATTGAGTCCACCGACCATCATTCCAGATGACACTTGGTCCTCCGATGTGGGTGATGCTTCCACGTGCTCTAACTCCACGATCACTAGTTTCACCGACTACAGATCGAAGTAGTCCACCTAGATAGTTTGACGTTGATTTAGTGTTTTAGTTATGTAGCTGTTGATATGGACTTGTATTGCCACTTGCGATGCTTTTGGGTGTATGGGTGATGAATGCTCTGGTGGATTATTTATGACGTGCTATTTTAACCTTGCATTCCTTCTCCGGATCTTTTTCTATTTCTTTGTAGATGAAGTGGTATGCCGTGTACAGAGGTAGGTGTTCAGGAGTCTATGATTTATGGGCCGCATACAACGACCAAGTGCTTTATTACCCAGGCGCCTCCCACGACTCGTTCAATAGTAGGGAGAAGGCGAGTATTATTACAATTAGTATTTTCTTAAGCAGAAGAGAAAAATTTAAGTAGGCAATGGTGCAAGCCAGAAACTGCTTATCGGGTTTAGTGAATTGAAGAACTTCATAATTCTCTTTCAGTTCGTCATAATTGTGGTATTGTTTTTATCATGTGGTCACATGTAGATAGGCATTGACCACTTTGTTTTTTACTATGTAGCCACTTGTACTAGCGAACTACTTGTAACTTCAAATGAAGCTTGTGTGAACTATTTATATAATGCGCATGCGAGTTTGTTGTTAAACTCTGAGACTTGAAGGACTGCTTTGTATATTGTATATCTGCTTTCCCTGCAGCGATATGACGGAGAAGAGGCTGAAGCAAAACTGTCAGAGGATGTTTACCGAGCGCCGCTCTCGGGAATCATAAGTTTGCCGAAAGTGGCTCTCGGCAAAGGCCTATGCGCTGGGAGTTGCTGGAGCTACTATGCCGAGAGGGGCACTTTGTAAAGACACCGACGGAATTAGCTGGCTATGAAGTCACTTTATTTTGCCGAGTAGCACTGTTTAGCTCTCGGCAAACACTTTGCCGAGTGTCCGACGGATGGTTCTCGGCAAATTCCTGTTTGCCTGAGACCTCTATATGCCGGGTGGCCTTTGTCGAGTGCAACTCTTGGTAACGGCTTTGCCGGCAGTATTTGGTTCTTTGCCGAGTGTCCGTGGCACCCGTCGTATAGGTCGATTCAAGTAGTGTGACCTCATCACATAGTTGGTGCGACGAGAGCAACAAAGCAAGAAAATAATTGCTCGCAAAAAAAGCAAGAAAATAATTTATCTGTGGCTGTGTCGCGTCGTGTGGATGTAGAGCTGAATCAGCGAACTGCAGATCGTCCCCAGTAGTTCCATTGCAAGCACTCCACTGCGAGGCCGCAGCGTCCAGATCTTCAGCCTCCTGCTAAGAAAGCAACGTCGAGCCGGTAGAGCCAGTCGCCTCCATGTACGAGCTGCCGCGCTCGAGCCAGACGAAGCAGCTGCGCCCAGCCAGGAGCTACCTCCTCGAGGTCCGGGCCGGAGCTCTCGAGCTAGTCAGCCGCTGCGGCCACCCAGGATCCATGCGTGGCTGAGCGCTCGAGCTGCCGCGTCCGGCGAGAGAAATGGCCAGCGGCAGGAGTTTCAATCCGGTGAGAGAGTATGGGGGCAAGGAGGAGGACATCGCGGCGGCTTCATCCCCTCCGTCCGGCTTGTGAGTTCTGACGGAGAAAGAAGAGTAGGAAGGCAATACGAGTGACACTTCCGGAAAGAAAATCGGACGACCTACTTTCCCTTCCGGTTTTTTCTCGTACGGGTGGAACTCCGATTCTGACTCCGGGATCTGATCCGACCATGCTGTGTATATATACATGATGAAATAAGGGAAGGCAAGTCTAGCTTTAACTAGGCGGACAAGAAGTCTGCGCCAACGCTGCTTTGTGGCGTCAAGTTGGAGGCTGCGCCACCGATCGAATCGATGGAGACCTCACGTGTAGGCATGCACGCTCTAAGCGACGCCGCTCTGGTGCACATCCTTGTCCGCCTCCCATCGGTGTCGGTGCTCCGTTGTCGCGCCGTCTGCAAGGACTGGCATCGCGTCACCACCGACCGTTCCTTCCTCATCGCCCACGCCGCTAGCCGCCCCCGCGAGATGGTCATCCAATTCATCAGCGACCAATACGCGGCAGTGCAAGCCATGTCACTCGAGCCGACGCAGGAGCAGACATACCGCTTCCTTTGCGACCATGACCCCTCCGGCGACTTTGAGAATGTCTTGTATTCTCTCCACGGTCTGCTTGTGCTAAAACAAAGTTGGTCCCTCTTCGTCATCTGCAACCCGGCCACCAGGCAGTGGACCAACCTGCCCGAGTTGGGTCGGCAATCCTATTGCTCAGTCTTCGAGTGTGGCTTCTACTTCCACACTTCTTCCGGCGAGTATCGCCTTTTATGCCATGCCATTCAGAAAGGCAAGGAAGAATTTACCAATTCTAATTTCAAACCTGAGACGAGGCGTCGCTACTACATCCTCTTGGCCGGTGCCATCCTACCACGTCAACTGGGCCAGCTCCTTCCGACCCATCCGGCAGATTACCAAAGTACAAGGTTCCAGTGGCTCATCGTGGAAACCTACATTGGCTCTCTAAGCACCCTCAAGCCAACCACACCAGAAAGATGCTAGCATTCGACACAGCTTCCGAGACATTCCGGCTCATGTCCCAACCCTCGCCAGACAATACCGTGAGAACATCCTTATTTGAGCTCGATGAGGAGCTCTGTGTCGCCGCTATGTCACAGAGCTTAACATCCCTGGACATATGGGGCCTACAAGACTACAAGGCGGAGACCTGGACATTGCTCCATTGGGTTCATGTGCCAATGCCCGTACTATACAAACGCGATGAAGTATCGGTGAGCAAGGTAATCTCTCTTGGGAACGGTGCCATCCTCATCGGGTGTCCTAGATGTAACGTGGCCAGGATGTACCACCTCAAGGACAAGAGGATGATTTGCGAAGATTTCACATTCGGTAGTATAGTAGATCCCAGATTCCTTGTATTTAATGAGAGTCTGGTGCCACATGTTTTTTTTGACTCCCCTCGCTGCTCGGATCTCGAGACTATATACTTCTTCTAAGGGAGTTAGCAACCTTTTGCAGCAAAAATATTTCCTTATGTTTTTCTTAGTGGTAGGCGATATGTTGTCATGCGTTTGTGGTGCCTTACCTAAGACCTTAGTTTCATGGAGATGCTTATATGAATATGGTATGTATGCGCATGTTTCTAGTGCGCATCTGTTTTTTTTGAAAAATAAATAAAAAGAAAATATAATGTATTCGGCAGGTATCATTCTATGTGGACATCTTTTTTTGTTGTTGCGAAAAATCCTATATGGGTATCGTGCTCCAACTTCATTATGCATCTTATAACAGCTTTGGCGACAGTTTACTTAAACTTCTATTTACAATAACAAACTTCTGTGAATATGTGGTGCCCTTCAACCAGATCCAATCATAGCTGTCTAGCGAGGTGCAGGAGAAAAACCATTGACTTCTGATGAATTTGTATGCATCCGGATAATAGGCCGCTCAAGCATCAGGAGACAAACTAAGTCTGGTAAAATAGGTGGTTGTGGCCCCTCCACCTCGGTCCGCTTTTGCTACTCAAGCTATAGCAACGAACTATGTGGAAGCTTTTTCAAAATCCCATGGTGCAGAGCAGAGACCACCCAGACTTTCATATAAGCTGAACATCGATGCATCTTTTATTGAAAAATGGAACAGGTGGAGCAGGTGCAGTGCTATGTAATGCAATTGGCGAAGCTATTGCAGGAGCTTGCTGGCCTCTAGATCAACTACTTGATACAGCAATAGCGGAGGCAACAACGCTTCAGTAGGGCATGTACATGATGGAAAAGTTGGGCCGTGTTCCAGCAATATTCAAGATATTTCAGGACCAAGTGCTCCGGACCCTCAACTATGACACATTCCTTTGTGATGATAGTGATACAGAGTAGAAGGTTATACAGTAAGGTGAATTGTGGTTGCAAGAAGTTTGAATTTGCTGGATTCCTCTGCTCACGTTGCTTAAAAATACTTGATATCAATAATATGAAGCATATCTCTAAACAATATATTTTGAAAAGATGGACAATTGATGCCAAAGTTCTAGAGATAACAAGCGATCGCAATCCGCAGACAAATCAAATGGGTGCACCACAATTACAGTACGACCCATTCCTAAATGCTTCAATACAAACATCACCTGGTAATAAAATCTATATGTCACCACAACCTACTGTTGGCTTAGAGAAAGCAAAAACAAACCAGAAAAAGAAGACCGGTGATTCTTTACAACTACAACCTCAAAACACATCGAAGGTATAAGACGGTCTCACTTGTTTCACACAAAAAATTTATTTTTACTGACATTTGTTTACCACTTTTTATAGGATCATTTGAAGTTTATGACAAATCAAATGGGTGCAGTGCAATTGCAACAACTCACTCCTAAATGCTTCATTGGACCCATCACTTGGTAATACAATCTCGATCTCACCACAAAACCAAAGAATGTGGCCAGGATTACAACCATACAACACACTAATGGTATAAGCATTCTACAGCGACTCCTCCTCCCGACTCCTCCCGTGTCGCCCCTGCGCGGCGACCAGGGGGAACCCTAGCTCCGCCGCGTCCTCGCCCCTCCCCCGACCTCTCCTCCTCGGCGCCGCCGGGCAAAGCCCGGTCGGCGTCGGCGGCGGCGGGATCTCTTCTCCCACGGCTCGCTGGATCTGGCACGGGCGGATTGCGGCGGTTGTTGGCGGCGCGCGCCGGTGCGGGCTTGGGGGCGACGGCTGGGCTCACGCTCGTGGTTTCCCCTGGTGTGCATGGGAGTCCGCTCGGGCCGCGCGGCGGTGGCCCTCGGCAAGTGGTGGCGAGCGCTGGGATCTCGACGGCGCTCCGGCATGTGCAGGCGGCGGCAGTCCCTGTGCACGGTCGGCGGCTACGTCTCTGACCTGGACGGTGCGGGGGATGGCGGCGGCCCGACGTGGCCGGTGATCTGGATGCGGTGGTGTCGGCGGCTCGCTGATCTGCCGGTGCTCCAGGGTTCTGCCTGGTGGTGCTGGTGGTGACGGCGGCCCGTGTACGAGAGTTGGATCCCTTCGACCCGATCTGGGTGAAAACATGCCTTTGGCGTCTGCCAAGGCCGGCGGTGGCGGCGCTACCTGCTTCGTTCTCTTCTTGAAGGCATCGCCGTAGAGAAGTTCAAGGCCACTCTCTGCTACCTCTGGGGGAAACCTTAGATCGGATGATCGGATGATAGCAGCGCCCTGGTGTCGTCCCTCCCTTGGGGGTGTCATTCTTGGAGGTACACACGTGATCGAGGGACCAGAGGACGGATTCTTTGGTGGAGCGGTGATTCATCCTACACACTGATGGCGACGGATCTTGACAACGTGGCACAGTGTAGATTCGGAGTTCGCTGTGGGAGGATGGACTCGCGCAAAAGGACGAAGTTGTCGGGCGTCGTGGTGGCGTCGATGGCAGAGAGACCTGGTACAGTACATGCAACAGTACAACTCTGAAGATGGATTGGTGGCAGGTGGCTGCGGCGGCCTCATACCCGGCAGGCGTCCTAGTTGAGGAGTGCGCCGGACTGGTAGGTGCCCCATACCCGGCAGGCATCCTGGTTGGGACCTCGGGTCTTAGATGTTTAGGTTTGGCTGCGATGTCTGTTTGGTATTAGGCCCAGACTATCTGCACCCCCTTCATCAATTAGATATGTGTATTGACAGTTGTTGCTTAGACGGTGGCTTTAATCTTTTTGTTGTATGGCTTTGTAAGGTCTTGTGAGAATAATTAATAAAGTGGCCGTATGCATCGCCCAGATGCAAAGGCCGGGGGTCATTCTCCTTTTCTAAGAAAACGCATTCTACATTGTCAAGTTTTATCATTTTGAATCTTCAGCACCATTAAACTTTGCTACTTTTCTGCATAGGGCACCCCTGAAAATAATATCTACACCGATGTGCAACTGTATAACTCAGCTCTTTTTTTAAAAAAAAGGAGGATGACCCCCAGCCTCTGTATCTGGGTGATGCATATGGCCACTTTATTAATTATTCTGACAAGACCTTACAAAGTCATACAGTAGTAAGACTAAAGCCGCCGTCTAAGGAACAAACTGTCGCTACACCTATCCAGTTGATGAAGGGATGAAGATAGCCTGGGCCTAATACCAAACAGACATCGCAGCCAAGGCTAACATCTAAGACCTAACACCTCAACCTTGCCACTTGCCCAGTGGCGGAGACGGGCAGCTAGGGCTATAGCCCTAGGCCTAGAAGCAACTTACTTTGTAATTTCTTCATGCAAAGTATAGAAAATCATAGAAGTTTATCACTCAACATAGCATAGCCCCAGGCGTAGTCTGCATCTAGCTCCGCCACTGCACTTGCCGGGTCTAGGACACACACTGGTTCGGCATGCTATCAGAGGCCGCCGCCGCCAACTGCCACCACTCCATCTCCAACCTAGCCACTTTATTAACTCAGCTCAGCAGCAACAGATGATTGGGACCTCTACCTCTGCTATGAGAGGACAAAATCAAGTCTTCTTCCAGGAACAAAAGCCAACTTAATCAAATCCTCTACCCCGCGTACTTGTGTGGGAGAATATCATAGAGAAACCAACATTCAAAGAAAACTCCGTGCAAACCATGTATGAAATTTTAAAAAAATTTGAAAAAAATGAGATATTAAGAGGCTGAGGCAGGGTCAAATATATGACGAGATTGCCGGACATTGTGATTCCGTAAAACATGACCATTGGATATTATTTTACTAAAAGGGTTTAGAGAATTACCCACCTTTGCCATTATACGTAAAGTAACATCTTTTATTTGAGTGTGTGTAGGGCACATCTAGATGTGCTCTAGTTATTGCATATCTAAGTGGATGAATCAAGCATAAAGAGAAAAAGAAAAAAGAAAAAAAATATTTACACGAATCTCAATGTAAAATCAATGACATATGACTTAGATGTGCAATACTTATGATACATTTAGATGTGCTTTAGCAAAACAGCTTTTATTTCCTCTTGGCGTGAAACCTTTCCTATCAAAAATAGAAACCTGCATCTTCGTCCTTCAAGCTGTCGCGTGCTCTCCATGGGATGCCCTAATTTAATGGACTTCCGGTGCATGGCCGGGACGGCCAACACAGCTGGCCGATCAGCCCCAACCTCTTTTGGGCGCGGTTGCCAAATGAGCTTTCCATTCAATCTAAGTTGTGGATCAATAAAGCAAACTCAGGTGAGTTCATGTGTTTCCAAACAGCCAGAATCGAACAAGCAAAGATCAATCAACCATTGTAGTGTACGTGTGTGTGATGTGAATTTGTTTCCGGCCGACGGAGGTCAAGCAATTATCAATGAGCCGTTGTAGTGCGCGTAACGTGAATTTGTTTCCAGCCGGCCGCGTGTTGATACTAGCCTAGCTATCTTTGCATAGGAGTCCCTGTGTACTTGAGTATAGGTTTCCAAACAACCGGAATCGATCAAGCAAAGAGAAATCACGAAATTGTTTCCGGACAGCCGCGTGTCGATTAAATAGCCTAAGAGCATCTCCAGCCATTGGCCCCATAGGGGGCACTTAAAATCGCCGTCTGAGAATGAGCCGGCTCAAAAAATCGGCCTGGGGCGAGTTGGTTCCTAGCTGCCGGCCCCAGGACCGCCCCCAGGCGCGTTCAAAAAATAAAAGTATATAACAAATTTCGGAAAAGTTCGGCGAAGTTCAGCTAAATACGACAAATTTCGTTCAACTTGGACATATATTTCAACAAAGTTCACAGATTTTCATTACATAGCAAATATATAAACTATTCTAAAAAAGAAACTGGCTGAACACCGAGTAGTCGTCATCGTCGCCGCCATCGTCACCGCCGTCGTCATCGTCGGCCTTCTCCTCCTTGACGCGGGCGCCCCTGCTGGACCCGGCGTCGCCATGGCGGACTGGTGGCGGCTGCGGCGCGTCGTCGTCGTTGCTGTCGTCGATGACGACAACTCCTTCTTCATCGCGGCCCCGGCGGCGCTCCACGAAGCGCCGCAGGGCGGCGCATTGGCACTCCCTCGCCATCTTCAGGGAGTCCTGGCGTGCCTATTCAAGGGCCGTGTCGTCGTCGAGCTCGACCTCGCCGTGCTCCGTCTTCACCGGCGTGATACATCTCCAACATATCTATAATTTTTGATTGCTCCATACTATATTATCTACTGTTTTGGACATTATTGGGCTTTATTATCCACTTTTATATTATTTTTGGGACTAACCTATTAACCGGAGGCCCAGCCCAGAATTGTTGTTTTTTACCTGTTTTAGGGTTTCGAAAAAAAGAAATATCAAACGGAGTCCAAACGGAATAAAACCTTCGAGAACGTGATTTTCTCAACACACAAGACCCGGGAGACTTGGACCCTACGTGAAGACACAAAAGAGAAGGCCACGAGGTAGGGGGGCGCGCCTACCCCCCCCCAGGCGCGCCCTCCACCCTCGTGGGCCCCCTGTTGCTCCACCGACGTACTCCTTCCTCCTATATATAGCTACGTACCCCCAAACGATCAGATACGGAGCCAAAAACCTAATTCCACCGTCGCAACTTTCTGTATCCACGAGATCCTATCTTGGGGCCTGTTTCGAAGCTCCGCCGGAGGGGCATCGATCACGGAGGGCTTCTACATCAACACCATAGCCCCTCCGAAGAAGTTTGAGTAGTTTACCTCAGACCTACGGGTCCGTAGTTATTAGCTATATGGCTTCTTCTCTCTTTTTGGATCTCAATACAATGTTCTCCCCCTATCTTGTGGAGAACTATTCGATGTAATCTTCTTTTTGCGGTGTGTTTGTTGAGACCGATGAATTGTTTGTTTATGATCAAGTCTATCTATGAAAAATATTTGAATCTTCTCTGAATTCTTTTATGTATAATTGATTATCTTTGCAAGTCTCTTCGAATTATCAGTTTGGTTTGGCCTACTAGATAGATCTTTCTTGCAATGGGAGAAGTGCTTAGCTTTGAGTTCATTCTTGCGGTGTCCTTTCCCAGTGACAGTAGGGGCAGCAAGGCACGTATTGTATATATTGTTGTCATTGAGGATAACAAGATGAGGTTTTCATCATATTGCATGAGTTTATCTCTCTACATCATGTCATCTTGCTTAAGGCCTTACTCTGTTTTTAATTTAATACTCTAGATGCATGCTAGATAGCGGTCGATGAGTGGAGTAATAGTAGTAGATCCAGGCAGGAGTCGGTCTACTTGTCTCGGAAGTGATGCCTATATACATGATCATACCTAGATATTCTCATAACTATGCTCAATTCTATCAATTTCTCAACAGTAATTTGTTCACCCACCGTAGAATGCTTATGCTCTCAAGAGAAGCCACTAGCGAAACTTATGGCCCCCGGGTCTATCTTTATCATATTAATCTCCTACTACTTAGTTATTTTCTTTGATTTTTTTACTTTGCCTTTATTTTACTTTGCATCTTTATCACAAAAATACCAAAAATATTATCTTATTATATCTATCAGATCTCACTCTCGTAAGTGGCCGTGTAGGGATTGACAACCCCTATTCGCGTTGGTTGCGAGGATTTATTTGTTTTCTGCAGGTACGAGGGACTCGCGCGAAGCCTCCTACTGGATTGATACCTTGGTTCTCAAAAACTGAGGAAAATACTTACGCTACTTTGCTACATCATCCCTTCTTCTTCGGGGAAAACCAACGCAGTGCTCAAGAGGTAGCATGAAGCGAGCCCCGGCTCCGTCTTTGGCTTGACGAAGTGCGGAGGAGGACCCGAAGAGGAGGCACGCCGTCCGCCCTCGTTGATGACGATGCCGGCGCTGCGAGTGCGCCGGCTGAGCGGCGTCTCTGCCGCGGGCTCGGCCTTGACGCCGAGCAGCACCGGAGTGCCGGAGGAGTGCGAGAAAGAGCGCGAGGAGGAAGAGGAGGAGGAGCCGAACCTCCTTGACGCCCATGGTCCGTCGCGGCGGCGGTGCGCCGCGGCGGCCGCCCTCGCCGGGGGATACACCAACGGCGGGTTGTTACCGCCCTCGAGGTGCGTCAGCACGCCCTTGAGTGTGCGGCCGGGGACGCCGCACCACAGGTGGCGCCCCTTGCTGTTCTTCAGGCCGCCGACCACCGTCACGCCGTTGGTGGACGCCAGCCGCTGCTGCTGACGATGTTGGAAGTACACCGCCCAAGCCACGTGATTGTCGGCGACGTACTAGGGGAGGGAGAGCTGGGCATCGGTGAGGGAGGCGCGCACGACCTCGACCTCGTCGACGAAGTAGGAGGGTTTAGCCACGGCCTCAGGCAACGGGGAAATGGGCACTCCCCTGTTGCTGAGCTGCCAGCCCGTCGGCCCGGCGCGCATGTCCGACGGCGCCGGGATGTTCGCCTGGAACAGGAGCCACGACTCCTGTTCGCGGAGAGTGCGGCGGCCGAAGCTGTTGGCCGCCGCCTCGTCTCCGGGGAAACGCTTGGCCATCGGGAAAGGGGGAGGGAGAGGGAGGGGCTGGGTTGCGGCTCACGGGAGAGGGAGAGGGAGGGCTCGGCGGCGGCGTTCGGGAGAGGTAAAACTCGGCGACGAGGGCGGGGCTGGTGTGGCCACAGGCGAGCGAGGCCACCGGCTTATATAGCCGCGCCGCGCCCGTGTGTACGCATGCGAGGGAGGGGAGGCGTCGGCGTGCCGTCCCGTGACGCGCCGCCCGTGAGGAATCAATGGCAAGGCTGCCCGGCAGGAGCCTTGCCATTGATTTCCCGCGCGGGAAACCGAGGCGTTGGGGGAGGACGAGGCGCGGTGTCGCTGACGCGGCTGGCCCATGGCTTTTTCGCGCAAAAACCGCTCGCCCCGGCGCCCCACAGCGCGCCGGGTTCGCCCTGGGTCTGCCAGCACTGATTTCGGCCCAGGCCGGCGAAAATCGGGCTGCTGTAGGCACGAGTGGGCCGTTTTTTCGACGCCGCCGCGAAAAAATCACCTGGGGAGGTCTCCCTGTGGGCGTGGCTGGAGATGCTCTAAAGTATCTTTGCACACGAGTCCTTGATCTATGGCTGTTGGTGAGTCCTTGTAACCCAATGTCTTCTATTACGGGGTCCATTACAAATGTGAAAGGATGTATTGATTGTGAATTCCTTGCATATGAACACTCTTCTATAAGTAGTAACTTTGTGCTTTCTAGGGATTTTGTCCTATTTCTTTTTAGTCTAAATACAAGATCATCTTTTTTGTGAGATACACTTGACTGTCAATTTGATAGATCAATAAATTAGTGCCAACAAATCTAACAAACAACTTATTAACATTAATGTTTGAAGAATTTACCCACCTTTAAACCTTTGAAATTTTCCACCTATAGCTAGCCTAACCATCCGCCTACAGATTCTCAAATTATTTCATCCACGGACTCCTTCATCCCAGGCGCCTATAATTCTATAACCTTGTAATGAGCAGCTCCAACAAAGGAAACTGCCGGCTCGATACTTCACCATTTTAGACGAGGTGAACTTGCTGTGATGTCCGACATCCTATGAGCAATATAGGATTAACTGTGTATCGTATATTTTTCAAAATATCTTTTGCTAAGTAAATAACAAGACATTTCCAATGCATGTCACGGGCTACTAGCATAAGCTAGGAGCAGCTAGCTAATGTTGATGCATTTGATTGAGTAGATTTTGACGGCTTAGACTTGAACTATGTTAATCTACCTCAATTCCACATATGGCTCAATCCAGTCCGGCCAACGCGCCACCATCGTCAAAGGCTTTGATGAGGTCTCAGGCCTCCAAACCAACTTCAACAAGAGCTCGATCGTCCCAATCAAATGTGCACACCTAAACCTCGAGCATATCACTCAAACCTTGCCGGCGGTGAGGGCTTCTTTTCCGATGAGATACTTGGGGCTTCCACTCTCTGTGTGGCAACTCAAGAAAGTGGACTTTCAATTCCTAGGGGACAAGACGGTGGCCAAGCTCATCCCATGGGAGGGCAACAACATTACCACCATCGGGCGCACCACACTTGTCAAATCTTCACTCGCCTCGCAAGTGGTCTACTACATCACACCGCTGATTGTGCCCCCCCTCCCCCCCGAGCATCCTAGACAGCACAAACAAGATTGCGAGGGCATTCCTTTGGTCCGGCGCGGACAGGACAACTGGTGCCAAGTGCAAGGTCAACTGGGACATGGTCTGCCGACCTTTTGAGAGCGGAGGTCTTGGAGTACTGAACACAACTAGATTTGCAAGAGCCCTAAGAATTAGATGGCCTTGGTTCGAGTGGAAGGAACCAACGAGAATGTGGGTCGGCATGGGAAATCTTTGCGATGAGATGGACCTCAACCTCTTCTACGCATGCACAACAATCACGGTTGGTAATGGGGCGAGGACCCCTTTTTGGGAAGCTCCATGGGTTCAAGACCGGAAGCCTAAGGAAATCGCGCCTCTTATCTTCGAGGCATCCTCGAGGAAAAATTGGAAAGTCAAAGATGCGCTCCTCAATGATGCATGGATCTCCAAGATTAAGATCACGATAAGCTTCACCGTCGAGCACATTAGGCAATTCATAAACCTTTCGACTTTCATCAATGGCTTTCATCTTGTGGAGCACGTCGAGGCTGAAATCATCTGGAAGCACACTGAGAATGGGCAATACTCGTCGGCAAGCGCTTACTTGGCACAATTCATGGGCTCCACACACTCTCCAATGCCACATGCGGTGTGGAAAGCCTGGGCGCCGCCTAAAGTGAAGTTCTTCGCGTGGTTGGCTATCCAAGATAGGATTTGGACAGCTGACAGATTGGCAAAGTGTGGGTGGCCAAATTGCGACCTTTGCCCCCTATGCAAGCGTGTGCAAGAGTCCGGCGCCCACATCTTCTACAAATGTAGATTCACCATTTGCCTTTGGAATTTGGTCAATGAATGGCTACACCTTGAGCACCTTGACACTTCTACATGGCATCTTGAGCAATCTGTCAAAGATTGGTGGGTCAACTGCTCCAACATCTCCATGCCAAATCGCAAGGCCCGGGCTTCCCTTACCATGCTAATATCTTGGGCTATTTGGAATGAACGAAATGGGAGGGTCTTCCGCAACAAGTCCTCTCCGCCAACAATCTTGCTCAACAACATCAAGCTTGAAGCTAAACTCTGGGTCGCCGCGGGCGCAAAAAAGTTAGGGACCATCATTCCGGGAGAGTACAACCATTGTAGTTTGCGGGCCTGTAACAAAAATTTCCTTTCCTTCTTAATTAATATATGCGGCAAATCTTTTGCTCGTTCAAAAAAAATCCCATAACATGTTTTTTGCAGGATAATCCCATAACATGGTAGCGTCAATGATTGCAGGTTTATAAATAGAACGTGTCATATTTGCTCCGTTTTGCACTAGTAGAAAAAGGGTCAAACGTGAAGCACATTAGTGCCGGTTCCAACGGCTAGCCGGGCCGCTGTCATTAGTATCGGTTTGTGGCGAACCTTTAGCACCGGTTCGTGGCGAACCTTTAGCAAAGAGTTTCACCTTCCTGATTTCTATCGTTTGCGGTCTTAAGCACCGCGAACAGCTCCGAGATCAACTCCATCCCTTGCATGTCATAGTTCATCACAAAGATCTAGTAGCTTAGTGATAGTGGCTAGAGAACTCTATCAATCACTATCTTATCTGGAAGTTTAACTCCCACTTGATTTAAGTGATTGTAGCACCCAGACATTCTGAGCACATACTCACTAGCTGAGCTATTCTCCTCCATCTTGTTGGCAAAAGAACTTGTCAGAGGTCTCACACCTCTCAACATGGGCATGAGCCTGAAATCCCAATTTCAGCTCTTGGAACATCTCATATGTTCTATGGCGTTCAAAACGTCATTGGAATCCCGATTCTAAGCCGTAAAGTATGGTGCACTAAACTATCAAGTAGTCATCAGGACGTGTCTGTCAGGTGTTCACAACATCCACAGACGATGTTGTAGGGGTTTGCACATCGAGCGGTGCATCAAAGACGTAAGCCTTCTGTGTAGCAGTGAGGACACTCCTCGGACTACGGACCTAGTCCGCATCATTGCTTACAATATCTTTCAACTTGGTCTTTCTCTAGGAACGTATTGAAACAGGGAGCTACAACGTGAGCTATTTATCTACAACATATTTGCAAAGACAATTTAGACTATGTTCATGATAATTAAGTTCATATAATCAAATTATTTAATGAACTCCCACTCAGATAGACATCCCTCTAGTCATCTAAGTGAAACATGATCCGAGTCAACTAGGCCGTGTCCGATCATCACCTGAGACGGACTAGTCAACATCGGTGAACATCTTCATGTTGATCGTATCTTCTATATGACTCATGCTCGACCTTTCGGTCTTCCATGTTCCGAGGCCATGTCTGTACATGCTAGGCTCGTCAAGTCAACCTAAGTGTATTGCGTGTGTAAATCTGGCTTACACCCATTGTATTCGAACGTTAGAATCTATCACACCCGATCATCATGTGGTGCATCACAACGATGAACCTTCGCAACGGTGCACAGTTAGGGGGAACACTTTTCTTGAAATTTTAGTGAGGGATCATCTTATTTAAGCTACCGTCGTTCTAAGCAAATAAGATGTAAAACATGATAAACATCACATGCAATCAAATAGTGACATGATATGGCCAATATCATTTGCTCCTTTTGATCTCCATCTTCGGGGCTCCATGATCATCGTTGTCACCGGCATGACACCATGATCTCCATCATCGTGTCTTCTTGAAGTTGTCTCGTCATCTATTACTTCTACTACTATGGCTAACGCTTTAGCAATAAAGTAAAGTAATTACACGACGTTTATGTTGACACGCAGGTCATAAATAAATTAAGACAACTCCTATGGCTCCTGCCGGTTGTCATACTCATCGACATGCAAGTCGTGATTCCTATTACAAGAACATGATCATATCATACATCACATATATCATTCATCACGTCCTTTGGCCACATCACATCACAAAACACTTGCTGCAAAAAACAAGTTAGACGTCCTCTAATTATTATTGCAAGTTTTTTACGTGGCTGCTATAGGTTGCTAGAAAGAACGTTTCTTACCTACGCCAAAACCACAATGTGAATTGCCAATTTCTATTTACCCTTCGTAAGGACCATGTTCATCGAATCCGATCCGACTAAAGTGGGAGAGACAGACACCCGCCAGCCACCTTATGCAACTAGTGCATGTCAGTCGGTGGAACCGGCCTCACGTAAGCGTACGTGTAAGGTTGGTCCGGGCCACGTCATCCCACAATGCCGCCGAATCAAGATAAGACTAGTAACGGCAAGTAAATTGACAAAATCGACGCCCACAACAACTTGTGTTCTACTCGTGCATAGAAACTACGCATAAACCTAGCTCTGATACCACTGTTGGTGAACGTAGCAGAAATTGAAAATTTTCTACGCAACACCAAGATAAATCTATGGAGTAATCTAGCAACGAGGGAAGGAGAGTGCATCTACATACCCTTGTAGATCGCTAAGCGGAAGCGTTCAAGTGAACGGGGTTGATGGAGTCGTACTCGTCGTGATCCAAATCACTGATGATCCTAGTGCCGAACGGACGGCACCTGCGCGTTCAACACACATGCAGCCCGGTGACGTCTCCTACGCCTTGATCCAGCAAGGGGAGAAGGAGAGGTTGGGGAAGACTCCATCCAGCAGCAGCACGATGGCGTGGTGGTGGTGGAGGAGCGCGGGACTCCAGCAGGGCTTCACCAAGCACTACGAGAGACGAGGAGGGAGAGAGGTAGGGCTGCGCCAACAGGGAGAGCAAATCACGTCTTTTGGGCAGCCCCATACCTCAAGTATATATAGGCGGAGGGGAGGGGCTGCGCCCCCACCTAGGGTTCCCTCCCTAGGGGTGGAGGCAGCCCCTAGATCCCATCCGGGTGGCGGCCACAAGGGGGGAGAGGGGGAGGCGCACCTGGGGTGGGCCTTAGGGCCCATCTGCCCTAGGGTTTGCCCCCTTCCCCTCTTGGAGGCGCCTTGGGCCTTGGTGGGAGGCGCCCCAGCCCACCTAGGGGCTGGTCCCTTCCCACTATTGGCCCATGTAGGCCTCCGGGGCTGGTGGCCCCACCTGGTGGACCCCCGGACCCCTCCGGTGGTCCCGGTACACTACCGGTGATGCCCGAAACACTTCCGGTGGCCAAAACCATACTTCCTATATATCAATCTTTACCTCCGGACCATTCCGGAACTCCTCGTGACGTCCGGAATCTCATCCGGGACTCCGAACAACATTCGGTAACCGGGTACATACTTACCCTATAACCCTAGCGTCATCGAGCCTTAAGTGTGTAGACCCTACGGGTTCGGGAACCATGCAGACATGACCGAGACAACTCTCCGGTCAATAACCAACAGCAGGATCTGGATACCCATGTTGGCTCCCACATGCTCCACGATGATCTCATCGGATGAACCACGATGTCAAGGACTTTATCAATCCTGTATACAATTCCCCTTTGTCCATCGGTACGACACTTGCCCAAGATTCGATCGTCGGTATCCCGATACCTTGTTCAATCTCGTTACCGGCAAGTCTCTTTACTCGTTCCGTAACACATCATCCCATGATCAACTCCTTGATCACATTGTGCACATTATGATGATGTCCTACCGAGTGGGCCCAGAGATACCTCTCCGTTTACACGGAATGACAAATCCCAGTCTTGATTCGTGCCAACCGAAGAGACACTTTCGGAGATACCTGTAGTGTACCTTTATAGTCACCCAGTTACGTTGTGATGTTTGGCACACCCAAAGCACTCCTATAGTATCCGGGAGTTGCACAATCTCATGGTCTAAGGAAATGATACTTGACATTAGAAAAGCTTTAGCATACGAACTACACGATCTTTGTGCTAGGCTTAGGATTGGGTCTTGTCCCTAATGATGTGATCCTGTTATCAACGACATCCAATGTGAAAGTCCAACTATCCCTAGGTGGTTTTGGTAATTCATAACCACATATAGCTCATTGAGCTAATGCTATTCCAAGATGATTATTTTAGGAAAGCTCAATGATTGGCATGGCATGGATGTGAAAGTGGAACCCTCAAAATGCTAAGGACAAAGGATTGGCTCAAGCTCAAAAGCTCAAGACTCTTCATTTTATATTTTAGTGATCCAAGATCACATTGAGTCTTTAGGAAAAGCCAATACTATCAAGGAGGGATGAGGTGTTGCTTAATGAGCCTCTTGCTTCATGTGCTTAGTGATATGCTGCAAAACCCTCAACTACTTTCCCATATCCACTTATGACCTAAACTCTAAGCCAAACTCGGTCCTACCGATTCTTCCTATCCGGCGCCACCGAGTTTCATTTGTCATAAGCCACTGCCAAACCCTAGCATTTCGGTTCTACCGATAGGGATCTCGGTCTCACCGATATGGGGTTGCAAACTCTCTGTTTCCCTTTCGTAACTTTTCAGTCTCACGGAAAGAGCGAATCGGTCCCACCGAGATTGCAATGTAAATTCAGTGTTTCCTTCTTTTAACTTTTCGGTCTCACCGAAAGAGCAAATCGGTCCCACCGAGTTTGCCTGACCAACTCTCTGGTTAGATAATTATCAAATTCGGTCTCACCGAGTTTGTGTAATCGGTCTCACCGAGATTACGTTATGCCCAAACCCTAACCATATCGGTCCTACCGAGTTGCATGTCAGTCCCACCGAAAATCTCTAACGGTCACTAGGTTTACATTTTCGGTCCGACCGAGTTTGTTGATTCGGTCCCACCGAGATTGGAAAACTGTGTGTAACGGTTGGATTTTGTGTGGAGGCTATATATACCCCTCCACCTCCTCTTCATTCGTGGAGAGAGCCATCAGAACACATACACAATTCCAACTCATATGTTCTGAGAGAGAACCACCTACTCATGTGTTGAGATCAAGACATTCCATTCCTACCATATGAATCTTGATCTCTAGCCTTCCCAAGTTGCTTTCCACTCAAATCTTCTTTCCACCAAATCCAAATCCTATGAGAGAGAGTTGAGTGTTGGGGAGACTATCATTTGAAGCACAAGAGCAAGGAGTTCATTACCTACACACCATTTGTTACTTCTTGGAGAGTGGTGTCTCCTAGATTGGCTAGGTGTCACTTGGGAACCTCCGACAAGATTGTGGAGTTGAACCAAGGAGTTTGTAAGGGCAAGGAGATCGCCTACTTCGTGAAGATCTACCGCTAGTGAGGCAAGTCCTGTGTGGGCGATGGCCATGGTGGGATAGACAAGGTTGCTTCTTCGTGGACCCTTCGTGGGTGGTTGCTTCTTCGTGGACCCTTTGTGGGTGGAGCCCTTCGTGGACTCGCGCAACCGTTACCCTTTGTAGGTGGAGCCCTGTGTGGACTCGCGCAACCGTTACCCTTTGTGGGTTGAAGTCTCCATCAACGTGGATGTAGGATAGCACCACCTATCCGAACCACGGGAAAAACATCCGTGTCTCCAATTGTGTTTGAATTCTCCAAACCCTTCCCTTTACATTCTTGCAAGTTGCATGCTTTACTTTCCGCTGCCAATATACTCTTTGCATGCTTGCTTGAATTGTGTGATGATTGCTTGACTTGTCCTACAAATAGCTAAAATCTGCCAAGAACTAAAATTGGGAAAAGGTTAAGTTTTTATTTGGTCAAGTAGTCTAATCACCCCCCCTCTAGAGATACTTTCGATCCTACAAGTGGTATCAGAGCTTTGGTCTCCATTTGCTTTGATCTCCATAGCTCTTGGTGGTCATAGCCTTGGTTTCACAACCTAGGAGAGTATGGCGTCTAGCGAGGGAAATTATCACCGTAGAGGTCCTTACTTTGATGGTACTAATTTTGCTAGTTGGAAGCATAAAATGAAAATGCATATTCTTGGACATAACCCCGCCGTTTGGGCTATTGTGTGTGTTGGTTTGCAAGGTGACTTCTTTGATGGGAAAGAACCAAACCATGAAGCTACCGCGGATGAGTTGAAGATGTTGCAATACAATGCTCAAGCTTGTGATATTCTCTTCAACGGATTGTGCCCCGAAGAATTCAACAAAATCAGCCGTCTTGAGAATGCAAAGGAAATTTGGGACACTTTGATTGATATGCACGAAGGTACTGACTCCGTCAAGGAATCCAAGTTGGATGTGCTTCAAAGTCAACTTGACAAGTTCAAGATGAAGGATGGTGAAGGTGTTGCTGAAATGTACTCTAGGCTTGCTCTCATCACAAATGAGATTGCCAGCTTAGGAAGTGAAGAGATGACCGATAGATTCATCATCAAGAAGATTCTAAGAGCCTTGGATGGAAAATATGATACCGTGTGCACATTGATCCAAATGATGCCCAATTACAAAGATCTCAAGTCAACGGAGGTGATTGGAAGAATTGTTGCTCATGAGATGTCACTTAAGGATAAAGAGGAACTTCACAACAAATCAAGTGGTGCCTACAAAGCCTCATGTGAAGCCCCTACATCATCAAGTGAGAAACAAAACTTCAATGAAGAATTGAGCTTAATGGTGAAGAACTTCAACAAGTTCTACAAGAGTAGAAGCAAAGATAGAAGCTTCAAGTCAAGGTCCTACAATGACAAAAGATCTTCTAGTCGAGAGCGAAATTGCTACAGTTGTGGAAGACCCGGACACTATTCCAATGAGTGTACGGCTCCCTACAAGAGAAGAGAAGATTCTCCAAAAAGAAGAAGCAAAGAATCACCACCAAGAGAGAGAAGGAGTAGAGATGATCGTTATGAACGAAGACACTCACGGAGAAGCAAGGATTCGGAAAGGAAGGAAAAATCATCAAGGAGCTACACAAAACGAAGACATCAAGCTCATGTTGGTGAATGGGTATCCGGCTCCGACTCCGACAGCCACTCCGAGAGAAGTTATTACTCTGACTCCGAAGATACTCAAGATGAAGGTGTTGCCGGTCTAGCACTTGTGTCAACCAAGTCCTACGACATATTTGACTCACCAAATGAAGGAATTGGAAGATGCTTCATGGCCAAAGGTCCTAAGGTAACACACCCCGAGTATGTTGATTTCAATAGTGATGAAGATGACTTGTTAGGTGATGATTTGCTTGTTGACAACTCTAGTGATGAATACTATGATGAAACATCAATTAAACATGCTAATCAAGATAAAACGAATGACAATGCTAAGGAGAAGATTGAGGCTCTAACTAAAGAACTAAACACTCTTAAGTTAGCTCATGAAACTATCTTCGAAGATCATCGAGAACTTTTAAGAGCTCATGAGAAATTACGCTTTGAAAAGCTCAATCTTGAGCAAGAGCATGAGTTCTTAAAAGCAATCAATGATGATCTCTGCAAGAAAAGTTCTTCTCACATTGCCAAGCGTTTACTCTTATCCACTTACATGCCTCAAGTCAAGTCTAGTAACAAGAACAAGAAAGATTCTTCCTCTAGTAGTAACAATGATCATGCTAAATCCAATATTGTTGCTTCTAGTAGTTCTCTTGATTCCACTAATGATTCTCTTAGCCAAGTTACACTTGAGCAAGAAAATAGCTTATTGAAGGGAATTATAGAGAAAGGAGTGTACAAAAGCCTTGCCGGGAGTAAGCAATTCGAGGAAATTGTGCGCAAGCAAGGAATGCACCGGAAGAATCAAGGTGTTGGTTTTGAACGAAAGTTCAATGTCAATGGAGTTGAGTGGGAAGAAGATCAATACCCCAAGACAAAGTTTGTTCCTCAACAAGAGAAGTATGATACTTCTTTCAAGGGGACACAAGCTCAAGATGATCTTCCACCACAAGACTACAAGCAAAAAGGCAAGGACAAGCTTCAAGAGGAAATTGATGCCTTTGAAGAAGCTCCTAAGACCTTAGTCAAGTGGATTCCCAAGACTACTTCAAGTTCCACTTCATCAAGTACGACTACAACTCCAAGGATTCCCATCAAGATGGTGTGGACCCAAAAGAAGAACTAGAGAGTTCTTGAGGGTGACTCCGCCAACATACTTTACTCTTATCATTTTGGCAAGAACAAGTGCAATCAACTTCCACATCTTGCACTAGTTCAAGGAGTCACAAACCCTCTTGTTGGTAAGACAAGGGACAAGGTAACCTAAAAGTTTTCATGGACATCATCTTGTGTGTGCATCACTCTATGTCTATGGATATCCTTGTTTGTTCCTTGCGGGACTAACCCATGTAGGTATTGAAAGTGCAATTCACTCAAATTGATAGCTCCAAGTGATCTACATCAACATTGAGCATCCACATCTTCAACATCTACATGAAGTCATCATCGACAAAACCCGAGGTTAGTTCATCCCTCTAAGGGGGAACATCACATCTAGGGGGAGCTTTACTCTAAGACTTGAGCTAAAGCAACTCTAAAGATGTGAACACAACAATGCTTTATGTAAAAGTGGTAACCCCACTTGTGCTTAAACGATGAGTATGACCTATGATCAAGTGTTCTCACTTGACTCCTAAGTCAATATACTCATATATAGATGACCTAGTCATCGCAAATTGCTTGATAGATGCTAGAATTGGTTGTGCATGCCTTGTCACATATTTCATTTGCCATCTTATTGTGTGAGCATGCTGGTTGCATATTTTACTCATTCGAGGACATCCACTTGTTGTTTTGATTGTTTGGTTTTATTTCCTTTTGCCAAGTGGATGGACAAGAATGCCTAAGAACCTCCTCTAGCTATCTATGCTTTTCTCGTCTCAAACTCTATTCATGTTGCATCACAAAATTTGATCAAGTCAGATTCGAACCACTCTGTGTGAGGAGCGCTCGGAGTCCCCGATTTGTCATAGACTTAAACTTCCAAAACCTCTTTATGATTCTCGGTCTGACCGATACCCCACTTTCGGTCCTACCGAGATCATTAAGTTGATCTAGGTTTTCGATCTCGGTGCAACCGATTTGAAACTTTCGGTCACACCGAGTTTCAGTAACTGCCTGCAATTGTGAATCTCGGTGCCACCGAGTTGTTCCACACGGTCACACCGACAGGGTCGGGCTATATATAGTCACGGGCAAAATTTTGGAAATTTCTCCGAACCCCTTCGCCCGCGCAATAGCCTGCTCTACCAATGTGGTCTCCGGATCGTCTCCTCGCCGCCAGCCGCCTCCAGTCGCTGGTCTCCATCACCGTCAACGGGAATTCTGCCCCGCCGTTGCCGCCGTAGCGAGTCTCCGCCGAACTAGGGTATGGACTCGATCTTTGTGTTATTCTCCAATCCGATTCTTAGCACATTATGATCATCATGATTCTTGCCATGATTGAAACAATCCTATCCAGTCAATGCGCTCGTAGATTAGGTTTGATTCGAAAATTTTAGGGTTAGGTTTCCGCCGAAACCATCTCGGACCCACCGAGTTGAAAAACTCGGTCCCACCGAATTGGCTTATGCCATTGCACAAGTGAGACTCGGTCTGACCGAGAATTACTTATCGGTGTGACCGATTTTGGAACTCTGTGAAACCCTAGCAGTCTCGGTGCCACCGAACTGTGACTCGGTCTGACCGAGTTCACTAGTTTAGGTTCCAAAACTGCTTCGGTATCACAGAGTTTGAAAATTGGTAGATCCGAGATGATTTCAATGGGAAACTAAAACTAAGTTTTTGGATCATTCTTTTGCAAAAATCTCTGCATTTTGTGATGCTCATCCACTCTACCTCATCTATAAACTATTCAGAGGGTCAGCAGTCAGCTTGTTCATCATGTCAGACCAGAGTGACAGCCAGAATGTGTCAGAACAGCAAGTGGTGATGAGTGAGGGCACTAGTCCCTCCAGCTCTTCAGATGATGGTAGTAGAAGTACCCCAAGCAATCTGCCAAAAGCTGCCACTAGATAGAGGAAGAAGAGAACTTCTGATTCTGAAGATGAAGATTATGTGGCAGAGGAAGAGGCCACATCAAAGAGAGTTGAGCCAGCTCAAGGCACAAAGCCAGGACTGAAGATCAAAAGGCCAGCAGGCAGGCAGCCTATGTCAAAGGCTAGAGCTTCAACTGAAAAGCCTGAACCCAAAGGGCCAGTTGCTGCTGAAGGCAAGAAGAGGAAGGAAAGGGTCAAGAATACCATAGCCAGAGTGCTTGGAAAGGCTTCCATCATGGAAGAGGAAGAGGAAGAAGAGGTTGCTGCACCAGCACCTAAGGCACCCAAGCTAATGGGTGATGCTATCAAATGAGGGGCTACAGCATCTAAGCCCAAGGCTGCGTCAAAGGTCAAGACAGCACCAAAGAGAAATACAAGGAGCATACCTGCTGCTGAAAAGAACAAGGCCCCAGTGCCTGAAGCTGCTGAAGAAGAGGATGAAGAGCAAGTTCTCAGAAAACTCAAGCCCAAGATCCCAGACCACAATGATGCTCATCCTATGGCTGAGGACATGAAGCTCAGGAGAGACTCAGGGCTGAGGAAGTGGAGAGAAGCAGATCCGTATGCTTCAAGGAGAAGGACTGCTGTGGATTATAGATTTCACACCAAGGAACAGCAGGACTTCTATGAGACAGTGCTGCTAGATAAGTAGCCCATTGTTTGTGACATGAGATGGGTCGACTGGACCTACATGAAGGAAAATGAGGAACACTACCCTGGAGTGTATGACAGCTTTAGTGCTTGTGGAGTTGCTGACTTTGTTGGGCAGAAGCTCACAAAGTGGAACGAGGAGCTTATCATGCAATTCTACTCCACGACACACTTTTATCGATGGGAGGATTACATGGATGTCTGAGGGTACGAGATACCAATCTACAGTTGCTGAATGGGCTCAGCTGATCAATGCCCCAGAAGAGCAGGATGATGACTTGGATATCTATGCCAAGAAGAAGATGGACCACAACTCAATGTCCAATATGTACAAGGAAATTCCAAATGAGGCACTTGAGTCTTTCAAGTTTGGGTCTGTGCGTTATCTTCTGTTAGGGCTGCCAACAATCAATTGGATACTGAGGCACACCTTATTGCCCAAGTCTAGAGATCACAAGATGATCAGAGGCCATGCGATCAATTTGCTACATATCTTTGATGTGCCACAAAAATTCAAGGTGATGAGCCTCATGGTAGAGACCATCAAGAGGACAACAGCTGATCAGAAGAGGAGTTGTGGTTATGCCCCTCAGATTCAGGAGCTCATCAACTCAAAGATGGGCACGGGCATATACTTATTGGACAAGGAACACCTGCCCATCCGCCCAGATTTTGAGGACAATGAAGTTGTGATGACTGAGAATGAACCATCATCTGCCCAAGCATAAGCAAAGAAGGAGAAGGCAAGGAAGGAGAAAGCTGCCAAGATGCCAACTCAAGAGGAGGCATCTGAATATTTCTTGAAGACTAAACAAGAGAAACTTGGTTACCTGATTGCATCCACCATGTGGATTGAGAAAGGACTAGCCACCCTAACTCAGAACCAGGCAAGCCTAGAGAGAATCATGGAACAAAAGTTTTGTGACTTGGATGTCAAGGTAACAGAGATTCAGACTGCAGTGGAGCAGCTCCAAGATGACATGCAGGAGAGGAGAGGCAGGACTACAACTGATGCCTTTGCTAGAGTGCCAAGAGGTCCGAGGTCGTCTGCAGTGCCAGTTCCTGACACAAGAGCAACTGCCTCAGCTCCAGCCACAGCCTCAGTTCCACCAGCTCCAGCATCTACTTCAGCTCCAACTCCAGCGTCTACTTCAGCGTCTACAGAAGCCTTCCTCCTTGGAGTTATCCGGACTCCACCACCACCTGAAGATCAAGCCTGAGCGTCGATCTAGCACTATGCATTTTCTAGGAACTTTTTGGTAACTTGTTGCCAAAGGGTGAGAAAAATGTATAGATCATAGGCTTCGAGAGAGAGTGTTGCTTTTATTCTCTCTTGCTTTATTTGGTGGTTTTTCGAACTTTGTTTGCTTTTGAGTGCTTGAGATACTACGTCATTATTTGTGAGACATTGATGATCATGTGTTTGATCATAAGCTACACTTAATGTTTGCTTAATGCTATTATCTTATCTATCTTATGTGATCATTCACTATTCTTGGTGATGAGTGCATGTATTTCATTCTTATCATTTTAAGCGCTCCACCAAGATGTATGTGACATGGAAGAGTAACCCATGACTCTAACTCCTGGTGCATTTGCAGTCCAAAGCAAATTTTAAATATGCACAAATTTAGGGGGAGCTCTTACTTGTCACATACTTCTCAAAGCGACGATATATTTCATGCTTATTATCATTTGTCGAAGCTTTGATCTATATGTTGTCATCAATTACCAAAAAGGGGGAGATTGAAAGTGCAACTATCCCTAGGTGGTTTTGGTAATTCATAACAACATATAGCTCATTGAGCTAATGCTATTCCAAGATGATTATTTCAGGAAAGCTCAATGATTGGCATGGCATGGATGTGAAAGTGGAACCCTCAAAATGCTAAGGACAAAGGATTGGCTCAAGCTCAAAAGCTCAAGACTCTTCATTTTATATTTTAGTGATCCAAGATCACATTGAGTCTTTAGGAAAAGCCAATACTATCAAGGAGGGATGAGGTGTTGCTTAATGAGCCTCTTGCTTCATGTGCTTAGTGATATGCTCCAAAACCCTCAACTACTTTCCCATATCCACTTATGACCTAAACTCTAAGCCAAACTCGGTCCTACCGATTCTTCCTATCCGGCGCCACCGAGTTTCATTTGTCATAAGCCACTGCCAAACCCTAGCATTTCGGTTCTACCGATAGGGATCTCGGTCTCACCGAGATGGGGTTGCAAACTCTCTGTTTCCCTTTCGTAACTTCTCGGTCTCACCGAAAGAGCGAATCGGTCCCACCGAGATTGCAATGTAAATTCAGTGTTTCCTTTTTGTAACTTTTCGGTCTCACCGAAAGAGCAAATCTGTCCCACCGAGTTTGCCTAACCAACTCTCTGGTTAGCTAATTATCAAATTCGGTCTCACCGAGTTTGTGTAATCGGTCTCACCGAGATTACGTTATGCCCAAACCCTAACCATATTGGTCCTACCGAGTTGCATGTCAGTCCCACCGAAAATCTCTAACGGTCACTAGGTTTACATTTTCGGTCGGACCGAGTTTGTTGATTCGATCCCACCTAGATTGGAAAACTGTGTGTAACGGTTGGATTTTGTGTGGAGGCTATATATACCCCTCCACCTCCTCTTCATTCGTGGAGAGAGCCATCAGAACACATACACAATTCCAACTCATATGTTCTGAGAGAGAACCACCTACTCATGTGTTGAGATCAAGACATTCCATTCCTACCATATGAATCTTGATCTCTAGCCTTCCCAAGTTGCTTTCCACTCAAATCTTCTTTCCACCAAATCCAAATCCTATGAGAGAGAGTTGAGTGTTGGGGAGACTATCATTTGAAGCACAAGAGCAAGGAGTTCATTACCTAAACACCATTTGTTACTTCTTGGAGAGTGGTGTCTCCTAGATTGGCTAGGTGTCACTTGGGAGCCTCCGACAACATTGTGGAGTTGAACCAAGGAGTTTGTAAGGGTAAGGAGATCGCCTACTTCGTGAAGATCTACCGCTAGTGAGGCAAGTCCTGTGTGGGCGATGGCCATGGTGGGATAGACAAGGTTGCTTCTTCGTGGACCCTTCGTGGGTGGTTACTTCTTCGTGGACCCTTTGTGGGTGGAGCCCTTCGTGGACTCGCGCAACCGTTACCCTTTGTGGGTGGAGCCCTGTGTGGACTCGCACAACCGTTACCCTTTGTGGGTTGAAGTCTCCATCAACGTGGATGTAGGATAGCACCACCTATCCGAACCACAGGAAAAACATCCGTGTCTCCAATTGCGTTTGAATTCTCCAAACCCTTCCCTTTACATTCTTGCAAGTTTCATGCTTTACTTTCCGCTGCCAATATACTCTTTGCATGCTTGCTTGAATTGTGTGATGATTGCTTGACTTGTCCTACAAATAGCTAAAATCTGCCAAGAACTAAAATTGGGAAAAGGTTAAGTTTTTATTTGGTCAAGTAGTCTAATCACCCCCCTCTAGACATACTTTCGATCCTACACAATGTCCATGGTCAGGAAACCGTAACCATCTATTGATCAACGAGCTAGTCAACTAGAGGCTTACTAGGGACATGGTGTTGTCTATGTATCCACACATGTATCTGAGTTTCCTATCAATACAATTCTAGCATGGATAATAAACGATTATCATGAACAAGGAAATATAATAATAACCAATTTATTATTGCCTCTAGGGCATATTTCCAACAGTCTCCCACTTGCACTAGAGTCAATAATCTAGTTCACATCGCCATGAGATTAACACTCACAGGTCACATCGCCATGTGACCAACATCCAAGAGTACTAGACTCAATGATCTAGTTCACATCACTATGTGATAAACACTCAAAGAGTTCTGGGTTTGATCATGTTATGCTTGTGAGAGAGGTTGTAGTCAACGGGTCTTGCCATATTCAGATCCCTATGTATTTCGCAAAACTTTATATCGTAGATGCTGCTGCCACGTTCCACTTGGAGCTATTCCAAATTGTTGCCCCATTATACGTATCCGGTATCTCTACTCAGAGCTATCCGGATAGGTGTTAAGCTTGCATCGACGTAACTGTTTACGTCGAACTCTTTATCACCTCCATAACCGAGAAACATTTCCTTATTCCTCTAAGGATAATTTTGACCGCTATCTGGTGATCTACTCCTAGATCACCTTTGTACCCTCTTGCCAGACATGTGGCAAGGCACACAACAGGTACGGTACTCAGCATGGCATACCGTATAGAGCCTATGACAAGAGCATAGGGGACGACCTTCGTTCTTCCTCTTTCTTCTGCCGTGGTCAATCTTCGAGTCTTACTCAACTTCACACCTTACAACTCAGGTAAGAACCCCTTCTTTGACTAATCTATTTTGAACTCCTTCAAAAACATGTCAAGGTGTGCGTTCTTTGAAAGTATCATCAGGCGTCTTGATCTATCTCTATAGATCTTGATGCCCAATATGTAAGCAGCTTTATCCAGGCCTTCCTTTGAAAAACACTCTTCAAACAACCATTTATGCTTTCCAGAAATTCTACATTATTTTGGATCAACAATATGTCATCCACATATACTTATCAGAAATGTTGTAGTGCTCCCACTCACTTTCTTGTAAATACAAGTTTCTAGCAAACATTGTATAAACTAAAAGCTTTGATCGCTCTATCAAAGCATGTATTCTGACTCCGAGATGCTTGCTCTAGTCCATAGAAGGATTGCTAGAGCTAGCATACCTTTTAGCATCCTTAGGATTAACAAAACCTTTTATTGTATCACATCCAACCTTTTCTTATGGAAACTGGTAAGAAAAATTGTTCTGACATCCATCTATCAGATTTCATAATCGAAAAATACAGCTAATGCTAAAATGATTCCGACGGACTTAAGCATCGCTACGGGTGAGAAATTCTCATCGTAGTCAACTCCTTGAACTTGTGAAAAAGACTCTTTCCCACAAGTCGAGCTTTATAGACGGTAACATTACCGCCCATGTCCGTCTTCTTCTTAAAGATCCATTTATCTCAATGACTTGCCGGTAAGTCCACCAAAGTCCATACTTTGTTCCGATACATGGATCCTATCTCGGATTTCATGGCTTCTAACCATTTGTCGGAATGCGGGCCCACCATCGCTTCTCCATAGCTCGTAGGTTCATTGTTGTCTAACAACATGATATCTAAGACAGGATTACCGTACCACTCAGGAGTAGTACATATCCTTGTCCACCTACGAGGTTCGATAGCAACTTGATCCGAAGCTTCATGATCACTATCATTAACTTCCTCTTCAACAGACGTAGGCGCAACAGAAAACATCTTTCTGTGTTGCATTACTCTCTGGTTGAAGTAAAGATTCGACAACCTCATCAAGTTCTGTCTTCCTCCCACTCAATTCTTTCGAGAGAAACTCCTTCTCGAGAAAGAACCCATTCTTAGCGACAAACAATTTGCCCTCGGATCTGAGATAGAAGGTATACCCAACTATCACCCTTGGGTATCCTATGAAGATGTGTTTGTCCGTTTTGGGTTCGAGCTTCTCCGGGTGAAGCCCTAAGCATCGCATCCCCAAACATTAAGAAACGACAACTTTGGTTTCTTGCCAAACCAATGTTCATATGACGTCGTCTCAACGGACTTAGATGGTATCCTATCTAAAGTGAATGCAGCTGTCTCTAACGCATAACCTCAAAATGAAAAACGGTAGATCGGTAAGAGACATCATAGATCGCACCATATCTCATAAGGTTCGATTACGACGTCTGGACACACCATTACAACTGTGGTGTTCCAGGTGGCTTCAACTGTGAAACAATTCCACAATATCTTAAGTGATTGCCAAACTCATAACTCAGAAATTCTCATTGATCAGATCATAGGAATTTTATCTTATTGTTATGATGATTCTTAACTTCACTCTGAAATCGCTTGAACTTTTCAAACGTTTCAGACTTGTGCTTCATTAAGTAGATATACCTATATCTACCCAAATCGTCAGTGAAGATGAGAAAATAGCGATATCCACCACACGCTTCAATTCTCATTGGATCACATGCATCAGCATGCATGATTTCCAACAAGTCACTTGCCCGTTTCACTGTACCTGAAAACGGGGTCTTAGTCATCCTGCCCATGAGGCATGGCTCGCATGTGTCAAGCGATTCAAAAATCAAGTGACTCCAAACATCCATCGACATGGAGTTTCTTCATGCATCTTATGCCAATATGACCTAAGCGGCAGTGCCACAAGAAAGTGGTATTATCATTATTAACTCTACATCCTTTGGCGTGAACATGTGTATTACCACGATCGAGATTCAATGAACCATTTACAATGGGTGCATGACCATGAAAGGTGTTATTCATGTAAACAGAATAACCATTATTCTCTAACTTAAATGAATAACCGTATTGCAATGAACATGATCTAATCATATTCATGCTCAACGTAGACACCTGATAACATTTATCTAGGTTCAATATTAATCCCGAAGGCAGATGGAGCGTGCGATGGTGATCTCATCAACTTTGGAAACACTTCCAACACACATCGTCACCTCGCCCTTAGCCAGTCTCCGTTTAGTCCGTAGCTTTAGCTTCAAGTCACCAATAATAGAAACTGAACCGGTATCCAATACCCAGGTGCTACCAGGAGTACTAGCGAGGTACACATTAATAACACGTATATACTTTGTTGAAGTTGCCAGCCTTCTTATCTACCATGCATTTGGGGTAATTCCGCTACCAGTGACCGTTCCCCTTACAATAGAAGTACTTAGTCTCGGGTTTGTGTTCAACCTTGGGTTCCTTCACTGGAGCGGCAACTGGTTTGCCATACATGAAGTTTCCCTTCTAGACCTTGCCCTTCTTGAAACCAGTGGTCTTGTTAAACCATCAACACTTGATGCTCCTTCTTGGTTTCTACCTTTTGCGGTCTTAAGCACCGCGAACAGCTCCGGGATCAACTCCATCCCTTGCATGTCATAGTTCATCACGAAGATCTAGTAGCTTAGTGATAGTGGCTAGAGAACTCTATCAATCACTATCTTATCTGGAAGTTTAACTCCCACTTGACTTAAGTGATTGTAGCACCCAGACATTCTGAGCACATACTCACTAGCTGAGCTATTCTCCTCCATCTTGTTGGAAAAAGAACTTGTCAGAGGTCTCACACCTCTCAACATGGGCATGAGCCTGAAATCCCAATTTCAGCTCTTGGAACATCTCATATGTTCTATGGCGTTCAAAACGTCATTGGAATCCCGATTCTAAGCCATAAAGTATGGTGCACTAAACTATCAAGTAGTCATCAGGATGTGTCTGTCAGGTGTTCACAACATCCACAGACGACATTGTAGGGGTTTGCACATCGAGCGGTGCATCAAAGACGTAAGCCTTCTGTGTAGCAGTGAGGACACTCCTCGGACTACGGACCTAGTCCGCATCATTGCTTACAATATCTTTCAACTTGGTCTTTCTCTAGGAATGTATTGAAACAGGGAGCTACAACATGAGCTATTTATCTACAACATATTTGCAAAGACAATTTAGACTATGTTCATGATAATTAAGTTCATATAATCAAATTATTTAATGAACTCCCACTCAGATAGACATCCCTCTAGTCATCTAAGTGAAACATGATCCGAGTCAACTAGGCCGTGTCCGATCATCACCTGAGACGGACTAGTCAACATCGGTGAACATCTTCATGTTGATCGTATCTTCTATATGACTCATGCTCGACCTTTCGGTCTTCCATGTTCCGAGGCCATGTCTGTACATGCTAGGCTCGTCAAGTCAACCTAAGTGTATTGCGTGTGTAAATCTGGCTTACACCCGTTGTATTCGAACATTAGAATCTATCACACCCGATCATCACGTGGTGCTTCGAAACGACGAACCTTCGCAATGGTGCACAGTTAGGGGGAACAATTTTCTTGAAATTTTAGTGAGGGATCATCTTATTTAAGCTACCGTCGTTCTAAGCAAATAAGATGTAAAACATGATAAACATCAGATGCAATCAAATAGTGACATGATATGGCCAATATCATTTTGCTCCTTTTGATCTCCATCTTCGGGGCTCCATGATCATCGTTGTCACCGGCATGACACCATGATCTCCATCATCATGATCTCCATCATCGTGTCTTCTTGAAGTTGTCTCGTCATCTATTACTTCTACTACTATGGCTAACGCTTTAGCAATAAAGTAAAGTAATCACACGATGTTTATGTTGACACGCAGGTCATAAATAAATTAAGGCAATTCCTATGGCTCCTGCTGGTTGTCATACTCATCGACATGCAAGTCGTGATTCCTATTACAAGAACATGATCATCTCATACATCACATATATCATTCCTCACATCCTTTGGCCACATCACATCACAAAACACTTGCTGCAAAAACAA
Organism: Triticum urartu; assembly: GCF_056163025.1. Taxonomy (NCBI): domain Eukaryota; kingdom Viridiplantae; phylum Streptophyta; class Magnoliopsida; order Poales; family Poaceae; genus Triticum; species Triticum urartu. The sequence continues at coordinate 15,983,920 of NC_141877.1, forward strand.
GTTAGACGTCCTCTAATTGTTGTTGCAAGTTTTTTACATGGCTGCTATAGGTTGCTAGAAAGAACATTTCTTACCTACGCCAAAACCACAATGTGAATTGCCAATTTCTATTTACACTTCGTAAGGACCCTGTTCATCGAATCCGATCCGACTAAAGTGGGAGAGACAGACACCCGCCAGCCACCTTATGCAATTAGTGCATGTCAGTCGGTGGAACCGGTCTCACGTAAGCGTACGTGTAAGGTTGGTCCGGGCCGCTTCATCCCACAATGCCGCCGAATCAAGCTAAGACTAGTAACGACAAGTAAATTGACAAAATCGACGCCCACAACAACTTGTGTTCTACTCGTGCATAGAAACTACGCATAGACCTAGCTCTGATACCATTGTTGGTGAAAGTAGTAGAAATTCAAAATTTTCTACGCAACACCAAGATCAATCTATGGAGTAATCTAGCAACGAGGGAAGGAGAGTGCATCTACATACCCTTGTAGATCGCTAAGCGGAAGCGTTCAAGTGAACGGGGTTGGGGGGGTCGTACTCGTCATGATCCAAATCACCGATGATCCTAGTGCCGAACAGATGGCACCTCCGCGTTCAACACACATGCAGCCCGGTGAAGTCTCCTATGCCTTGATCCAGCAAGGGGAGAAGGAGAGGTTGGGGAAGACTCCATCCAGCAGCCACACGACGGTGTGGTGGTGGTGGAGGAGCGCGGGACTCCAGCAGGGCTTCACCAAGCACTACGATAGATGAGGAGGGAGAGAGGTAGGGCTGCGCCAACAGGGAGAGCAAATCACGTCTTTTGGGCAGCCCCATACCTCAAGTATATATAGGGGGAGGGGAGGGGCTGCGCCCCCACCTAGGGTTCCCTCCCTAGGGGTGGCGGCATCCCCCAGATCCCATCTGGGTGGCGGCCACAAGGGGGAGAGGGGGACGCGCACCTGGGGTGGGCCTTCGGGCCCATCTGCCCTAGGGTTTGCCCCCTTCCCCTCTTGGAGGCGCCTTGGGCCTTGGTGGGAGGCGCCCCAGCCCACCTAGGGGCTGGTCCATTCCCACTATTGGCCCATGTAGGCCTCCGGGGCTGGTGGCCCCACTTGGTGGACCCCCGGACCCCTCCGGTGGTCCCGGTACACTACCGGTGATGCCCGGAACACTTCCAGTGGCCAAAACCATACTTCCTATATATCAATCTTTACCTCCAGACCATTCCGGAACTCCTCGTGACGTCCGAGATCTCATCTGGGACTCCAAACAACATTCGGTAACCGCATACATACTTCCCTATAACCCTAGCATCATCGAACCTTAAGTGTGTAGACCCTACGGGTTCAGGAACCATGCAGACATGACCGAGACAACTCTCCGGTCAATAACCAACAGCGGGATCTGGATACCCATGTTGGCTCCCACATGCTCCACGATGATCTCATCGGATGAACCACGATGTCAAGGACTTTATCAATCCCGTATACAATTCCCCTTTGTCCATCGGTACGACACTTGCCCGAGATTCGATCGTCGGTATCCCGATACCTTGTTCAATCTCGTTACCGGCAAGTCTCTTTACTCGTTCCGTAACACATCATCCCGTGATCAAGTCCTTGATCACATTGTGCACATTATGATGATGTCCTACCGAGTGGGCCCAGAGATACCTCTCTGTTTACACGGAGTGACAAATCCCAGTCTCGATTCGTGCCAACCCAACAGACACTTTCGGAGATACCTGTAGTGTACCTTTATAGTCACCCAGTTACGTTGTGATTTTGGAACACCCAAAGCACTCCTACAGTATCCGGGAGTTGCACAATCTCATGGTCTAAGGAAATGATACTTGACATTAGAAAAGCTTTAGCATACGAACTACACGATCTTTGTGCTAGGCTTAGGACTGGGTCTTGTCCATCACATCATTCTCCTAATGATGTGATCCCGTTAGCAACGACATCCAATGTCCATGGTCAGGAAACCGTAACCATCTATTGATCAACGAGCTAGTCAACTAGAGGCTTACTAGGGACATGGTGTTGTCTATGTATCCACACATGTATCTGAGTTTCCTATCAATACAATTCTAGCATGGATAATAAACGATTATCATGAACAAGGAAATATAATAATAACCAATTTATTATTGCCTCTAGGGCATATTTCCAACAGAGACTTCACCAGAAATTCGTTTATAGACTTGCCATCAAAGTGTGATTTCCTCAGGTAACACCGATACTGCTGCAATGCTTCCTTGAAAAGCGGAACCAAGCTTTGCTCGTCATGACTATCCAGATTGACCCTCGCCTACTTACAACAATGTAATGTAAATCATTGATGTGTTCAATCAGCAGAAAATAGGAAAATAATCACCATGAATAATAGCACTTACACGTAAGTGGGACTGGAAGATGTGAAAATGGTGTTTGTCTTCACTATAATCTTCCCATTATGGGAATATATGCACGTAGTCCCTAACAACATTGAAAGCATTGTCTTTAAAACTGGGAATAACTGGAATGGGGTTCCAATCTGTACGAATTGACCGTCTCTGCAGCTGGGATAGGTCTTCGGCCGGTGGACTTGCTGTACTTTTTGCTGGAGTGGGATTTTTCCGTGGTATGGCTGGTGCTATGGCAACTGAAATCGGCATACCTTTTGCTGGAGTGTAGGTCCTGTTTGGTGTGGCTAGTGGTGTGGCCAGTGAAGTATGGGTACATCTGCTGGAGTCCGTCCTACGTTTTGTGTCACTGGTTGTACAGCCAACATAAGTGGGGTGATGTCTGATTTCTCCGGCACCACCATGTTTTTCAAGGACTTTGCTTGTGCTCCTTCAGGTTCGGCAATCACCCTCTCCCTTTTTGATGTCTGATGCACAAGAACAACATTTGAGTGGAAAAACATGGTATGATGACAGATGGAATATGTATTGATAATGGATATTGGGCATGGCATCTTGACATATATGATGAGTAAACTAAGCAGATGGTGGTGCAACAAAGTAGAAGAAATGCAAGACAACATATGCAAGATACGCGCAATCAATAAAACCTTGCCAAATTAGAACAGGCACCTTGATGGGTGAACAGGACAGGCCATCTTCCTTTGACTCCTCGAGGTTAGAATAGTCATTAGGATCATATTCTGAACAAAAATCTACAGGTGGGGAGCGTATGAGTCTCATTGCATCCAGAATGGCACTCAATGCCTTTGTGCCAATTTTGTAAGTCGTTGAAGTGTTCCACAATATTCTTCTGATGGGCGGATTCTGATATTCACTGTAATTACGTATAATATCCAAGAACCATGAATACATAAATAGTAGTGAGATTACCTTTGTAATGCAGAGGATATTCTAATATACGGGCGCCCCTGTAAACCCTTGTATGCTATTAGTGGATTCTGATGAGAGAGCCCATGTGTGCTGTAATATGGTGCGTGCATTAATATAATTTGGCATAGGTACACAAAAAAATAGGTTCCAGAAGTAAGGATAGTTAGAAGATGATAGGTTCATAATATACTGTATAGAGAGTTTATTGCCAACCCACGATAACAAGAGCACATAGCAACTAGGCAGATCATAGTGTACATAAAAGGGGTACACCATAACCACAATATATAAATCGGGAAAGTGGAACTGGCTGGAAAATACGGTGTTGAATTGCCGCTACTAATTGAAAGCCTATCGATCACGTACAGGCCAGCTCTATCAGCTGTTGACTGCATATGTCCCTGCGCCCCTTTCGGACAAGGTACATACTGTACGTACTAAATACAGAATAACAAAAGAGGAACATGTTAAAGAACAGAAGAGGAAGCATATTCTTAAGGTTCCGCTTCATTGCATACAATGTTGGTTGCCCACTCATGATGAATCACAGCACCCAAAGAAATGTAATTCCATGCTGTCTCTCTATATGTGGCCAAATGCATTTGGAAAATCAGGTGGGAGCATTACCTGACAAATTAAATGTGTGTCTGTTAACTAATATCAATATCATATCACAATTTGTATTTGAAGAAGTAAGCTTTGGACTTATGATTGGTGTGTTGTTTAGCTTCAAGAGTGGACTGCTGCTAGTACTGACACACAGTAGCTACACTGATCATAGTGTAGATATAACGGGAAAACCGTAAGCATCAGGAGTAAAATCAGCAAAGTGGAACTTGCTGGAATATATGTGCTAGTATTGCCGATACGGCTAGAAAGGCTTCGGATACCATCTCTCTTCAACTGAAGGTGCGGTACTATTAATATCAATGTAACTCTCAAAGGCGACACAACTCCCCGCATTTCCTTGCTAATATTATAGGATTCAAGTGGGCAAGCTACTACAAATCATATTCCTATGTTTACAAAATCCTACGAATCAAAGAGGCCCGAAGAGTTCAAAGTATCCATCACAACCGACCGTATAGACCTCTACACTGCAAATGTCCCTGCTCATCTTCACTACAAGGAACATACTGTACTACTATCATACTCCCTCCGTTCCAAAATATAAGTCTTTGTAGAGATTTCCACTATGGATCACATACAAATGTATACAGGTACATTTTAGAGTGTAGATTCACTCATTTTGCTCCATATGTAGTCCATGGTGGAATCTATACAAAGACTTGTATTTAGGAACGGAGAGAGTACTTATTAAAGAAGAACGGAGAGAGTACTTATTAAAGAAGAACGGAAGAGGAACATGCTAAAGAAGAGCAAGCAGATTTTGGATAATAAAATGTTCGTTGCGCAGTGCCCACACATGATGAACAAGAGCGCATTAAGAATACAACTCCCTGTTGTCTCTCTATATGTGGTGCACGAGCTTTTCGAAAGTAAAGTAGGAACATTCGCTCACCAATTAAATGTTATCTGTTTTAGTAATATCAACATCATATCAGATTCGTATTTGAGCAACAAGTTTGGAATTATGAGTGGCACATTGTTTAGCTTGATGGATTGAGGAGCAGTGCTAAGTAGGTACGGTGATGGTATTGAACATAAAGGCATGTCTGCATGCAAGTCGCGGGACTTTTGTCATTTGGGTTAGTCAACCATTTCAGGCGGTTGAATGAAGATCCTACATCTCCTAACCCTTCTTCTTCCTCGTCTCTGATTCTTCCCGTACAGAACACTTCACGGGCTGCCGGCTGAACCACTGGCCCCCACCGCCTGTGTTCCTCCGCCACCCCCACCCCCACCCCCGCCCCCACCCGCGTCGAGTTTTCTTTGTTCGACCAGGCCCCACCACCGCCCCCCACAACCACCTTCTCACCCGAGCCCCTTCCTTCGCACCGGCGAACTCCGGCGAGCAATCAAAAATCAACTGACCCAATTTTGAAATTTAGTCTACTGTCATTTAACTAGTGTGGAATATATAAGGGGAAAACCATAAGCATTGCGAGTATAGTGTTGAGCGTGCCATGGCAGATCTGAAGGTGCAAACCCGACAAAGGCAACTTCGCAACCAATGTTTGCTTTCAACTAGAAAGTAAGTGATGGACAAGAAATCAGAGTAAAGCAGTGGTGATCTATTTTCTTGGTGCGATAAATAAGTTAGCAGATACGAAAGAGTGCCGTCTCTCGTGCGGCGCCGTGTATGCATCTGCTGAGAATTTGATGGTGCTGCAGTAGCGATGGCTGTCAGCGGCGTGGAAGCAAATCTAGGAGGGTAGACAGTGGCGGCGGACCGTGGTGGACGAGAGGTCGTAGGAGTGGCACCGGCAAGGTGGACGACGGCGGGGATGAAGCGAGAGTACGGGATGCAAGGATCCTGGTCCGAAGCCGTGGATGAGAGAGGTCGATCTCTTGTAATGACCGACGGCGTTGGGGTATTAGCTCCGGCATGGTGGAGGAGGGAGGCGGTGGATGGGTTGGCAAACGGTAAGTGCATCTAGTGCCACCCCTAGTTGGTTTTGGAGTATTGAGGACAAACCTGGTTGAGGGACTAATGTGTTTGTGAGAATTGCAGGATAACACAGGTAGTAGTCCCTCATTGATTCGGTTTACCTACCGAAGATGACCCCTAAAAATGTATGAAGACATTGAAGGCAATGGTGGTATGTGAATATATTCACATTGAAGACTATGACAAGAGAAGACATTGCGTGAAGACTATGGAGCGCGAAAACTTAGTTGTTTCGTTCTTTCCTTTTCTTCTTTGTTGAGTCATAGGAACCACCGTGCTGTTAAGTGGGGTCCAAGTGAACAAAGTCAGAGTGACTGAAGTGATGCTCAACCAAAATCCTATGTCTTCGAGCGAAGATAATGAGAGCAAATCTTATCCAGAGCTAGATGAGTCAGCTTTACTTGTAGCCCAAGTAAAGTTGCCGCGTGTGCTTGAAATCTGATCGTTGGAACACGTGTCAGTTCCTTAGTGACACAGGGTCATTTTGGACAAATCAGGTCGGGTTGCCTAGTGGCTATAAATAGCCCACCCCCTACACCATAAATTGGTGGCTGCTCAGAGTTAGTACACGGCTTTTGTCGTTTGAGAGCAACCCACCTTCGAAGCTTTTGAGAGAGAGATCCTTGCAAGGACAAAGCCCAAACACCCAGAGCCAAAGAGTGTTAGGCATCACTGAAGTCTTTCTGTCCGCGTGACCTGAACACTTGTTACACTTGAGGACTGTAAATCCTCCAGCCGGTTAGGCGTCGCGTTCTGAGCATCCAAGAGTCATTGTGGATCGCCGATGAACGAAGTCTGTGAAGGTTTGGAAGTCTACCTTGAAGACTTACCAGAGTGATTGGGCGGGGACTGGGTGTCCTTATCTCAAGGGGAATAAGGTGAAGACGCGGTCTTCTGAGTTAAATCTCAGCCTCCCTAACCAGATGTACAGTTGTCACAGCAACTGGAACTAGTCAAACAAATCACTGTCTTCTCCAAGCTACTGGTTCTATCTCTTCTTACTCTTTACTTACTGTTTGTCTTTGTGAAGTCATTGCCTACTTGCATTATCTGTTTGACTTCACTGTGTGACTACTTTTCTAATTGGCTTCATTCTATCTTCCATCCTGATCCATACTGCTTAGCTGCTATTAGTCTTCGTGATTTCACTTCATTGAATACTTGACTATGGCTTGCCTAGTGTAGTCTACCTTCCGCTGCATATCAATAGGATCATTTCTATTGTTTGTCTTCGAAACTCCCATGTTTTGAAGACTTCCCTAAAAATCGCCTATTCAGCCCCCCTCTAGTCGATATCCAGCTCTTTCAATTGGTATCAGAGCAAGGTACTCCCTTGTTCTGTGTGATTCGGTTTAACCACCTGGAGTTTTAGCTATGTCGATTGCAGGGATAATCAAAGTCTCCGCTGCGTGCCCCATCTTCGATGGCACTGAATACCCCTACTGGAAGAACAAGATACGCATGCAACTTGAAGCCATTGATGTCGACCTCTGGTATGTCGTCAAGAACGGCGTTCCCAAGACCGGTGAAGGTGTCACCCCTGCTGATGTCAAGAAGTTCGTTCAACTGGATTCTATTGCCAAGAACATCATCTGTGGTCATCTAACCAAAGGACAGCATGGCCATGTGAGTGCTCTGGAAACGTCGAAGCTAGTCTGGGACTGGCTCTCCGAGGTCAACAAAGGCATCTCAACCCAGAGAGATTAAAGAATCAGTGTTCTTCGCAACCTCTTCAACCGCTTCAATAGACACGACAATGAGAACATCGAGCTCACATTCAATCACCTCACTGACATCACAAATGAGCTTCAGGCACTTGGCGCCACTGAGATCACCAAGCATGAAATCGTCAAGACACTTCTGAGATCACTTGACAACTCGTTTGACACCCTAGCCCTGATGATTCAAGAACGCCCTGACTTCAAGACTCTCGATCCGTCTAACATACTTGAGAGGCTCAACACACATGAGTTTCAGCTATCTGAGAAACGAGATATCTATGGTCCCAACTATGGTCGAACCCGCGCTTTGAAGGCAAAGGTTGTTTCCTCATCTAAAGAAGAATCTGACTGCAGTTCTGGAGATCCTGAAGACATTGGAAAGGAGCTTGCTATGCTTGTGAAGAACTTCCAGAAATTCACTAAGAAGAAAGGCTTCAGAAAGTCTTCATGATCCAGCTCAAGAAATGATGAAGCTTCTACCCATGACCACAAGAAGAGAACATACCACAAGTGCAAGAAACCTAGTCACTACATCTCTGAGTGTCCATAGTGGGACAATGAGAAGGAAAAGAAGAAGAGCAAGGAATATTATTCTGATGACAAGAAAGAGAAGAAATCCTCGAAGTCTTCTTCCAAGTCTACATCGAAGTCTTCATCACACAAGAAGAGTTCATCTCGCAAGGCTTGTGCGTTTGTTGGCAACGAGATGGATTCAGAGGAGGAGTCTGCTTCAGATGAGGCGGAGGTGGAGTCTGAGGAGGAGTCCGACTCTGGCGTTGCAAGTCTGGCTCTAGCTACAGCCTACGTTGCCAAGTCCATCTTCAACACTAAAGACAACGACTCCGTCACCAATGATGATGCTAACGACAAGGACGACTCTGCTCCCACCTACTGCTTCATGGCAAGCGGTGCCAAGGTAAAATCACGCGATGCTTACTTTCAAACATCCAGTGAAGATGACTCTAATTGTGAATCCAAACCTAGCTACAAAACACTTGCTAAAATTGCAACTGAACAACAGAAAGCTATGGAACATATTCAAAAACTGTTAGACAAAAGCGATGACCTGTTGGACGCGGAAATGACCCGATCTCAGTCCTTAATTGAAGACATTAAAAATCTTCATGTTAAGTACGAGGAACTTGAAAGTCATCATGAAACACTCTCAACAACTCATGAAAAGCTTTCCTACGATTATCTTCAAAGGAAGCAAGAACTTGAGAAATTGAGAACAATCCATGAAGATCTTCAAAAGGAGATCGAGTCACTCCGGGCTCAACAGATCAGTCCTGCTCAGGAAGGATTTGAACCACCATGTCTAAAATGCATTGAGCGTGATAACGCTACATCTGTGGTTGAATGTTCCACTACTGCTACTATTGCAATATCTTCAACTGCTGATGTGGAAACTAACCCCTCTGCTGAGGATACCACTGCTATTGCTGATGAAAATGCTAGGTTGAAGACATTTCTTGAAACAGGGATGTACAAAAGCCTCAGGGGGCATCAGACATTATGTGATGTCCTCAAAAAGCATATTCTGAACCGAAACCCTAGGAAAGAGGGTGTTGGGTTCGAGAGGAAAATGAACGTTGATGGTTCATACTGGAAGCCTGAGCAGTACCCCAAAACCACATGGGTTGCTACAAAGGAAGCTTCAGTGGATCCATCCACCTTATCTGGCTTCACTTGTGCTAACCCTATTATCATTGATGAATCCTTTGATGCAAACTATAAATTGTTTAAGAATCAGAATGGTGAAGTGTCTGCTAGGTATATTGGTACTAACTGCAGGAATGGGCCACCTATGAAGAAGATCTGGGTACCCAAAAGTTGTCTTGAGAATCTTCCTGTGAAAGTCATCATGACACCACCTGGGAAGAGGACAAACCCCATACCAAAGGCTTCATATGGTCCAAAGGTTTCATACATACAGAGGACTCACCTGAGTCACCCTAACGCCAATGTTTTGCAGGGAAACCATACTCAGACCTATGAATATGAGCGTGTTTCTTCAAACCGCTAAGTTCATAAAACTAAGAACTTTTCTGCTTATTCATATGAGTATCATTCATCTCCTACAAGGCTATTTGCTAGGGATACAAAGCCGAAGTTCTCAGATGCTGCACTTAGACTCATTGCTTCTAATCCACCCCTGAAGATGTGGGTGGTTAAGAAGAATTAACTTTCTTTTGCAGGGAAAGGTCTCCAGCCGGAAATCAATGGCGTCTGATGCTATTGCTGGGGACCTAAAACATCTTGTAGGGCGCAAGATAAAATGCCCAAATGGAATTATTATGTATTTTGTTCCTGAATCGCTTGCCATTCATCCTATCAGTCCTAACTTGGATCTAAGCTTTCATAGTCCGCTTACTCGTCAAATGTTTATGCTTCACAATTCTCTATGTGAAGCCTATCCCCCTAACTGCACTGTAGGGTATGACACCAAAGTCTTCAGAATGGATTATGGACAGCGGATGAACTAATCATATGACTGGTGATCGAAGTCTTCTCATGGACTCAACACTACGTCCATCAGACAAGAGTCACATCACATTTGCTGATACTGGTAAAAGCAAGGTATTGGGTCTAGGTAGAGTTGCAATCTCAAAGGATCAACACATGGACAAAGTCATGCTTGTTGAATCCCTTGGTTTCAACTTAATGTCTGTCTCAATGCTTTGTGACTTAAACATGATTTTGATATTTGGAAAATATCGTTGCCTTGTACTAATGGAATCTGACAAGTCTCTAGTCTTTGAAGGATATCGGAAAGATGATCTATATATGGTAGATTTCTCACTAGGACCACAGATGGCCGTATGTCTTCTAGCAAAAGCTTCAAAGTGTTGGCTCTGGCATCGGAGGCTAGGGCATGCTGGCATGAGGAACTTGCACACTCTTGCAAAGAAGAAGCACGTCATAGGAATCGAGGGCGTCAAGTTCAAGAAAGATCATCTATGTGGTTCCTGCAAAGCTGGGAAGATGACTAGGGCCAAGCATGCCTCGAAGAAAATCATGACGACATCTCAACCCTTCGAGCTACTACACATGGACTTATTTGGCCCTACTCACTACTCTACTCTCACTACTACTGCTTATCTCTATGGCTTCATCATTGTTTATGATTATTCAAGATATACGTGGGTGCACATAATTCTCTACAAGACTGAAGTGCAGGATGTCTTCAGACGTTTCGCCAACTGTGCCATGAACAACTATGGTGTCAAGATCAAGCATATCAGAAGTGACAACAGCATAGAGTTCAAGAACACTGGCCTCGACCTTTACCTGGATACATTACGCATCACTCATGAGTTCCCAGATCCGTACACACCTCAGCAGAGTGGCATCGTGGAGCGCAAGAACAGAACACTCATTGAGATGGCTCAGACGATGCTCGATGAATACAAGACTCCAAGAAAGTTCTGGCCTGAAGCTATTGATACTGCATGCCACGTCATCAACCGTGTTTATCTTCACAAGTTTTTGAAGAAAACATCCTATGAACTCCTGACTGGTAAGAAGCCAAATGTCAGTTATTTCAAAGTATTTGGTGCTAGGTGCTGGATCAAGGATCCACATCACACTTCAAAATTTGCACCAAAAGCACATGAAGGTTTTATGCTTGGTTACGGAAAGGACTCGCACTCCTACAGAGTTTTCAACCTCTTTCACTACAAAGTGATTGAAACTGTAGATGTGTGGTTCGATGAGACTAACGGCTCGCAAAGAGAGCACCTGCCAAATGTGCTAGATGAAGCTCCACCTAGTGAATCTATCAAGCTCATGGGAACTAGAGAGATCATTCCCTCTGAGGCTCAGGCTGAAGATGAACTTATCATTTCTGCTCCTAACCAACCTGAAGACAATGCTCAGCCTAAAGACAATTCTCCAAATGATGATAATGATCAGCAAGAACAAAATCTTCGTCCAGTTCATCCTCGTGTTGCAAATGAAGTATAGGTTGAGAAGATAATTGATAGCATCAATGCACCTTGTCCACTCACTCGTTCAAGAGCAAAACAGCTAGCAAATTTTTATGGGCACTTTGAATTTGTCTCAATCTCAGAACCCAAGAAAGTTGCTGAAGCCTTCATGGAACCTGAATGGATTCAAGCTATGCAAGAATAGCTTCAACAGTTTGAGCTGAACAATGTCTGGGAATTGGTCAAGGGCCCTGATCCTCGCAAGCATAACATCATATGCACCAAATGGATATATCGCAACAAGCAAGATGAGCATGGTCAAGTTGTCAGAAACAAGGCTCGTCTTGTTGCTCAAGGATATACTCAAGTGGAAGGGATTGATTTCGATGAAACATTTGCTCCCGTGGCTAGGCTTGAAGCCATTCGCATACTGCTAGCCTATGCCAACCATCACAACATCCTTCTATATCAAATGGATGTGAAGAGTGAATTTCTTAATGGCAAGATTGAAGAAGAAGTATATGTCGCAAAACCACCTGGCTTTGAAGACCCAAAACATCTTGATATGGTATACAAGCTAAACAAGGCACTGTATGGCCTCAAACAAGCCCCTCGCGCTTGGTATGAGATGCTCAAAGACTTCCTGAAGAGCAAAGGCTTCAAAACTGGTTCCCTGGATCCCACACTCTTCACGAAGACTTATGATGGTGAATTGTTTGTGTGCCAAATCTATGTGGATGACATTATCTTCGGCTGCACTGACAAAAGATACAGTGATGAGTTTAGTCACATGATGCAAGAGCAATATCAGATGTCCATGATGGGTGAGCTGAAGTTCTTCCTCGGTCTTCAAATTCGTCAGCAACGCAATGGCATCTTCATATCACAAGAGAAATACCTCAAAGATTTCCTGAAGAAGTTTGGAATGCAAGACTGCAAAGGATACACGACGCCAATGCCAACCAAAAGTCATCTGAGTCCCGACGCCAATGGTAAAGACTTCGATCAAAAGGTATACCACTCCATGATTGGTTATTTACTTTATTTATGTGCATCTAGGCCAGATATTATGCTTTGTGTTTGCATGTGTGCTCGATTCCAAGCAGCACCAAAGGAATCGCATCACTTAGATGTGAAGCGAATTCTACGATATTTGGCTTACACCCCAACATTAGGATTATGGTATCCAAAGGGCTCAGAGTTTGTTCTAGTTGGATTCTCGTATGCTTATTATGCTGGTGACAGGTGGATCACAAGTCAACATCAGGAACATGTCACTTTCTAGGAAGATCACTTGTCTGTTGGTCTTTAAAGAAGCAGAACTGTGTATCACTCTCCACTGCTGAATCTGAATACATTGCTGCTAGATCTTGCTGCGCTCGGCTTCTCTGGATGAAGCAAACTCTCAAGGACTATGGTGTCCATCTGAAGCATGTGCCACTCTACTGCGACAATGAAAGCGCCATCAAGATTGCCAACAACCTAGTTCAACACTCGAAGACAAAGCATGTTGAAATTCGTCATCACTTTCTCAGAGATCATGTCATGAAGGAAGATATTGATATCATACACGTCAATACTAAAGAGCAACTGGCAGAGACCTTCACAAAGCCCTTGGATGAGAAAAGGTTTTGCAAGTTGCGGTGTGAGCTAAATATCTTGGAATCCTCAAATGTCCTGTAATCGGGCACACATCCTAACCCTTATACATGTTGATGACTTAGATGTGCAACACACGAAGTAAAGTATGTCTTCAATCAATGAAGACTTACATTCTAAGTGTGAATACATTAACAAGGAATTTGACTTCGGAGCGACACGATAATTGTGCGCCATGTCTAGGTGTAATACTTCCTATACAGTGGGTAACGCCACCACCAAATTCTTCTGTTTAAAGTGTTTTATCATGGCGTTACATTTGCTATGTCTTCGCATTTAGTTTGTCTTCTATTTCAACATGTTTTCGTGTTTATCGTCACTATGTTGATTTGGTTGCATTCTGTCATAAACATATATTAGTGTTCTGTCCTCTACAACATTCACTTATAGCTATGTCTTCTCGTTTGATTCTTTTGAACCAAGTGAATGTGATCGAACCCTAACCTCTATGCTTTCTACCTCAAACTCTATATATCCAAATCATATGCATCCTGTTGAAACTGTTGAATATCTTCTGTGCGTCCTTGTCAGCAGAAGATACAGAGACAAACATTAAATCTGTTTTAAATGTTCAATTATTATTGCCTGAAACCCGGAGAAGCCGGAACGTCGATCCGACAGTCCAGGCGGGTGTGGGAACGTGGGACAACTCCCAATGTGTTGCATGTTCGCCACATGTCCCTCAGATGTGACCGCCACGGGCACCTGCGTAATTGCGCTGTGTCGTCCCTTTCCCTATAAATACACGTCCAATTTGCAGTCAAAATCCTTCTTCCACCTCTCCACCTCGACAAACCTAGCGCCACCGCTAGCTCTCGACAACGCCAGTGACGAAGCGCTTAGCTGCCGCGACCTCTCCGACGCCGTCTTCACGCCGGCTGCGGACATCGTCTTCTCCGCCACCGCCGTAGGTGTCCTCATCTTCTGCTCCGTCTAGCAGTTCATCGTGTGGTAAATTAAAACCCTCTTTTTACCATCTTTTTGATCCTATAGATTCATCCTTTTTTACCAAAAGTGGTTTCTACCTCCACAAATTTGGATCTATCCGGTCTGCATCTCATATGATGCCTAGTATATTCACTTATGCTTCACACGTAGTTAGATTCCTCACTAGTACTTATTCTTGGATTCGTACAAATCTGGAACCAACTCTCAACATAAGTGAATGTCTTCGTGCTATGAGGTCAATGTCTTCTAAACTGATTTATCTTCAAAATCTTCTAAGAATGCATATGACCTCTTCCCCTTCCCTCACATGTCTAATGTTGTCACAGGTACATGTCCGTGGGAGAATCCCTTGGTTCTCATGGTTTGCATTCATTTGCAAAATTCTTACAGCATCACATCAACTCTCCCGAAGCCAGTTCCTGTCTGACCAGTAGACGGAAGCCTTTGACAGTTTTGAAGCCATTCAGTCTGAACTTCATGGCAATAGAGAAGTCTGCAAGGAAGGGTGGCAGATAGTGCCGTGGGAACACCTCCAGAGATTTGCCTCCAGACCTCTATGAGCTGTACAAGACAGATCCAGAGGAGGACTACAATCAGCGAAAAACCCGAATCCAACGGATTCGAAGATATTGGGCAGAACAATGGTACAAGTACAGGTTCGTGACCCAGGAATATGCTGAGAAGAATGCCATCAAGTGACCCTGGGGAGACATCTTGTACAATAATCTTCCACCCAGGTCCAGAGCTGAAGCCATTGAACAAGGATTCTACCCTTGCATGGTCCGTGGACCACAGCCTGCTGATGCCGACCCATCTTCATTGCTATGGTGTCGAGACGACAATCTGTTCAAGCGCAACTTCCAGTTTGCCAAGAATTTGGCCAAAGAAAACAAGAAGTCTCGGGGATTAGACTTCAATCCAGGCCCCTCTGCTCCTCGTGTCGATGGCACACACGAAGCTGAACCCAATCTTGTTGGGCCCTTCTACAACCTAGAAGGTCTCATCACTCATATTATGGTTCAAGGGACAGTCGTGGATGAACCTGCAGATGACGCTGATTCTGACAAAGCGCCTGCACCACCGAAGCCAAAGAAGCTGAAGAAACCCAAGGCTTCGAAGCCTTCTGCTACCTCTTGAGCACTGCGTTGGATTTCCTTGAAGAGGAAAGGGTGATGCAGTAGAGTAGAGTAAGTATATCCCTCGGTTTTTGAGAACCAAGGTATCAATCCAGTAGGAGGCTACACGCAAGTCCCTTGTACCTACACAAAACAAATAGCTCCACGCAACCAACGCAATTAGGGGTTGTCAATCCCTTCACGGTCACTTACGAGAGTGAGATCTGATAGAGATGATAGATAATACTTTTGGTATTTTTGGTATAAATATGCAAAGTAAAATAAAAGCAAAGTAAAAAAGCAAAAAGCAATAATAAAGTATTGGGAGATTAATATGATAAAGATAGACCCGGGGGCCATAGATTTCACTAGTGGCTTCTCTCAAGAGCATAAGTATTTTACGATGGGTGAACAAATTACTGTTGAGCAATTGACAGAATTGAGCATAGTTATGAGAATATCTAGGTATGATCATGTATATAGGCATCACGTCTGAGACAAGTAGACCGACTCCTGCCTACATCTACTACTATTACTCCACTCATCGACCCCTATCCAGCATGCATCTACAGTATTAAGTTAATAAAAACATAGTAACACCTTAAGCAAGATGACATGATGTAGAGGGATAAATTCATGCAATATGATAAAAACCCATCTTGTTATCCTTGATGGCAACAATACAATACGTTCCTTGCTGCCCCTTCTATCACTGGGAAAGGACACCGCAAGATTGAACCCAAAGCTAAGCACTTCTCCCGTTGCAAGAACTACCAATCTAGTTGGCCAAACCAAATAGATAATTCGAAGAGACTTGCAAAGATAACCAATCATACATAAAAGAATTCAGAGAATATTCAAATATTGTTCATAGATAATCTTGATCATAAACCAACAATTCATCGGTCTCAACAAACACACCGCAAAAAGAAGATTACATCGAGTAGATCTCCACGAGAGAGGGGGAGAACATTGTATTGAGATCCAAAAAGAGAGAAGAAGCCATCTAGCTACTAACGATGGACCCGAAGGTCTGAGGTAAACTACTCACACTTCATCGGAGAGGCCTTGCAGATGATGTAGAGGCCCTCTGTGGTGGATTCCCCTTCCGACGGAGCTCCGGAAAAGGCCCCAAGATGGGATCTCGTGGATACAGAAATTTGCGGCAGTGGAATTAGGTTTTTGGCTCCGTATCTGATCGTTCAGGGGTACATAGGTATATATAGGAGGAAGGAGTACGTCGGTGGAGCAATGGGGGGCCCACGAGGCAGGGGCGCGCCCTAGGGGGGAGGGCGCGCCCCCACCCACGTGGCCACCTCCTTTCTTTCTTGATGGGGGGTCCAAGTCTCCTGGATCATGTTCAGTGAGAAAATCACGTTCCTGAAGGTTTCATTCCGTTTGGACTCCGTTTGATATTCTGTTTCTTCGAAACACTGAAATAGGCAAAAAAAACAGCAATTCTGGGCTGGGCCTCCGGTTAATAGGTTAGTCCCAAAAGTAATTTAAAAGTGGAAAATAAAGCCCAATATGGTCCAAAACAGTAGATAATATAGCATGGAGCAATCAAAAATTATAGATACGTTGGAGACGTATCAGGCATCCCCAAGCTTAATTCCTGCTCGTCCTCGAGTAGGTAAATGATAAAAAAGATAATTTTTGATGCGGAGTGCTACTTGGCATAATTTCAATGTAATTCTTCTTAATTGTGGTACGAATATTCAGATCCGAAAGATTCAAGACAAAAGTTTAATATTGACATAAAAATAATAATACTTCAAGCATACTAACAAAGCAATCATGTCTTCTCAAAATAACATGGCCAAAGAAAGCTATACCTACAAAATCATATAGTCTGGCTATGCTCTATCTTCATCACACAAAATATTAAATCATGCACAACCCGGTTTCAGCCAAGCAATTGTTTCATACTTTAGAATTTTCAAACTTTTCAACTTTCACGCAATACATGAGCGTGAGCCATGGATATAGCACTATATGTCGAATAGAATGGTAGTTGTGGAGAAGACAAAAGGGAGAAGATAGTCTCACATCAACTAGGCGTATCAACGGTCTATGGAGATGCCCATCAATAGATATCAATGTGAGTGAGTAGGGATTGCCATGCAACGGATGCACTAGAGCTATAAGTATATGAAAGCTCAACAAAAGAAACTAAGTGGGTGTGCATCCAACTCGCTTGCTCACGAAGACCTAGGGCAATTTGAGGAAGCCCATCATTGGAATATACAAGCCAAGTTCTATAATGAAAAATTCACACTAGTATATGAAAGTGACAAAATGAGAGACTCTTTATTATGAAGATCATGGTGCTACTTTGAAGCACAAGTGTGGTAAAGGGATAGTAACATTGTCCCTTCTCTCTTTTTCTCTCATTTTTTATTTTTTTTATTTGGGCCTTTTCTCTTTTTTATGGCCTCTTTTTTTTCGTCCGAAGTCTCATCCCGACTTGTGGGGGAATCATAGTCTCCATCATCATTTCCTCACTTGGGACAATGCTCTAAAAATGAAGATCATCACACTTCTATTTATTTTACAACTCAACAATTACAACTCGATACTTAGAACAAAATATGACTCTATGTGTATGCCTCCGGCGGTGTACCGGGATATGCAATGAATCAAGAGTGACATGTATGAAAGAATTATGAACGGCGGCTTTGCCACATATACGATGTCAACTTCATGATCATGCTAAGCAATATGACAATGATGGTTCGTGTCATAATAAACGGAACGGTGGAAAGTTGCATGGCAATATATATCGGAATGGCTATGGAAATGCCATGATAGGTAGCTATAGTGGCTGTTTTGAGGAAGGTATATGGTGGGTGTATGATACCGGCGAAAAGGTGTGCGGTATTAGAGAGGCTAGCAATGGTGGAAGGGAGGAAAAGTGCGTATAATCCATGGACTCAACATTAGTCATAAAGAACTCATATACTTGTTGCAAAAATCTAGAAGTTATCAAAGCAAAGTATTACGCGCATGCTCCTAGGGGGATAGATTGGTAGGAAAAGACCATCGCTCATCCCCGACCGCCACTCATAAGGAAGACAATCAATAAATAAATCATGCTCCGACTTCATCACATAACGGTTCACCATACGTGCATGCTATGGGAGTTAACCATCGTGCGATCCCGACCTCCACACATAAGGAAGACAATCAATAAATATATCGTGCTCCAACTTCATCACATAACGGTTCACCATACGTGCATGCTACGGGAATCACAAAATTTAACGCAAGTATTTCTCAAATTCACAACTACTCAACTAGCATGAATCTAATATTATTACCTCCATATCTCAAAACAATTATCAAGCATCAAGCTTTTTTTAGTATTCAACACACTCAAAATAAAGTTCTACAAATTTTGAATACCAAGCACATTAGGATTGTTTAAGCAAATTACCATGCTATTTAAGACTCTCAGAATAATCTAAGTGAAGATTGAGAGATCACGGTTTCTATAAAACAAATCAACCACCGTGCTCTAAAAGATATAAGTGAAGCACTAGAGCAAAATTATATAGCTCAAAAGATATAAGTGAAGCACATAGAGTATTCTAACAAATTCCAATTCATGGATGGCTCTCTCAAAAGGTGTGTACAGAAAAGATGATAGTGGTAAACTAAAAAGCAAAGACTCAAATCATACAAGACGCTCCAAGCAAAACACATATCATGTGGTGAATAAAAATATAGCTCCAAGTAAAGTTACCGATGGAAGTAGACGAAAGAGGGGATGCCTTCCGGGGCATCCCCAAGCTTTGACATTTTGGTTTCCTTGGATTATCTTGGGGGTGACATGGGCATCCCCAAGCTTAGGCTCTTGCCACTCCTTGTTCCATAATCCATCAAAAGATTTCACCCAAAACATGAAAACTTCACAACACAAACTCAACAGAAATCTCATGAGCTCCGTTAGCGAAAGAAAACAAAAGACCACTTCAAGGTACTGTAATGAACTCATTCTTTATTTATATTGGTGTTAAACCTACTGCATTCCAAATTCTCTATGGTTTATAAACTATTTTACTAGCCATAGATTCATCAAAATAAGCAAACAACACACGAAAAACAGAATCTGTCAAAAACAGAACAGTCTGTAGTAATTTGTAACTAATGCAAACTTCTGGAACGTGAAAAATCCAGCCAAATTAGGAAGTTCTAGATAATTTGTTTTCTGATCTGCAGAAAAAAGAATCAACTAAAAATCACGTTCCTGTGATTTATGAAAACTGATCTCGTGCGTGCAAAATTTCTGTTTTCTGCAGCAGAATCAAATAACTATTACCGTAGGTTGTCCTAACGGTTTTACTTGGCACAAACACTAATTAAAGCACAAAAACACATCTAAACAGAGGGTAGCCAAATTATTTATTCCTAAACATAAGCAAAAAGCAAAAACTAAAATAAAATTGGGTTGCCTCCAAACAAGTGCTATCGTTTAACGCCCTTAGCTAGGCATAAAAGCAAGGATAGATCTAGGTATTGCCATCTTTGGTAGGCAAACCATAGGTAGCTCTCATGATAGATTCATATGGTAATTTTATTTTGTTTCTAGGGAAGTGTTCCATGCCTTTCTTTAATGGAAATTGGAATCTAATATTCCCTTCCTTCATATCAATAATTGCACCAATCGTTCTAAGGAAAGGTCTACCAAGAATAATAGGGCAAGAAGGATTGCAATCTATATCAAGAACGATAAAATCTACGGGCACATAATTCCTATTTGCAACAATAAGAACATCATTAATTCTTCCCATAGGTTTCTTAATAGTGGAGTCCGCAAGGTGCAAGTTTAGAGAGCAATCATCAAAATCACGGAAATATAGCAAATCACACAAAGTTTTAGGAATAGTGGAGACACTAGCACCCAAATCACATAAAGCATAAAATTCATGATCCTTAATCTTAATTTTAATAGTTGGTTCCCACTCATCATAGAGTTTTCTAGGGATAGAAACTTCCAACTCAAGTTTTTCTTCATAAGATTGCATCAAGGCATCAACGATATGTTTAGTAAACGCTTTATTTTGACTATAAGCATGAGGAGAATTTAGCACGGATTGCAACAAGGAAATACAATCAATTAGAGAGCAAATTTAATAATTAAATTCCTTTAAATCCAAAATAGTGGGTTTAGCAACATCTAGGGTTTTGATTTCTTCAATTCCACTTTTATCAATTTTAGCATCATAATCTAAAAACTCTGAATTCTTGGAACGCCTTCTAGGTAAAGGTGGATCATATTCAGTCCCATCATTATCAAGATTCATATTGCAAAACAAAGATTTAATAGGGGACACATCAATAACTTTTAGATCTTCATCTTTATTTTCAGGGAAATTGGAAGAACACGTTTTATTAAAGGCATCTTTCGTAGCACGCATCCTAGCGGTTCTTTCCTTGCACTCATCAATGGAAATTCTCATGGCTTTGAGAGACTCATTGATATCATGCATAGGAGAGATAGATCTAAGCTTTAAAGAATCAACATCAAGAGAAATTCTATCAACGTTCCTAGCCAATTCATCAACTTTAAGCAATTTTTCTTCAAGCAAAGCACTAAAATTCTTTTGTGAATTCATAAACTCTTTAACACTAGTCTCAAATTTAGAGGGCATCTTATTAAAATTTCCATAAGAGTTGTTGTAGGAATTTCCATAATTATTAGAAGGATTACTAGGATAAGGCCTAGGATTAAAATTCCCTCTATACGCGTTGTTACCAAAGTTATTCCTACCAACAAAATTCACATCCATAGATTCATTATTATTCTCAATCAAAGTAGACAAAGGAATATCATTAGGATCAGAAGAAACACTCTTAGTAGCAAATAATTTCATAAGCTCATCCATCTTTCCACTCAAAACATTGATTTCTTCTATCGCATGCACTTTTTTATTAGTAGATCTTTGAGTGTGCCATTGAGAATAATTAACCATAATATTATCTAGGAGTTTAGTAGCATCTCCTAAAGTGATTTCCATAAAAGTGCCTCCCGCGGCCGAATCTAAAAGATTTCTAGAAGCAAAATTCAATCCGGCATAAAAAAATTGTATAATCATCCACAAATTTAAACCATGAGTAGGGCAATTACGTATCATCAATTTCATTCTCTCCCAAGCTTGTGCAACATGTTCATGATCAAGTTTTTTAAAATTCATAATATCGTTTCTAAGAGAGATGATCTTAGCGGGAAGAAAATACTTAGAGATAAAAGCATCTTTGCACTTGTTCCAAGAATCAATACTATTTTTAGGCAAAGACGAAAACCAAGCTTTAGCACGATCTCTAAGCAAAAAACCAAGCTTTAGTTCCAAGAATCAATTTAACAATATCATTATCAACATCCCTCTTCTTTTGCATATCACATAAATCCACGAAGCTATTTAGATGAGTTTGCGGCATCTTCACTAGGAAGGCCGGCGAATTGTTCTTTCATAACAAGATTCAACAAAGCAGTATTGATTTCAAAAGATTCAGTATTGGTAAGAGGAGCAATCGGAGTGCTAAGGAAATCATTATTATTGGTATTGGTAAAGTCACACAATTTGGTATTATCTTGAGCCATCGTGACAAGCAAGCAATTCAACACACGAGCAAACAAAAAGCAAGCGAGAGAAAGGCAAACGGAAAAAGAGAGGGCGAATAAAACGGCAAGGGTGAAGTGGGGGAGAGGAAAACGAGAGGCAAATGGCAAATAATGTAATGCGAGATATAAGGAATTGTGATGGGTACTTGGTATGTTGACTTTTGCGAAGACCTCCCTGGCAACGGCGCCAGAAATCTTCCTGCTACCTCTTGAGCATTGCGTTGGATTTCCTTGAAGAGGAAAGGGTGACGCAGCACAGTAGAGTAAGTATTTCCCTCAATTTTTGAGAACCAAGGTATCAATCCAGTAGGAGGCTACGCGCAAGTCCCTTGTACCTACACAAAACAAATAGCTCCACGCAACCAACGCGATTAGGGGTTGTCAATCCCTTCATGGTCACTTACGAGAGTGAGATCTGATAGATATGATAGATAATATTTTTGGTATTTTTGGTATAAAGAGGCAAAGTAAAATAAAAGCACAGTAAAAAGCAAAAAAGAAATATTAAAGTATTGGGATATTAATATGATAAAGATAGACCCGGGGGCCATAGATTTCACTAGTGGCTTCTCTCAAGAGCATAAGTATTTTATGATGGGTGAACAAATTACTGTTGAGCAATTGACAGAATTGAGCATAGTTATGAGAATATCTAGGTATAATCATGTATATAGGCATCACGTCCGAGACAAGTAGACCGACTCCTGCCTGCATCTACTACTATTACTCCACTCATCGACCGCTATCCAGCATGCATCTATAGTCTTAAGTTAATAAAAATAGAGTAATGCCTTAAGCAAGTTGACATGATGTAGAGGGATAAATTCATGCAATATGATAAAAAAAACCATCTTGTTATCCTCGATGGAAACAATACAATACGTGCCTTGCTGCCCCTTCTGTCACTGGGAGAGGACACCGCAAGATTGAACCCAAAGCTAAGCACTTCTCCCGTTGCAAGAACTACCAATCTAGTTGGCAAAACCAAAAGGATAATTCGAAGAGACTTTCAAAGATAACCAATCATACATAAAATAATTCAGAGAAGATTCAAATATTGTTCATAGATAATCTTGATCATAAACCCACAATTCATCGGTCTCAACAAACACACCGCAAAAAGAAGATTACATCGAATAGATCTCCACAAGAGAGGGGGAGAACATTGTATTGAGATCCCAAAAGAGAGAAGAATGTTGGAAATATGCCCTAGAGGCAATAATAAAATGATTAATATATTTCCTTGTTCATGATAATTGTCTATTATTCAGGCTATAATTGTGTTATACGGAAATCGTAATACATCTGTGACTACATAGACCACAACACGTCCCTACTGAGCCTCTAGTTGACTAGCTCGTTGTTCAACAGATAGTCATGGTTTCCTGACTATGGAAATTGGCTGTCATTGATAACGGGATCACATCATTAGGAGAATGATGTGATGGACAAGACCCAATCCTAAGCATAGCACAAAGATCGTGTAGTTCGTTTCTTAGAGCTTTCCCAATGTCAAGTATCATTTCCTTAGACCATGAGATTGTGCAACTCCCGGATACCGTAGAAGTGCTTTGGGTGTGCCAAACGTCACAACGTAACTGGGTGACTATAAAGGTGCACTATGGGTATCTCCAAAAGTGTCTGCTGGGTTGGCATGAATCGAGACTCGGATTTGTCACTCCGTATGACGGAGAGGTATCTCTGGGCCCACTCAAAAATGCATCATCATAATGAGCTCAATGTGACCAAGTGGTTGGTCACGGGATCATGCATTACGGTACAAGTAAAGTGATTTGCCAGTAACGAGATTGAACGAGGTATTGGGATACCGACGATCGAATCTCGGGCAAGTAACGTACCGATTGACAAAGGGAATTGTATACGGGATTGATTGAATCCTCGACATCGTGGTTCATCCCATGAGATCATCGTGGAACATGTGGGAGCCAACATGGGAATCCAGATCCCACTGTTGGTTATTGACCGGAGAGTCGTCTCGGTCATGTCTGCATGTCTCCCAAACCCGGAGGGTCTACACACTTAAGGTTCGGTGACGCTAGGGTTGTTGAGATATTAGTATGTGCTAACCCGAAAGTTGTTCGGAGTCCCGGATGAGATCCCGGACGTCACGAGGAGTTCCGGAATGGTCCGGGGGTGAAGAATATATAGGAAGTCCAGTTTCGGCCAACGGGAAAGTTTCGGGGGTCACTGGTATTGTACCGGGACCACCGGAAGGGTCCCGGGGGTCCACCGGGTGGGGTCACCTATCCCGGAGGGCCCAATGGGATGAAGTGGGAGGGGAACCAGCCCCTGGTGGGCTGGTACGCCCCCCTTGGGCCTCCCCCTGCGCCTAGGGTTGGAAACCCTAGGGGTGGGGGCGCCCCACTTGGCTTGGGGGGCAAGCCACCCCCTTGGCCGCCGCCCCCCTTGGAGATGGGATCTCCTAGGGCCGGCGCCCCCCCTTAGGGCCCCTATATAAAGAGGGGGGAGGAAGGGCTGCGCACCCTAGCCCCTGACGCCTCCCTCTCCCCTCATAACACCTCTCCCTCTCGCTGAGCTTGGCGAAGCCCTGCTGAGATCCCCGCTGCATCCACCACCACGCTGTCGTGCAGCTGGATCTCCATCAACCTCTCCTTCCCCTTTGCTAGATCAAGAAGGAGGAGACGTCTTCCCCAACCGTACGTGTGTTGAACGCGGAGGTGCTGTCCATTCGGCGCTCAGTCATCGGTGATATGGATCACGATGAGTACGACTCAATCAACCCCGTCCTCTTGAACGCTTCTGCTCGCGATCTACAAGGGTATGTAGATGCGCTCCCCTCTCCCTCTTTGCTAGATGACTCCATAGATTGATCTTGGTGATGCATAGAAAGTTTTAAAATTCTGCTACATTCCCCAACTGTGGCATCATGAGCTAGGTCTATGCATACTTTCTATCCACGAGTAGAACACAAGTTGTTGTGGGCATCGATTTTGTCAATTTACTTGCCGTTACTAGTCTTATCTTGATTCGGCGGCATCGTGGGATGTAGTGGCCCGGACCGACCTTACATTTACGCTTACGTGAGACAGGTTCCACCGACTGACATGCACTAGTTGCATAAGGTGGCTAGCGGGTGTCTGTCTCTCCCACTTTCGTCGGATCGGATTCGATGAAAAGGGTCCTTATGAAGGGTAAATAGAAATTGGAATATCACGTTGTGGTTTTGGTGTAGGTAAGAAACGTTCTTGCTTAGAACCCTATAGCAGCCACGTAAAAAATTTGCAACAACAATTACAGGACGTCTAACTTGTTTTTGCAACATATGCCATGTGATGTGATATGGCCAAAAGGATGTGATGAATGATATATGTGATGTATGAGATTGATCATGTTCTTGTAATAGGAATCACGACTTGCATGTCGATGAGTATGACAACCGGCAGGAGCCATAGGAGTTGTCTTAATTTATTTATGACCTGCGTGTCAACATATAAGGTCATGTAATTACTTTACTTTATTGCTAAACCGTTAGCCATAGTAGTAGAAGTAATAGATGACGAGACAACTTAATGAAGACACGATTATGGAGATCATGATGATGGAGATCATGGTGTCATGCCGGTGACGACGATGATCATGGCGCCCCGAAAATGGAGATCAAAAGGAGCAAAATGATATTGGCCATATCATGTCACTATTTGATTGCATGTGATGTTTATCATGTTTTACATCTTATTTGCTTAGCACGACAGTAGCTTAAAAAGATGATCCCTCGCAATAATTTCAAGAAAGTGTTCCCCCTAACTGTGCACCATTGCGAAGGTTCGTTGTTTCGAAGCACCACGTGATGATCGGGTGTGATAGATTCTAACGTTCGAATACAACGGGTGTAAGCCAGATTTACACACGTGATACACTTAGGTTGACTTGACGAGCCTAGCATGTACAAACTTGGCCTCGGAACACGGAAGACCGAAAGGTCGAGCATGAGTCGTATAGAAGATATGATCAACATGAAGATGTTCACCGATGTTGACTAGTCCGTCTCACATGATGATCGGACACGGCCTAGTTGACTCGGATCATGTTTCACTTAGATGACTAGAGGGATGTCTGTCTGAGTGGGAGATCATTAAATAATTTGATTAGATGAACTTAATTATCATGACTTAGTCTAAAATCTTTACAATATGTCTTGTAGATCAAATGGCCCACGCTAATGTTGCCCTCAACTTCAACGCGTTCCTAGATAAAACCAAGCTGAAAGATGATGGCAGCAACTATACGGACTGGGTTCGGAACTTGAGGATCATCCTCATAGCTGCCAAGAAAGATTATGTCCTAGAAGCACCGCTAGGTGAAGCACCCATCCCAGAGAACCAAGACGTTATGAACGCTTGGCAGTCACGTGTTGATGATTACTCCCTCATTCAGTGCAGCACGCTTTACAGCTTAGAACCGGGGCTCCAAAAGCGTTTTGAGCAACACGGAGCATATGAGATGTTCGAAGAGCTGAAAATGGTTTTCCAAGATCATGCCCGGGTCGAGAGATATGAAGTCTCCGACAAGTTCTTCAGTTGTAAGATGGAGGAAAATAGTTCTATCAGTGAGCACATACTCAAAATGTCTGGGTTGCACAACCGCTTGACTCAGCTAGGAGTTAATCTCCCGGACGACGCGGTCATTGATAGAATCCTTCAGTCGCTTCCACCGAGCTACAAGAGCTTTGTGATGAACTTCAATATGCAGGGGATGGAAAAGACCATTCCTGAGATATATGCAATGCTGAAATCAGCGGAGGTGGAGATCAAAAAGGAACATCAAGTGTTCATGGTGAATAAAACCACTAAGTTCAAGAAAGGCAAGGGTAAGAAGAACTTCAAGAAGGACGGCAAGGGAGTTGCCGCACCCGGTAAGCCAGTTGCCGGGAAGAAGCCAAAGAATGGACCCAAGCCTGAGACTAAGTGCTTTTATTGCAAGGGAAGTGGTCACTTGAAGCGGAATTGCCCCAAGTACTTAGCGGACAAGAAGGCCGGCAACACCAAAGGTATATGTGATATACATGTTATTGATGTGTACCTTACCAGCACTCGTAGTAGCTCCTGGGTATTTGATACCGGTGCGGTTGCTCATATTTGTAACTCAAAGCAAGAGCTGCGGAATAAGCGGAGACTGGCGAAGGACGAGGTGACGATGCGTGTCGGGAATGGTTCCAAGGTCGATGTGATCGCCGTCGGCATGCTACCTCTACATTTACCTACGGGATTAGTTTTAAACCTCAATAATTGTTATTTAGTGCCAGCTTTAAGCATGAACATTGTATTAGGATCTCGTTTAATTCGAGATGGCTACTCATTTAAATCCGAGAATAATGGTTGTTCTATTTATATGAGAGATATGTTTTATGGTCATGCCCCGCTGGTGAATGGTTTATTCTTAATGAATCTCGAGCGTAATGTTACACATATTCATAGTGTGAATACCAAAAGATGTAAGGTTGATAATGATAGTCCCACATACTTGTGGCACTGCCGCCTTGGTCACATAGGTGTCAAACGCATGAAGAAACTCCATGCAGATGGACTTTTGGAGTCTCTTGATTACGAATCATTTGACACGTGTGAACCATGCCTCATGGGTAAAATGACCAAGACTCCGTTCTCCGGAACAATGGAGCGAGCAACCAACTTATTGGAAATCATACATACTGATGTGTGCGGTCCAATGAGTGTTGAGGCTCGCGGTGGCTATCGTTATGTTCTCACTCTCACTGATGACTTGAGTAGATATGGGTATGTCTACTTAATGAAACACAAGTCTGAGACCTTTGAAAAGTTCAAGGAATTTCAGAGTGAGGTTGAGAATCAACGTGACAGGAAAATCAAGTTCTTACGATTAGATCGTGGGGGAGAATATTTGAGTCACGAATTTGGCACGCACTTAAGGAAATGTGGAATAGTTTCACAACTCACGCCGCCTGGAACACCTCAGCGAAATGGTGTGTCCGAACGTCGTAATCGCACTCTATTGGATATGGTGCGATCTATGATGTCTCTTACCGATCTGCCGCTCTCATTTTGGGGCTATGCTTTAGAGACTGCCGCATTCACTTTAAATAGGGCTCCGTCGAAATCCGTTGAGACGACACCGTATGAATTATGGTTTGGGAAGAAACCTAAGCTATCGTTTCTAAAAGTTTGGGGATGCGATGCTTATGTCAAGAAACTTCAACCTGAAAAGCTCGAACCCAAGTCGGAGAAATGCGTCTTCATAGGATACCCTAAGGAAACCATTGGGTATACCTTCTACCTCAGATCCGAAGGCAAGAACTTTGTTGCCAAGAACGAATCCTTTCTGGACAAAGAGTTTCTCTCGAAAGAAGTAAGTGGGAGGAAAGTTGAGCTTGATGAAGTATTGCCTCTTGAAGCGGAAAGTAGCGCAGCTCAGGAAATTGTTCCTATGGTGCCTGCACCGACTAGAGAGGAAGTTAATGATGATGATCAAGGTACTTCGGATCAAGCTCCTACTAAACTTCGTAGGTCCAGAAGGACACGTTCCGCACCAGAGTGGTACGGAAACCCTGTCTTGGAAATCATGTTGTTAGACAATGGTGAACCTTCAAACTATGAAGAAGCAATGGTGGGCCCAGATTCAAACAAATGGCTAGAAGCCATGAAATCCGAGATAGGATCCATGTATGAAAACGAAGTATGTGTCGGAAATATGCCCTAGAGGCAATAATAAATTGGTTATTATTATATTTCCTTGTTCATGATAATCGTTTATTATCCATGCTAGAATTGTATTGATAGGAAACTCAGATACATGTGTGGATACATAGACAACACCATGTCCCTAGTAAGCCTCTAGTTGACTAGCTCGTTGATCAATAGATGGTTACGGTTTCCTGACCATGGACATTGGATGTCATTGATAACGGGATCACATCATTAGGAGAATGATGTGATGGACAAGACCCAATCCTAAGCCTAGCACAAGATCATGTAGTTCGTATGCTAAAGCTTTTCTAATGTCAAGTATCATTTCCTTAGACCATGAGATTGTGCAACTCCCGGATACCGTAGGAGTGCTTTGGGTGTGCCAAACGTCACAACGTAACTGGGTGGCTATAAAGGTACACTACAGGTATCTCCGAAAGTGTCTGTTGGGTTGGCACGAATCGAGACTGGGATTTGTCAATCCGTGTAAACAGAGAGGTATCTCTGGGCCCACTCGGTAGGACATCATCATAATGTGCACAATGTGATCAAGGAGTTGCTCACGGGATGATGTGTTACGGAACGAGTAAAGAGACTTGCCGGTAACGAGATTGAACAAGGTGTCGGGATACCGACGATCGAATCTCGGGCAAGTGTCGTACCGATGGACAAAGGGGAATTGTATACGGGATTGATAAAGTCCTTGACATCGTGGTTCATCCGATGAGATCATCATGGAACATGTGGGAGACAACATGGGTATCCAGATCCCGCTGTTGGTTATTGACCGGAGAGTTATCTCGGTCATGTCTGCATGGTTCCCGAACCCGTAGGGTCTACACACTTAAGGTTCGATGATGCTAGGGTTATAAGGAATAGATATACGTGGTTACCGAATGTTGTTCGGAGTCCTGAATGAGATCCCGGACGTCACGAGGAGTTCCGGAATGGTCCGGAGGTAAAGATTTATATATGGGAAGTCCTGTTTTGGTCACCGGAAAAGTTTCGGGGTTTATCGGTAACGTATCGGGACCACCGGGAGGGTCCCGGGGGTCCACCAAGTGGGGCCACAAGCCCCGGAGGGCTGCATGGGCCAAGAGTGGGAGGGGACCAGCCCCAGGTGGGCTGGTGCGCCCCCCCACAAGGGCCCAAGGTGCCTAAGGGGAGAAGGGGGGCAAACCCTAAGGGCAGATGGGCCTTAGGGCCCATGCCTAGTGCGCCTCCCTCTCCCCTCCACCTGGCCGCCACCCAGATGGGATCTGGAGGCTGCCGCCACCCCTAGGGAGGGAAACCTATGTGGGGGCGCAGCCCCTCCCCTCCCCCTATATATATACTTGAGGTTTGGGCTGCCCAAGACACTCGAGTTCCTCTCCTTCTTGGCGCAGCCCTACCCCTCTCCCTCCTCGTCTCTTGCGGTGCTTGGCGAAGCCCTGCTGGAGTACCACGCTCCTCCACCACCACCACGCCGTTGTGTTGCTGCTGGATGGAGTCTTCCTCAACCTCTCCCTCTCTCCTTGCTGGATCAAGGCATGGCAGACGTCACCGGGCTGTACGTGTGTTGAACGCGGAGGTGCCATCCGTTCGGCACTAGGATCTCCGGTGATTTGGATCACGACGAGTACGACTCCTTCAACCCCGTTCTCTTGAACGCTTCCGCTTAGCGATCTACAAGGGTATGTAGATGCACTCTCCTTCCCCTCGTTGCTAGTTTCTCCATAGATAGATCTTGGTGACACGTAGGAAATTTTTTGAATTTCTGCTACGTTACCCAACAGTGGCATCATGAGCCAGGTCTATGCGTAGTTTCTATGCACGAGTAGAACACAAAGTAGTTGTGGGCGTTGATTTTGTTCAATATGCTTACCGTTACTAGTCCAATCTTGATTCGGCGGCATTGTGGGATGAAGCGGCCCAGACCGACCTTACACGTACTCTTACGTGAGACTGGTTCCACCGACTGACATGCACTAGTTGCATAAGGTGGCTAGAGGGTGTCTGTCTCTCCCACTTTACTCGGATCGGATTCGATGAAAAGGGTCCTTATGAAGGGTAAATAGCAATTGGCATATCACGTTTTGGTTTTTGCGTAGGTAAGAAACGTTCTTGCTAGAAACCCATAGCAGCCACGTAAAACATGCAAACAACAGTTAGAGGACGTCTAACTTGTTTTTGCAGGGTATGCTATGTGATGTGATATGGCCAAAGGATGTGATGAATGATATATGTGATGTATGAGATGATCATGTTCTTGTAATAAGAATCACGACTTGCATGTCGATGAGTATGACAGCCGGCAGGAGCCATAGGAGTTGTCTTAATTTATTTATGACCTGCGTGCCAACATAAATGTCATGTAATTACTTTACTTTATTGCTAACTGTTAGCTATAGTAAAAGTAATAGTTGGCGATCATGGTGTCATGCCGGTGACGATGATGATCAAGGAGCCCCGAAGATGGAGATCAAAAGGAGCAATATGATATTGGCCATATCATGTCACTATTTGATTGCATGTGATGTTTATCATGTTTATACATCTTATTTCCTTAGAACGACGGTAGTAAATAAGATGATCCCTCATTAAAATTTCAAGAAAGTGTTACCCCTAACTGTGCACCGTTGCGAAAGTTCATCATTTCGAAGCACCACGTGATGATCGGGTGTGATAGATTCTTACATTCGAATACAACGGGTGTTGACGAGCCTAGCATGTACAGACATGGCCTCGGAACACATGCAAAACACTTAGGTTGACTTGACGAGCCTAGCTTGTACATACATGGCCTCGGAACACAAGAGACCGAAAGGTCGAGCATGAGTCGTATGGTAGATACGATCAACATGAAGATGTTCACCGATGTTGACTAGTCCGTCTCACATGATGATCGGACACGGCCTAGTTGACTCGGATCATGTAATCACTTAGATGACTAGAGGGATGTCTATCTGAGTGGGAGTTCATAAGATGAACTTAATTATCCTGAACATAGTCAAAAGGTCTTCGCAAATTATGTCGTGGCTCGCGCTTCAGTTCTACTGTTTAGATATGTTCCTAGAGAAAATTTAGTTGAAAGTTGATAGTAGCAATTATGCGGACTAGGTCCGTAAACTGAGGATTGTCCTCATTGCTTCATAGAAGGCTTATGTCCTTAATGCACCGCTCAGTGTGCTGAACCTCGTACGTCGTCTGTGGATGTTGCGAACATCTGACATACACATTTTGATAACTACGTGATAGTTCAGTTAAAACGGTTTAGAGTTGAGGCACCGAAGACATTTTGAAACGTCGCAAAACATATGAGATGTTTCGAGGGCTGAAATTGGGATTTCAGGCTCGTGCCCACATCAAGAGGTATAAGACCTCCGACGATTTTCTTAGCCCACAAACTAAGGGAGAAAAGCTCAATTGTTGAGCTTGTGCTCAGATTGTCTGAGTACAACAATCATTTGAATCGAGTGGGAGTTGATCTTCCAGATGAGATAGTGATGTTTCTCCGAAGTCATTACCACCAAGCTGCTAGAGCTTCGTGATGAACTATAATATATCAGGGACATATATGATGATGCTTGAGATATTCGCGATGTTTGACACCACAAAAGTAGAAATCAAGAAGGAGCATCAATTGTTGATGGTTGGTGAAAACACTAGTTTCAAGAAGGGCAAGGGAAAAAAGGGATACTTCATGAAACGGCAATTCAGCTGCTGCTCTAGTGAAGAAACCCAAGGTTGAACCCAAACCCGAGACTAAGTGCTTCTGTAATATGGGGAACAGCCACTGGAGCAGAATTACCCTAGATACTTGGTAGATGAGAAGGCTGGCAAGGTCGATAGAAGTATATTGGATGTACATTGTGTTAATGTGTACTTTACTAGTACTCCTAGTAGCACCATGGTATTAGATACCGGTTCGGTTGCTAAGTGTTAGTAAACTCGAAATAAAAGGTTGCAGAGTAAACGGAGACTAGCTAAAGGTGAGCTGGCGATATGTGTTGGAAGTTTTTCCAAGCTTGATGTGATCAAGCATCGCACGCTCCCTCTACCATCGAGATTGGTGTTTGCGTTGAGCATAGACATGATTGGATTATGTCTATCGCAATACGGTTATTCATTTAAGGAGAATAATGGTTACTCTGTTTATTTGAATAATACCTTCAATGGTCTTGCACCTAAAATGAATGGTTTATTGAATCTCGATCGTAGTGATACACATGTTCATGCCAAAAGATATAAGATAGTAACGATAGTACCACCTACTTATGGCACTGCCACGTAAGTCATATCGGTATAAAACGCATGAAGAAGCTCCATGTTGATGGATCTTTGGGCTCACTTGTTTTTGAAAAGTTTGAGACATGCGAACCATGTCTATTGATGTATATGCATGAAGAAACTCTATGAAAATGGACCGTTTGGACTCACTTGATTTTGAATCACTTGAGACATGCAAATCATACCACATGGGCAAGATGACTGAAAGCCTCATTTTCAGTAAAATGGAACTAGAAAGCAACTTGTTGGAAGTAATACATTTTGATGTGTGCAGTCCAATGAGTGCTGAGGCGTGTAGTGGATATCGTTATGTTCTTACTTCAAAGATGATTTGAGTAGATGTTGAGTATATTTACTTGATGAATCACGAGTCTGAATTATTGAAAGGTTCAAGTAATTTCAGGGTGAAGTTGAAAGATCGTCGTGACAAGAGGATAAAAGATCTATGATATGATCATAGAGATGAATATCGGAATTACGAGTTTGGCACAGAATTAAGACATTGTGGAAATTGTTTCACAACTAATACAGCCTGGAACACCATAGTGTGATGGTGTGTCCTAACATCGTAACTGCACCCTATTGGATATGATGCATACCATGATGTCTCTTATCGAATTACCACGATAGTTTATGTGTTAGGCATTAGAGACAACCACATTCACTTTAAATAGGGCACCACGTAATTCCGATGAGATGACACCGTATGAACTATGGTTTAGAGAAACCTAAGCTGTCATTTCTTAAAAGTTTGGGGCTGCGACGCTTATGTGAAAAAGTTTCAGGCTGATAAGCTCGAACCCAAAGCGGATAAATGCATCTTCATAGGACACCCAAAACAGTTGGGTATACCTCCTGTCTCAGATCCGAAAGCAATAAGGGATTGTTTCTAGAATCGGGTCCTTTCTCGAGGAAAAGTTTCTCTCAAAAGAATTGAGTGGGAGGATGGTGGAGACTTGATGAGGTTATTGAACCGTCTCTTTAACTAGTGTGTGGCAAGGCACAGGAAGTTGTTCCTGTGGCACCTACACCATTTGAAGTGGAAGCTTATGATAGTGATCATGAAACTTCAGATCAAGTCACTACCAAACCTCGTGGGATGACAAGGATGCGTACTACTTCAGAGTGGTACGTAATCCTTTCTTGGAAGTCATGTTGCTAGACAACAATGAACCTACGAGCTATGGAGAAGCGATGGTGGGCCCGGATTCCGATAAATGGCTCGAGGCCATAAAATCTGAGAGAGGATCCATGTATGAAAACAAAGTGTAGACTTTGGCAGAACGGCTCGATGGTCATAAGGCTGTTGAGTACAGATGGATTTTAAAAGGAAGACGGACAATGATGGTAAGTATCACCATTAAGAAAGCTCGACTTGTCGTTAAGATGTTTTCCGACAAGTTCAAGGAGTTGACTACGATGAGACTTTCTCACTCATAGCGATGCTAAGAGTCTGTTGGAATTATATTAATGATTACTGCATTATTTATGAAATCTTGTAGATAGGATGTCAAAAACATTGTTTTCTCAAAGATTTTCTTGAGGAAAGGTTGTATGTGATACAACCGGAAGGTTTTGTCAATCTTGAAAAATGCTAATAAGTATTCAAAGCTCCAGCAATCCTTCTAAGGACTGGAGTAAGCATCTCGGAGTTGGAATGTATGCTTTGATGATGATCAAAGATTTTGGGTTTATACAAAGTTTATGAGAAACTCGTATTTCCAAAGAAGTGAGTGGGAGCACTACAGAATTTCTGATGAGTATGTGTTGTTAACATGTTGTTGATCGGAAATGATGTAGAATTTCTGGAAACCATGCAGAGTTATTTGAAAAGTGTTTTTCAATGGAAAGCCTGGATTAAGCTACTTGAACATTGAGCATCAAGATCTATAAGGATAGATCAAAACGCTTAATGGTACATTCAAATGAGCACATACCTTGACATGATCTTGAAGGTGTTCAAGATGGATCAGTCAAAGATGGAGTTCTTGCCTGAGTTGTAAGGTATGAAGTTAAGACTTAAAGCTCAACCACGGCAGAAGAAAGAGGAAGGACGAAGGTCGTCCCCTATGCTTTTGTCATAGGCTCTATACGGTATGCCATGCTGAGTACCGCACCTGATGTGTGCCTTGCCACATATCTGGCAAGAGGGTACAAAGGTGATCTAGGAGTGGATCACCAGATAGCGGTCTAAATTATCCTTAGAGGAATAAGGATATGTTTCTCGGTTATGGAGGTGATAAAGAGTTCGACGTAAAGAGTTACGTCGATGCAAGCTTAACACCTATCCGGATAGCTCTGAGTAGAGATACCGGATACGTATAATGGAGCAACAATTTAGAATAGCTCCAAGTAGAACAGTTATTTGAAATGGCTCCAAATGTAGCGTAGTAGTTGCATCTACAAGATGACATAGAGATTTGCGAAGTACATACGGATCTGAATGTTGCAGACTCGTTGACTGAAACCTCTCTCACAAGCATAACATGATCAAACCCAGAACTCTTTGGGTGTTAGTCACATGGGGATGTGACCTTGAGCGTTAATCACATATCGATGTGAACTGGATTATTAACTCTAGTGCAAGTGGGAGACTGTCGGAAATATGCCCTAGAGGCAATAATAAATTGGTTATTATTATATTTCCTTGTTCATGATAATCGTTTATTATCCATGCTAGAATTGTATTGATAGGAAACTCATATACATGTGTGGATACATAGACAACACCATGTCCCTAGTAAGCCTCTAGTTGACTAGCTCATTGATCAATAGATGGTTACGGTTTCCTGACCATGGACATTGGATGTCATTGGTAACGGGATCACATCATTAGGAGAATGATGTGACGGACAAGACCCAATCCTAAGCCTAGCACAAGATCATGTAGTTCGTATGCTAAAGCTTTTCTAATGTCAAGTATCATTTCCTTAGACCATGAGATTGTGCAACTCCCGGATACCGTAGGAGTGCTTTGGGTGTGCCAAACGTCACAACGTAACTGGGTGTCTATAAAGGTACACTACAGGTATCTCCGAAAGTGTCTGTTGGGTTGGCACGAATCGAGACTGGGATTTGTCACTCTGTGTAAACGGAGAGGTATCTCTGGGCCCACTCGGTAGGACATCATCATAACGTGCACAATGTGATCAAGGAGTTGATCACGGGATGATGTGTTATAGAACGAGTAAAGAGACTTGCCGGTAACGAGATTGAACAAGGTATCAGGATACCGACGATCGAATCTCGGGCAAGTATCATACCGCTAGACAAAGGGAATTGTATATGGGATTGATTAAGTCCTTGACATCGTGGTTCATCCGATGAGATCATCGTGGAACATGTGGGAACCAACATGGGTATCCAGATCCCGCTGTTGGTTATTAACCGGAGAGTCATCTCGGTCATGTCTGCATGGTTCCCGAACCCGTAGGGTCTACACACTTAAGGTTCGATGATGCTAGGGTTATAAGGAATAGATATACGTGGTTACCAAATGTTGTTAGGAGTCCCGGATGAGATCCCGGACGTCACGAGGAGTTCCGGAATGGTCCGGAGGTAAAGATTTATATATGGGAAGTCCTGTTTTGGTCACCGGAAAAGTTTCGGGGTTTATCGGTAACGTACCGGGACCACCGGGAGGGTCCCGAGGGTCCACCAAGTGGGGCCACAAGCCCCGGAGGGCTGCATGGGCCATGTGTGGGAGGGGACCAGCCCCAGGTGGGCTGGTGTGCCCCCCACAAGGGCCCAAGGCGCCTAAGCGGAGGAGGGGGGGCAAACCCTAAGGGCAGATGGGCCTTAGGGCCCATGCCTGGTGCGCCTCCCTCTCCCCTCCACCTGGCCGCCACGCAGATGGGATCTGGGGGCTGCCGCCACGCCTAGGTAGGGAAACCTAGGTGGGGGCACAGCCCCTCCCCTCCCCCTTTATATATACTTGAGGTTTGGGCTGCCCAAGACACACGAGTTCCTCTCCTTCTTGGCGCAGCCCTACCCCTCTCCCTCCTCGTCTCTTGCGGTGCTTGGCGAAGCCCTGCTGGAGTACCATGCTCCTCCACCACCACCACGCCATTGTGCTGCTGCTGGATGGAGTCTTCCTCAACCTCTCCCTCTCTCCTTGCTGGATCAAGGCATGGGAGACGTCACCGGGCTGTACGTGTGTTGAACGCGGAGGTGCCGTCCGTTCGGCACTAGGATCTCCGGTGATTTGGATCACGACGAGTACGACTCCTTCAACCCCGTTCTCTTGAACGCTTCCGCTTAGCGATCTACAAGGGTATGTAGATGCACTCTCCTTCCCCTCGTTGCTGGTTTCTCCATAGATAGATCTTGGTTTTGAATTTCTGCTACGTTATCCAACAGTATGGACTTTGACTGACTTGCCTGATGATCGGCGAGCCATAGAAAATAAATGGATCTTTAAGAAGAAGACAGACGCGGATGGTAATGTGACCATCTATAAGGCTCGACTTGTCACTAAGGGTTATCGACAAGTTCAAGGGGTTGACTACGATGAGGCTTTCTCACCCGTAGCGAAGCTGATGTCCGTCTGAATCATGTTAGCAATTGCCGCATTCTATGATTATTAGATATGGCAAATGGACGTCAAAACGGCATTTCTTAATGGCTTTCTTAAGGAAGAATTGTATATGATGCAGCCGGAAGGTTTTGTCGATCATAAGAATGCTAACAAGGTGTGCAAGCTCCAACGCTCAATCTATGGGCTGGTGCAAGCATCTCGGAGTTGGAACATTCGATTTGATGAGATGATCAAAGCGTTTGGGTTTACACAGACTTATGGAGAAGCATGTGTTTACAAGAAAGTGAGTGGGAGCTCCGTAGCATTTCTCATACTATATGTGGATGACATACTGTTGATGGGAAATGATATAGAATTCTTGGAAAGCATAAAGGCCTACTTGAACAAGTGTTTTTCAATGAAGGACCTTGGAGAAGCTGCTTATATATTAGGCATCAAGATCTATAGAGATAGATCGAGACGCCTCATTGGTCTTTCACAAAGTATGTACATTGACAAGATATTGAAGAAGTTCAATATGGATCAGTCCAAGAAGGGGTTCTTGCCTGTATTGCAAGGTGTGCAATTGAGCACAGCACAATGCCCGGCCACGGCAGAAGATAGAGAAAAGATGAGTGTCGTCCACTATGCCTCGGCCATAGGGTCTATTATGTATGCCATGCTGTGTACCAAACCTGATGTAAACCTTGTCGTAAGTTTGGTAGGAAGGTACCAAAGTAATCCCGGCATGGAACACTGGACAACGGTCAAGAATATCCTGAAGTACCTCCATATCTCAAAACAATTATCAAGCATCAAACTTTTTTTAGTATTCAACACACTCAAAAGAAAGTTTTACAAATTTTGAATACCAAGCACATTAGGATTGTTTAAGAAAATTACCATGCTATTTAAGACTCTCAAAATAATCTAAGTGAAGCTTGAGAGATCATGGTTTCTATAAAACAAATCCACCACCATGCTCTAAAAGATATAAGTGAAGCACTAGAGCAAAATTATATAGCTCAAAAGATATAAGTGAAGCACATAGAATATTCTAACAAATTCCAATTCATGGATGGCTCTCTCAAAAGGTGTGTACAGAAAAGATGATAGTGGCAAACTAAAAAGCAAAGACTCAAATCATACAAGACGCTCCAAGCAAAACACATATCATGTGGTGAATAAAAATATAGCTCCAAGTAAAGTTACTGATGGAAGTAGACGAAAGAGGGGATGCCTTCCGGGGCATCCCCAAGCTTTGACATTTTGGTTTCCTTGGATTATCTTGGGGGTGACATGGGCATCCCCAAGCTTAGGCTCTTACCACTCCTTGTTCCATAATCCATCAAAAGATTTCACCCAAAACATGAAAACTTCACAACACAAAACTCAACAGAAATCTCATGAGCTCCGTTAGCGAAAGAAAACAAAAGACCACTTCAAGGTACTGTAATGAACTGATTCTTTATTTATATTGGTGTTAAACCTACTGCATTCCAAATTCTCTATGGTTTATAAACTATTTTACTAGCCATAGATTCATCAAAATAAGCAAACAACACACGAAAAACAGAATCTGTCAAAAACAGAACAGTCTGTAGTAATCTGTAACTAACGCAAACTTCTGGAACGTGAAAAATCCAGCAAAATTAGGAAGTTCTAGATAATTTGTTTATTGATCTGAAGCAAAAAAGAATCACTAAAAATAACGTACCTGTGATTTATGAAAACTAATCTCGTGCGTGCAAAGTTTCTGTTTTCTGCAGCAGAGTCAAATAACTATTACCGTAGGTAGTCCTAACGGTTTTACTTGGCACAAACACTAATTAAAGCACAAAAACACATCTAAACAGAGGGTAGCCAAATTATTTATTCCTAAACATAAGCAAAAAGCAAAAACTAAAATAAAATTGGGTTGCCTACAAACAAGTGCTATCGTTTAACGCCCTTAGCTAGGCATAAAAGCAAGGATAGATCTAGGTATTGCCATCTTTGGTAGGCAAACCATAGGTAGCTCTCATGATAGATTCATATGGTAATTTTATTTTGTTTCTAGGGAAGTATTCCATGCCTTTCTTTAATGGAAATTGGAATCTAATATTCCCTTCCTTCATATCAATAATTGCACCAATCGTTCTAAGGAAAGGTCTACCAAGAATAATAGGGCAAGAAGGATTGCAATCTATATCAAGAACGATAAAATCTACGGGCACATAATTCCTATTTGCAACAATAAGAACATCATTAATTCTTCCCATAGGTTTCTTAATAGTGGAGTCCGCAAGGTGCAAGTTTAGAGAGCAATCATCAAAATCACGGAAATCTAGCAAATCACACAAAGTTTTAGGAATAGTGGAGACACTAGCACCCAAATCACATAAAGCATAAAATTCATGATCCTTAATCTTAATTTTAATAGTTGGTTCCCACTCATCATAGAGTTTTCTAGGGATAGAAACTTCCAACTCAAGTTTTTCTTCATAAGATTGCATCAAGGCATCAACGATATGTTTAGTAAACGCTTTATTTTGACTATAAGCATGAGGAGAATTTAGCACGGATTGCAACAAGGAAATACAATCAATTAGAGAGAAAATTTAATAATTAAATTCCTTTAAATCCAAAATAGTGGGTTTAGCAACATCTAGGGTTTTGATTTCTTCAATTCCACTTTTATCAATTTTAGCATCATAATCTAAAAACTCCGAATTCTTGGAACGCCTTCTAGGTAAAGGTGGATCATATTCAGTCCCATCATTATCAAGATTCATATTGCAAAACAAAGATTTAATAGGGGACACATCAATAACTTTTAGATCTTCATCTTTATTTTCAGGGAAATTGGAAGAACACGTTTTATTAAAGGCATCTTTCGTAGCACGCATCCTAGCGGTTCTTTCCTTGCACTCATCAATGGAAATTCTCATGGCTTTGAGAGACTCATTGATATCATGCTTAGGAGAGATAGATCTAAGCTTTAAAGAATCAACATCAAGAGAAATTCTATCAACGTTCCTAGCCAATTCATCAACTTTAAGCAATTTTTCTTCAAGCAAAGCACTAAAATTCTTTTGTGAATTCATAAAATCTTTAACACTAGTCTCAAATTTAGAGGGCATCTTATTAAAATTTCCATAAGAGTTGTTGTAGGAATTTCCATAATTATTAGAAGGATTACTAGGATAAGGCCTAGGATTAAAATTCCCTCTATACGCGTTGTTACCAAAGTTATTCCTACCAACAAAATTCACATCCATAGATTCATTATTATTCTCAATCAAAGTAGACAAAGGAATATCATTAGGATCAGAAGAAACACTCTTAGTAGCAAATAATTTCATAAGTTCATCCATCTTTCCACTGAAAACATTGATTTCTTCTATCGCATGCACTTTTTTATTAGTAGATCTTTCAGTGTGCCATTGAGAATAATTAACCATAATATTATCTAGGATTTTAGTAGCATCTCCTAAAGTGATTTCCATAAAAGTGCCTCCCGCGGCCGAATCTAAAAGATTTCTAGAAGCAAAATTCAATCCGGCATAAAAATTTTGTATAATCATCCACAAATTTAAACCATGAGTAGGGCAATTATGTATCATCAATTTCATTCTCTCCCAAGCTTGTGCAACATGTTCATGATCAATTTTTTTAAAATTCATAATATCCTTTCTAAGAGAGATGATCTTAGCGGGAAGAAAATACTTAGAGATAAAAGCATCTTTGCACTTGTTCCAAGAATCAATACTATTTTTAGGCAAAGACGAAAACCAAGCTTTAGCACGATCTCTAAGCGAAAAAGGAAATAGCTTCAATTTAACAATATCATTATCAACATCCCTCTTCTTTTGCATATCACTTAAATCCACGAAGCTATTTAGATGAGTAGCGGCATCTTCACTAGGAAGGCCGGTGAATTGTTCTTTCATAACAAGATTCAACAAAGCAGTATTGATTTCCAAAGATACGGTATTGGTAAGAGGAGCAATCGGAGTGCTAAGGAAATCATTATTATTGGTATTGGTAAAGTCACACAATTTTGGTATTATCTTGAGCCATCGTGACAAGCAAGCAATTCAACACACGAGCAAACAAAAAGCAAGCGAGAAAAAGGCAAACGGAAAAAGAGAGGGCGAATAAAACGGCAAGGGTGAAGTGGGGGAGAGGTAAACGAGAGGCAAATGGCAAATAATGTAATGCAAGAGATAAGGAATTTTGATGGGTACTTGGTATGTTGACTTTTGCGAAGACCTCCTTGGCAACGGCACCAAAAATCTTCCTACTACCTCTTGAGCACTGCGTTGGATTTCCTTGAAGAGGAAAGGGTGACGCAGCAGAGTAGAGTAATTATTTCCCTCAATTTTTGAGAACCAAGGTATCAATCCAGTAGGAGGCTACGCGCAAGTCCCTTGTACCTACACAAAACAAATAGCTCCACGCAACCAACGCGATTAGGGGTTGTCAATCCCTTCACGGTCACTTACGAGAGTGAGATCTGATAGATATGATAGATAATATTTTTGGTATTTTTGGTATAAAGAGGCAAAGTAAAATAAAATCAAAGAAAAAAATAAAAAAAAGCAATATTAAAGTATTGGGATATTAATATGATAAAGATAGACCCGGGGGCCATAGATTTCACTAGTGGCTTCTCTCAAGAGCATAAGTATTTTACGATGGGTGAACAAATTACTGTTGAGCAATTGACAGAATTGAGCATAGTTATGAGAATATCTAGGTATGATCATGTATATAGGCATCACGTCCGAGACAAGTAGACCGACTCCTGCCTACATCTACTACTATTACTCCACTCATCGACCGCTATCCAACATGCATCTATAGTATTAAGTTAATAAAAACAGAGTAACGCCTTAAGCAAGATGACATGATGTGGAGGGATAAATTCCTGCAATATGATAAAAAAACCACCTTGTTATCCTCGATGGAAACAATACAATACGTGCCTAGCTGCCCCTTCTGTCACTGGGAGAGGACACCGCAAGATTGAACCCAAAGCTAAGCACTTCTCCCATTGCAAGAACTACCAATCTAGTTGGCGAAACCAAACGGATAATTCAAAGAGACCTTCAAAGATAACCAATCATACATAAAATAATTCAGAGTAGATTCAAATATTGTTCATAGATAATCTTGATAATAAACCCACAATTCATCGGTCTCAACAAACACACCGCAAAAAGAAGATTACATCGAATAGATCTCCACGAGAGAGGGGGAGAACATTGTATTGAGATCCCAAAAGAGAGAAGAATGTTGGAAATATGCCCTAGAGGCAATAATAAAATGATTAATATATTTCCTTGTTCATGATAATTGTCTATTATTCAGGCTATAATTGTGTTATCCGGAAATCGTAATACATGTGAGAATACATAGACCACAACACGTCCCTAGTGAGCCTCTAGTTGACTAGCTCATTGTTCAACAGATAGTCATGGTTTCCTGACTATGGACATTGGATGTCATTGATAACGGGATCACATCATTAGGA
Organism: Triticum urartu; assembly: GCF_056163025.1. Lineage (NCBI taxonomy): Eukaryota > Viridiplantae > Streptophyta > Magnoliopsida > Poales > Poaceae > Triticum > Triticum urartu. The sequence continues at coordinate 16,026,818 of NC_141877.1, forward strand.
GAATGATGTGATGGACAAGACCCAATGCTAAGCATAGCACAAAGATCATGTAGTTCGTTTGCTAGAGCTTTTCCAATGTCAAGTATCATTTCCTTAGACCATGAGATTGTGCAACTCCCGGATACCGTAGGAGTGCTTTGGGTGTGCCAAATGTCACAACGTAAATGGGTGACTATAAAGGTGCACTACGGGTATCTCCAAAAGTGTTTATTGGGTTGGCACGAATCGAGACTGGGATTTGTCACTCCGTATGACGGAGAGGTATCTCTGGGCCCACTCGGAAATGCATCATCATAATGAGCTCAATGTGACCAAGTGGTTGGTCACGGGATCATGCATTATGGTACGAGTAAAGTGATTTGCCGGTAACGTGATTGAACGAGGTATTGGCATACCGATGATCGAATCTCGGGCAAGTAACGTACCGATTGACAAAGGGAATTGTATACGGGATCGATTGAATCCTCGACATCGTGGTTCATCCGATGAGATCATCGTGGAACATGTGGGAGCCAACATGGGTATCCAGATCCCGCTGTTGGTTATTGACCAGAGAGTCGTCTCGGTCATGTCTGCATGTCTCCCGAACCCGTAGGGTCTACACACTTAAGGTTCGGTGACGCTAGGGTTGTTGAGATATTAGTATGCGGTAACCCGAAAGTTGTTCGGAGTCCCGGATGAGATCCCGGACGTCACGAGGAGTTCTGGAATGGTCCTGGGGTGAAGAATTCTATATAGGAAGTCCAGTTTCGGCCACCGTGAAAGTTTCGGGGGTCACTGGTATTGTACCGGGAGCACCGGAAGGGTCCCGGGGGTCCACCGGGTGGGGTCACCTATCCCGGAGGGCCCAATGGGCTGAAGTGGGAGGGGAACCAGCCCCTGGTGGGCTGGTGCGCCCCCCTTTGGCCTCCCCCTACGCCTAGGGTTGGAAACCCTACGGGTGGGGGGCGCCCCACTTGGCTTGGGGGGCAAGCCACCCCCTTGGCCGCCGCCCCCCCTTGGAGATGGGATCTCCTAGGGCCGGCGCCCCCCCTTAGGGCCCCTATATAAAGAGGGGGGGGGCTGCGCACCCTAGCCCCTGACGCCTCCCTCTCCCCTCATAACACCTCTCCCTCTCGCTGAGCTTGGCGAAGCACTGCCGAGATCCCTGCTGCATCCACCACCACGCTGTCGTGCAGCTGGATCTCCATCAACCTCTCCTTCCCCCTTGCTAGATCAAGAAGGAGGAGACGTCTTCCCCAACCGTACGTGTGTTGAACGCGGAGGTGCCGTCCATTCGGGCTCGGTCATCGGTGATTTGGATCACGACGAGTACGACTCCATCAACCCCGTCCTCTTGAACGCTTCTGCTCGCGATCTACAAGGGTATGTAGATGCACTCCCCTCTCCCTCTTTGCTAGATGACTCCATAGATTGATCTTGGTGATGCATAGAAAGTTTTAAAATTCTGCTACGTTCCCCAATAGTGGCATCATGATCTAGGTCTATGCATAGTTTCTATGCACGAGTAGAACACAAGTTGTTGTGGGCGTCGATTTTGTCAATTTACTTACCGTTACTAGTCTTATCTTGATTCGGCGGCATCGTGGGATGAGGCGGTCCGGACCGACCTTACATTTACGCTTACGTGAGACAGGTTCCACCGACAAACATACACTAGTTGCATAAGGTGGCTAGCGGGTGTCTGTCTCTCCCAGTTTAGTCGGATCGGATTCGATGAAAAGGGTCCTTATGAAGGGTAAATAGAAGTTGGTATATCACGTTGTGGTTTTGGCGTAGGTAAGAAACGTTCTTGCTTAGAACCCTATAGTAGCCATGTAAAAAATTTGCAACAACAATTAGAGGACGTCTAACTTGTTTTTGCAGCATATGCCGTGTGATGTGATATGGCCAAAAGGATGTGATGAATGATATATGTGATGTATGAGATTGATCATGTTCTTGTAATAGGAATCACGACTTGCATGTTGAGGAGTATGACAACCGGCAGGAGCCATAGGAGTTGTCTTAATTTATTTATGACCTGCGTGTCAACATATAAGGTCATGTAATTACTTTACTTTATTGCTAAACCGTTAGCCATAGTAGTAGAAGTAATAAATGACGAGACAACTTAATGAAGACACGATGATGGAGATCATGGTGTCATGCCGGTGACGACGATTATGATGGCGCCCCGAAGATGGAGATCAAAAGGAGCAAAATGATATTGGCCATATCATGTCACTATTTGATTGCATGTGATGTTTATCATGTTATACATCCTATTTGCTTAGAATGACGGTAGCTTAAATAAGATGATCCCTCGCAATAATTTCAAGAAAGTGTTCCCCCTAACTGTGCACCGTTGTGAAGGTTCGTTGTTTCGAAGCACCACGTGATGATCGGTGTGATAGATTCTAACGTTCGAATACAACGGGTGTAAGCCAGATTTACACACGCGATACACTTAGGTTGACGAGCCTAGCATGTACAAACATGGCCTCGGAACACGGAAGACCGAAAGGTCGAGCATGAGTTGTATAGAAGATACGATCAACATGAAGATGTTCACCGATGTTGACTAGTCCGTCTCACGTGATGATCGGACACGGCCTAGTTGACTCGGATCATGTTTCACTTAGATGACTAGAGGGATGTCTGTCTGAGTGGGAGTTTATTAAATAATTTGATTAGATGAACTTAATTATCATGACTTAGTCTAAAATCTTTACAATATGTCTTGTAGATCAAATGGCCCACGCTAATGTTGCCCTCAACTTCAACGCGCTCCTAGACAAAACCAAGCTGAAAGATGATGGCAGCAACTATACGGACTGGGTCCGGAACCTGAGGATCATCCTCATAGCTGCCAAGAAAGATTATGTCCTAGAAGCACCGCTAGGTGAAGCACCCATCCCAGAGAACCAAGACGTTATGAATGCTTGGCAGTCACGTGCTGATGATTACTCCCTCGTTCAGTGCAACACGCTTTACAGCTTAGAACCGGGGCACCAAAAGCGTTTTGAGCAACACGGAGCATATGAGATGTTCGAAGAGCTGAAAATTGTTTTCCAAGCTCGTGCCCGGGTCGAGAGATATGAAGTCTCCGACAAGTTCTTCAGTTGTAAGATGGAGGAAAATAGTTCTGTCAGTGAGCACATACTCAAAATGTCTGGGTTGCACAACCGCTTGACTCAGCTAGGAGTTAATCTCCCAGACGACGCGGTCATTGATAGAATCCTTCAGTCGCTTCCACCGAGCTACAAGAGCTTTGTGATGAACTTCAATATGCAGGGGATGGAAAAGACCATTCCTGAGATATATGCAATGCTGAAATCAGCGGAGGTGGAGATCAAAAAGGAACATCAAGTGTTGATGGTGAATAAAACCACTAAGTTCAAGAAAGGCAAGGGTAAGAAGAACTTCAAGAAGGACGGCAAGGGAGTTTCCGCGCCCGGTAAGCCAGTTTCCGGGAAGAAGCCAAAGAATGGACCCAAGCCTGAGACTGAGTGCTTTTATTGCAAGGGAAGTGGTCACTGGAAGCGGAATTGCCCCAAGTACTTAGCGGACAAGAAGGCCGGCAACACCAAAGGTATATGTGATATACATGTTATTGATGTGTACCTTACCAGCACTCGTAGTAGCTCCTGGGTATTTGATACCGGTGCGGTTGCTCATATTTGTAACTAAAACCAAGAGCTGCGGAATAAGCGGAGACTGGCGAAGGACGAGGTGACGATGCGTGTCGGGAATGGTTCCAAGGTCGATGTGATCGCCGTCGGCATGCTACCTCTACATTTACCTACGGGATTAGTTTTAAACCTCAATAATTGTTATTTAGTGCCAGCTTTGAGCATGAACATTGTATCAGGATCTCGTTTAATTCTAGATGGCTACTCATTTAAATCCGAGAATAATGGTTGTTCTATTTATATGAGAGATATGTTTTATGGTCATGCCCCGCTGGTGAATGGTTTATTCTTAATGAATCTCGAGCGTAATGTTACACATATTCATAGTGTGAATACCAAAATATGTAAGGTTGATAATGATAGTCCCACATACTTGTGGCACTACCGCCTTGGTCACATAGGTGTCAAACGCATGAAGAAACTCCATGCAGATGGACTTTTGGAGTCTCTTGATTACGAATCATTTGACACGTGCGAACCATGCCTCATGGGTAAAATGACCAAGACTCCGTTCTCCGGAACAATGGAGCGAGCAACCAACTTATTGGAAATCATACATACTGATGTGTGTGGTCCAATGAGTGTTGAGGCTCGCGGTGGCTATCGTTATGTTCTCACTCTCACTGATGACTTGAGTAGATATGGGTATGTCTACTTAATGAAACACAAGTCTGAGACCTTTGAAAAGTTCAAGGAATTTCAGAGTGAGGTTGAGAATCAACGTGACATGAAAATCAAGTTCTTACGATCAGATCGTGGGGGAGAATATTTGAGTCACGAATTTGGCACGCACTAAAGGAAATGTGGAATAGTTTCACAACTCACGCTGCCTGGAACACCTCAGCGAAATGGTGTGTCCGAACATCGTAATCGCACTCTATTGGATATGGTGCGATCTATGATGTCTCTTACTGATCTACCGCTCTCATTTTGGGGCTATGCTTTAGAGACTGCCGCATTCACTTTAAATAGGGCTCCGTCGAAATCCGTTGATACGACACCGTATGAATTATGGTTCGGGAAGAGACCTAAGCTATCGTTTCTAAAAGTTTGGGGATGTGATGCTTATGTCAAGAAACTTCAACCTGAAAAGCTCGAACCCAAGTCGGAGAAATGCGTCTTCATAGGATACCCTAAGGAACCATTGGGTATACCTTCTACCTCAGATCCGAAGGCAAGATCTTTGTTGCCAAGAACGAATCCTTTCTGGAGAAAGAGTTTCTCTTGAAAGAAGTAAGTGGGAGGAAAGTTGAGCTTGGTGAAGTACTACCTCTTGAAGCGGAAAGTAGCGCAGCTCAGGAAATTGTTCTTGTGGTGCCTGCACCGACTAGAGAGGAAGTTAATGATGATGATCAAGGTACTTCGGATCAAGCTCCTACTGAACTTCATAGGTCCACAAGGACACGTTCCGCACCAGAGTGGTATGGAAACCCTGTCTTGGAAATCATGTTGTTAGACAACGGTGAACCTTCGAACTATGAAGAAGCAATGGTGGGCCCAGATTCCGACAAATGGCTAGAAGCCATGAAATCCGAGATAGGATGCATGTATGAAAATGAAGTATGGACTTTGACTGACTTGCCTAATGATCGGCGAGCCATAGAAAATAAATGGATCTTTAAGAAGAAGACAGACGCGGATGGTAATGTGACCATCTATAAGGCTCGACTTGTCACTAAGGGTTATCGACAAGTTCAAGGGGTTGACTACGATGAGACTTTCTCACCCGTAGCGAAGCTGAAGTCCGTCCGAATCATGTTAGCAATTGCCGCATTCTATTATTATGAGATATGGCAAATGGACGTCAAAACGGCATTCCTTAATGGCTTTCTTAAGGAAGAATTGTATATGATGCAGCCGGAAGGTTTTGTCGATCATAAGAATGCTAACAAGGTGTGCAAGCTCCAACGCTCAATCTATGGGCTGGTGCAAGCATCTCGGAGTTGGAACATTCGATTCGATGAGATGATCAAAGCGTTTGGGTTTACATAGACTTATGGAGAAGCATGTGTTTACAAGAAAGTGAGTGGGAGCTCCGTAGCATTTCTCATACTATATGTGGATGACATACTGTTGATGGGAAATGATATAGAATTCTTGGAAAGCATAAAGGCCTACTTGAACAAGTGTTTTTCAATGAAGGACCTTAGAGAAGCTGCTTATATATTAGGCATCAAGATCTATAGAGATAGATCGAGACGCCTCATTGGTCTTTCACAAAGTACGTACCTTGACAAGATATTGAAGAAGTTCAATATGGATCAGTCCAAGAAGGGGTTCTTGCCTATATTGCAAGGTGTGCAATTGAGCACAGCTCAATGCCCGGCCACGGCAAAAGATAGAGAAAAGATGAGTGTCGTCCCCTATGCCTCGGCCATAGGGTCTATTATGTATGCCATGCTGTGTACCAGACCTGATGTAAACCTTGTCGTAAGTTTGGTAGGAAGGTACCAAAGTAATTCCGGCATGGAACACTGGACAGCGGTCAAGAATATCCTGAAGTACCTGAAGAGGACTAAAGATATGTTTCTCGTTTATGGAGGTGATGAAGAGCTCGTTGTAAAGGGTTACGTCGATGCGAGCTTCGACACAGATCTGGATGACTTTAAGTCACAAACCGGATACGTGTATATTTTTGAATGGTGGGGCAGTAAGCTGGTGCAGTTGCAAGCAAGGCATTGTGGCGGGATCTACATGTGAAGCGGAATACATGGCGGCCTCGGAGGCAGCACAAGAAGCAATCTGGGTGAAGGAGTTCATTACCGACCTAGGAGTCATTCCTAATGCGTCGGGCCCGATGACTCTCTTCTGTGACTACACTGGAGCTATTGCCCTTGCCAAGGAGCCCAGGTTTCATAGGAAGACTAGGCATATCAAGCGTCGCTTCAGCTCCATTCGTGAAAGTGTTAAAAATGGAGACATAGATATTTGAAAAGTACATACGGACCTGAATGTAGCAGATCCGTTGACTAAACCTCTCCCTAGAGCAAAACATGATCAACACCAGAACTCTATGGGTGTTCGATTCATCACAATGTAACTAGATGATTGACTCTAGTGCAAGTGGGAGACCATTGGAAATATGCCCTAGAGGCAATAATAAAATGATTATTATATTTCCTTGTTCATGATAATTGTCTATTATTCAGGCTATAATTGTGTTATCCAGAAATCGTAATACATGTGTGAATACATAGACCACAACACGTCCCTAGTGAGCCTCTAGTTGACTAGCTCATTGTTCAACAGATAGTCATGGTTTCCTGATTATGGACATTGGATGTCATTGATAACGGGATCACATCATTAGGAGAATGATGTGATGGACAAGACCCAATGCTAAGCATAGCACAAAGATCGTGTAGTTCGTTTGCTAGAGCTTTTCCAATGTCAAGTATCATTTCCTTAGACCATGAGATTGTGCAACTCCGGATACCGTAGGAGTGCTTTGGGTGTGCCAAACGTCACAACGTAACTGGGTGACTATAAAGGTGCACTACGGGTATCTCCAAAAGTGTTTATTGGGTTGGCACGAATCGAGACTGGGATTTGTCACTCCGTATGACGGAGAGGTATCTCTGGGCCCACTCGGTAATGCATCATCATAATGAGCTCAATGTGACCAAGTGGTTGGTCATGGGATCATGCATTACGGTACGAGTAAAGTGACTTGCCGGTAACGAGATTGAATGAGGTATTGGGATACCGACGATCGAATCTCGGGCAAGTAACGTACCGATTGACAAAGGGAATTGTATACGGGATTGATTGAATCCTCGACATTGTGGTTCATCTGATGAGATCATCGTGGGACATGTGGGAGCCAACATGGGAATCCAGATCCCGCTGTTGGTTATTGACCAGAGAGTCGTCTCGGTCATGTCTGCATGTCTCCCAAACCCGTAGGGTCTACACACTTAAGGTTCGCTGACGCTAGGGTTGTTGAGATATTAGTATGCGGTAACCCGAAAGTTGTTCGGAGTCCCGGATGCGATCCCGTACGTCACGAGGAGTTCCGGAATGGTCCTGGGGTGAAGAATTCTATAGAGGAAGTCCAGTTTCGGCCACCGGGAAAGTTTCGGGGGTCACCGGTATTGTACCGGGACGACCGGAAGGGTCCCAGGGGTCCACCAGGTGGGGTCACCTATCCCGGAGGGCCCCATGGGCTGAAGTGGGAGGGGAACCAGCCCCTGGTGGGCTGGTGCGCCCTCCTTGGGCCTCCCCCTGCGCCTAGGGTTGGAAACCCTAGGGGTGGGGGCGCCCCACTTGGCTTGGGGGGCAAGCCACCCCCTTGGCCGCCGCCCCCCCTTGGAGATGGGATCTCCTAGGGCCGGCGCCCCCCTTAGGGCCCCTATATAAATAGGGGGGAGGGAGGACTGTGCACCCTGGCCCCTGACGCCTCCCTCTACCCTTGTTGGTGTCAAAACCGGTGGATCTCGGGTAGGGGGTCCCGAACTGTGCGTCTAGGATCGATGGTAACAGGAGGCAGGGGACACGATGTTTACCCAGGTTCGGGCCCTCTTGATGGAGGTAATACCCTACGTCCTGCTTGATTGATATTGATAATATGAGTATTAGAAGAGTTGATCTACCATGAGATCATAGAGGCTAAAACCCTAGAAGCTAGCCTATGGTATGATTGTTGTATATGATCTATCGACTAGCCTGGCCTCGGTTTATATAATGCACCAGAGGCCTAGGATAACAAGAGTCCTAGCCGAATACGCCGGTGGGGAGGAGTCCTTGTCTTGATTGCCAAGTGTTGTGGAATCTTCCTTGTATGCGGCAGCTGTCCGAACTGGCCCATGAGTATACGGCCATGGGGGTCCTCGGCCCAATCTAACAGATTGGGAGATGACGTGGTGAGTACCCCCTAGTCCAGGACACCGTCAGTAGCCCCCTGAACCGGTCTTCAAGTTAGGGACGCTCCTCGATTCTTCCGAACTGTTCTTCATCTTCGGTCGCCGGTCTTGAAAACTGGTTTAACAAATCTTCTCATCTTCGATCTTGAGGATCGCTGAAATGCATTCGACGAGTTTACATGTCGGGTATCCGAGGAGCCCCTTTAAGTTTCCGGCCTTTATCAATGCCTTGTTATTTTTATGCAACACCTCGGGTTTGAAGTTGTTCCCGGGAGGCAGTGTCCTCTTGAGTCCGAGGTCCAACGCCGGACTGCATTCGAGGTATCTTTTGCAGCCGAGCACCAACACTGGACCGCTTCCCAGCTCTAATGCCGGAATGTATCCGACCTCCAACGCCGGACTATGTATCCGTGCTCCAACGCCGGACTGTATCCGAGCTCCAACGCCGGATTGTATCCGAGGTGTCGTAAATCACCTTGTTTCAAAGAAGTTTGAAGGAGTTTAGCCGAGCTTAATGCCTGAAATGCCCTCTATGGAGCCAGCCACTAGCGCCCGAGCTTTATGCCAAACTGCTTCCGAGGTGGTGCACCACCCCGAATGTGGGCCGATTTTTGTCAATATTTTTGGTTGGTGCAATTTATTCTCTGCCGAGATATATAGCTAGTAGCCCTCAAGGTGGGTATCGGTCTAAAACCCGAGATGCACATGAAGGATGACATAAGACCGCTGATCCCAGTAGCCGCTGAGACTCAGGTTGATTTGCAAAGTCGGCCTAAGGATCAAGTCCTAGCTCGGCAGAATACTTCGGGACACTAAAAGCGGTGTGCTCGGTCCTCGAGACTCAGGTTGGGTGCGGCCGACCAACCTGAGGATCAAAATCTCCTCGGAAACTATATTGCACATAAAATTTTCTGCATTGAACAGGCAATGCAGTAGCCCCCGAGACACTAGTCGGGTGGCAACACCAGATCAGGGGATCGATGTGCCCCTTTAATATTTGTAAATAATAAGCCCGAAGCCCAGTAGCCCCCGAGCCTTAATGCGGGCATGGGTGGCCGAATTAAGGATCGATATCCATAGTAAAATCACAAATTATGTGTAATGACTCTATGTATCCAGGTACTTTACATCATTAATGCTCGGATCCGCATTGTACAAAACTTTGTTGACCGACCATCGGCTTCCACCTCTTCGCCCAGTAGCTGAGGAGTGTTTGTCCTACTTTGTAAATCCTTTATGAGGGCAAAGATTTACGACAAACAAGGCAATCTGGCCACACGGTTTTATAAACAAAGGTACGCAGAGAGATATGTTATATTATTGTTTAATAGAAGAAATGTCTTCCAAATAAAATAGTCCCGCTATCGGTTCCTTTCTTTGGGTTGTCATGCTAAGCATGATCATGAAACCTCAGCTCCAATGTAAGAGCAAAATATCGAGGATTTAGTTTGGGAGGCTAGTTAATAGCCCCCGGTAGTGTTCGGCGACAGTCGAGGTCAAGCCGTAAACACTTCGGCCATTGTTATGAATGGCCCGTCATTTAACACCGTCATCAGATCGCTGACCAGTTTACGCTTATTGTGATAGTCAGTTTTCGGCTTTCTCCACTGAGGTGCTTAACCATGTGAGATGGAAGCACAATCGCAGTGGTTCTCCATTTGCACACCTAGCCGAACAAAGCGGAACGTAGGAGGCAAGCGCAGGAGCCAGGCAACCCAACTATTGACCGAAGACACAATTCAAAACCGATGCATATATAGCAATATTCGAGAATGTTTTTGCCGAATCTCTAAAGGTGTCCGGCGTTGCACTGCAAGACTTGTGCTGAAAACACACAAATAATTTAAAAGTGCCATAAGCTTAGAAAACCAAAAAACGTTAGTAAAAACTTGACGTCCGAACAAGATCAAGTGTTCGGTGCCAATCCGAAAATTGGCCTTAGCAAAAGAAGTGCTTCTGTCATGCTTTAACATGATACATCCTATCTCAAGACTTCAAGCGGGTCAGCCTACGGCTTCGACCTCCTAACCCGAGGGTGGAGTACTTCTCATTAGGCCAGTTTAGCAAACTAAACTCTAGCGGCTTTGAGAGAGAAATTAGGCTCCCCGGCTAGTGACCACACGCTCGTGTCGGAAAAAGGAGTGATAGATAATAATAATAATAATAATAATAATAATAATAATAAAACTTTGCAACGACTAAGAAGAAGAACACTTATCATAAAATGGCTCATATAAATTTAAGCGCCCCCAAGTGACTTGGGTAAAAGAATGATTTCATGTACCGAAGTACTTATATCATATCTATGTTCAACCGAACTTTAAACGCGTCTTAACCGACCGTCGGCTTCTCCCTCTTCGGTCAAGGACCGAAAAGTGTTATGTACTCCATCTGTCGAGAATATCGATGGTGTTTCCAATAACCAGGCAATCAAGCCATAAGGCTGTAACAGACAAAGCGCGCTCAGGGAACTTATGCTATATTACTGCGAAGTGTAAGAAGCATCTTCGAAGAAAATAGTACCCCCACCGATACCTTTCTTCGGTGCTCATTGTTATTATGAGACTTGTGCAATAGATTTTTTGTACTCATGAGTTCCGTTGTGTGCCGACCATCATTGAAAACTATAAGAGCGCTAGCTTTCGGCTTCACCTAGTCTAAGGTCCGGCTCGAGTGACCCGATCGTGACAATCACAGAGGTGCTCCCTTTACTCCATAGCCGAACAATCGGGAACGTAGGGGTAAGCACAGAAGCGAGGCAACCCAGCTTGCAAATCGCTTAAGTCAATATGGTGCATATTGTGGCGTAATACACGAACAAGGAACGAAGCCGTACAAGTATAATCATATGCAAGAGGAAAAGCTTCATGAAGGAAGCCCCCAAATGAATTGGGTATTTGAATTTATGCGTCACAAACAAAGTTTGGACAAGGAAATTTTTTACAAGCAACTTTTTTCCAAAAAAGTATAATGCTTGGTCGAACCGAACACAAGTTAGAAATTAAAGCTTTGAGCATGAAAGCGACTTAACTGGTTAATGTGTTCGGTATTGATGACGCGGTCCGAGCTTGATGCGGGGCAAGGTTCCATCCCCCAAGCCGGTCCCGAGGTGGCGGCGCGGAGAGCTCGACACGCCGAAGTGGTGACATAGCACGGTCAATGCAGACCGGCAAAGTGACGCCGAAGTCCCCGGATCATTTTCTTGTGCACAAAAAATAGTGCAAACCAGAGATAATAGTAATAATGATAATTTAAAAAATCGTTGCATAATAAATAATTTATGCAAAGTGAGTAATAAAAGAAATATGGCCTGGCGCCGAAGTCAATGTCGATGCAGGGCGTCGGCGTGATGCGGTAAAGGTGTGGCAAAGCCTGAATTCGCAGGTCGGTCCGAGCTCCGGATGCGGCGTTCGCCGGACTATGTACGGAAACTGACCGAACCACCATGCAACTGTCGTTAATGCGGCAACCATTTGATAGACCTGTGTACATATGATGGACAAACCAGAGTAATAATTCCTTGGGAAAAATGAACCCAAACAAGCAAAAAATACTGGGATTAATAGCACCTGGTTTATTTGTTGTATCAATTCGAAGGAAGGTGATTCCCAAATTTGGGACTCGATCCGCACACCCATTGCCTGATGGGCGATAAAAGGACGGCATTGCAATGCTGGCGAAGGTTGGCTCGCCAAGGCAAAGCCCTCGGCCCAGCTAACGTGACGGAGCTGGTCGGCTAGTGACGCTGAAGTGTCCGGAGTAGGTTGATGAAGAGATGGCGAAGGCCCCGGTCCAGCCGAGATGTCGAAGCCTCGATGTCAGCCGATGAGTCGAAGTAGGTCGGCGTGATGGACACCAGCTTGAAGAAGCAATAGTGCGGCCCTGCCGATGCAGGTCCTGACGTGGTCGATGCCGGCTTGATGAAGCGACCGTACGGCGATGCCGGTATGCCCGCTCTGTGTAATCCGTGGGGCGCGATGTTGGTGATGATTTATCCTTCGCGATGCCGGACTCTTGTTCTGCTTGCCGAGATAATAATCCGAAGAAATTGAGCTCGGCTCAACAAAGTGACGACATGTCTAGCACAGGTCGGCAGCCGTGGAGCAATACTGCCGGACTGGTTTGACACCAGCGTGATGGTGAATATTACCTCGGAGGAGGCTTTAAAATTTTATGAGTACGTGTTTAAAAACAACGCACAATAACATAGAAGAAAATTCCTTAAAAACGGTTGTCCAATATCACGTTCATAAAGAAACATGAATTCGGGTCGGATCCGTATTCGCGCAGAAAACAGATTCTAAAATTGGTCCACTCATCGGAAGGTTCCCGGAGTTTGAACCGTCGGATCGAGCTGAAATTTGGAGGGGTGGTAGATACGGGAATTCTGCAGTAGATGAACGGTTGGATCTTCCAAAGGACCTCCGAGCTAGGCTCTGGAGACCACGCCCTAAACTCGTCCAGATTCTCGTGCAGATTTGACAGGGCTCCGGTATATCGTAGATTGTCGGAAATTCCTCCATTGGAACTCGACGAAATTTTGCATGGCTGTTGTAGATGTAATTCCGCACTATTCCACAAAAGCAATCGTCAAACCGACGCTCGAGGAGATGGTGACGGCGAATACAAGTTCGCTGTCAATAAAAATAGCACGGCCGCCCGAGGGCAATGTTGACGTTGAGCCCTCGAGCTACATGGATAATTCCTCTATGATCATGATAGAGATCGGAGTTGATGTTGAAGAAGGCCCCTGTCCGATCATGACGATCCGAACACGGGGCGTAGTTCTTGGCTGAACCAAGATGACCAGTCGAGCTGGTGACAAAGATGCCGAAGTCGCAGTTGATCTGCAGGCGAGCCATCGATCCTTTTGCCGATCACAGAGCGGAACTCTCAATGGAAGCACCAATGTCGGTGTCAAAACCGGCGGATCTCGGGTAGGGGGTCCTGAACTGTGCGTCTAGGATCGATGGTAACAGGAGGCAGGGGACACGATGTTTACCCAGGTTCGGGCCCTCTTGATGGAGGTAATACCCTACGTCCTGCTTGATTGATATTGATAATATGAGTATTATAAGAGTTGATCTACCACGAGATCGTAGAGGCTAAAACCCTAGAAGCTAGCCTATGGTATGATTGTTGTATATGATCTATCGACTAGCCTGGCCTCGGTTTATATAATGCACCAGAGGCCTAGGATAACAAGAGTCCTAGCCGAATACGCCGGTGGGGAGGAGTCCTTGTCTTGATTGCCAAGTCTTGTGGAATCTTCCTTGTATGCGGCAGCTGTCCGAACTGGCCCATGAGTATACGGCCATGGGGGTCCTTGGCCCAATCTAACAGATTGGGAGATGACGTGGTGAGTACCCCCTAGTCCAAGACACCGTCACCCCTCATAACACCTCTCCCTGTCGCTGAGCTTGGCGAAGCCCTGCCGAGATCCCCGCTGCATCCACCACCACGCCGTCGTGCTGCTAGATCTCCATAAACCTCTCCTTCCCCCTTGCTGGATCAAGAAGGAGGAGTCGTCTTCCCCAACCGTATGTGTGTTGAATGCGGAGGTGCCGTCCGTTCGGCGCTCGGTCATCGGTGATTTGGATCACGACGAGTACGACTCCATCAACCCCATTCTCTTGAACGCTTCCGCTCGCGATCTACAAGGGTATGTAGATGCACTCCCCTCTCCCTTGTTGCTAGATGACTCCATAGATTGATCTTGGTGATGCGTAGAAAATTTTAAAATTCTGCTACGTTCCCCAACAAAGAAGCCATCTAGATACTAACTATGGACCCGAAGGTCTAAGGTAAACTACTCACACTTCATCGGAGAGGCCTTGGAGATGATGTAGAGGCCCTTCATGGTGGATTCCCCTTCAGGCGGAGCTCCAAAACAGGTCCCAGGATGGGATCTCGTGGATACAGAAAGTTGCGGCGGTGAAATTAGGTTTTTGGCTCCGTATCTGATCGTTCGGCGGTACGTAGGTATATATAGGAGGAAGGAGTACGTCGGTGGAGCAATGGGGGGCCCATGAGGCAGGGGGCGCGCCCTAGGGGGGAGGGCGCGCCCCCTACCATCGTGGCCACCTCCTTTCTTTCTTGAAGGGGGTTCCAAGTCTCCTGGATCATGTTCGGTGAGAAAATCACGTTCCCGAAGGTTTCATTCTGTTTGGACTCCGTTTGATATTTCGTTTCTTCGAAACACTGAAATAGGCAAAAAACAGAAATTCTGGGCTGGGCCTCCGGTTAATAGGTTAGTCCCAAAAGTAATATAAAAGTGGAAAATAAAGCCCAATATGGTCCAAAACAGTAGATAATATAGCATGGAGCAATCAAAAATTATAGATACATTGGAGACGTATCACCTTCCCCTGCACCAAAAGCTTCGCGAGTGAAGCCTCTGGCCACTGCTCGTCCTGCACCCAATGTGCAGTCCGAAGATCTCTCACGCATCTCCAAGCCTGAGAAAAAGAAGAAGAAGCCCATGCACACCACTGGCCCAGCTCTGACCCCTGTTGTTGTTCTGAGGAATGAAAACGATGCCATTGATCTATCAAGTGACGACGACCTTGTTGATGACGCTCTTGAGCAGCTGATAAAGAGCAAGCAAGAGGCAGAAATCTTCAATGATTTGCCTCTCTTTGACGTGGAAGTATTGAACAACTTCATTGATGAGTGGTTTGACACCCCCAATCTCAGCTTTGACAATCTGCAACTTCCTATTGGCCTGAGCGTATCCTTCCATGGCGCCATTGCTCCTGAGCTGGCTCTTGCTTAGAAAATTGTTGAGCTGAAGCACAAGATCGATTATGAAAAGGCTCAGTTCAAGAAGCATGTGGCCAAGCTCAGCGTAACAGACGTCCAGAACTTCAAGGTCATGCTGCATGAGCTCAAGGAAGCATTTCACAAGAAACGTGATGAAGCCAAAGGTTCTCGTGAGCACATGAAGATTCTCACTGCCAAGTGTGTTCAAGCCTACAATGAAGCTGAGAAGCGCAAGGCACTTGGACATCCTCGCATCGACCCTAAGATGGCTGCCAAGCAGAAGAAGAAGCCATTTGTGGCTTCAGAGCTTCAGAAGACAAGGGCAGTTGAAGCCAAGGCAAGAAAGCGCAAGACCAAGAACACCACTGATGATGCTCCACCCACCAAGAAGCGCAAGACCAAGAAGATTGATCGGGCTGCTCCCACAGAGCCCCTTGTCGTCGAGCCAATATCTGTTGATCGTCCTGAATCTACACAACAAGAACGTCGAATGATCGTTCATGAGCCTGCTTCCCCAGAGGCTCCTGAAGCTGAAGACATTCCAGCTGTTGACACCACCGTAGATGAAGACATTGGTCATCGTGACAATGTTGAAGATGATGAAATCCTTCCTCAGATCGAGCACAATGTGGTATCATCGCCTGTTCTTACGAACAGAAAACTCATCAGCATTGGTCGTCCTTTGACGCCAACTGCTCAGGATGACTCATGGGCTGATCACCCACAAGACTCCCCCCGTCAAGCAGAACCACCTGTTACTTCCCCAACTCAAGTCACCACTCCGGTGATTGAAGATGAAGAATTTGTGGCCCAACCAACTCCATCTCCACAAGCATTGCCAGCGTTTCACAGGCTTCGCAAAGGACCAAGGCCACAGGTCACTCTGTCAAGTGTTCCAGAAGGAGAAGAGCGCCAATCCGTTTCATGCCAAGTCTTTCCTGAAGCCTCTCCAACTATGAACAACCCCGAGACTGAAGCCAATATGGCTGAAGATATTCCGGCTGCATCAGCCGATGACCAAGAAGAACCAAGAGAAGAAGATGCACGTGTTGCTACACCCCCAACCAACCAAGTTGTTCTCGAGGAGAACGTGTGGAGGTTACCAACAATGAGGCTGCCACCAACACCAACACTGAAGCCAATGACGTTGTCATGGCTAAAGCTAATCTGGCGCCTGAAGTCAATGTTGTGCCCGAAGTGATAGCACATGAAGTCAATGCTGCACCTGATGCCAATCAGCAGCCTGAAGCCACTGCCACTGCTCCGGTACCGCCTCCCAGGCCACATACCATTGAGCAAGCATACAACTATGGTCAGCTGGTCACTGTCAGATGGCTTATTCTAGTTCCTCCTCCTGCTGTTGGTCCGCAATTTGACTATCACATCGAGAACAGGCCACAGGTCCAGAAGCCAAAGCCAAGACTGCCCAGGTTTCCAGGTACTGCCACTTCACTAGGGTCCTTCAATGCAAATGGCTTCATTGCGCACAACACTTTCTTTGATAGTGCCAACAACCCCTATTCCAAGCCAAGGATTTCATCAGATCAGTTCTGGAGCTATCAGCAGCGCAGTTATTATTCATGTGTTCTTTATGATCAAGGGCGCATCTTCCCTCATATGCGTCTTGACTGTGAAGCCTATGCTGGATTGCCTTGCCTTGAAGAAGCCCTTGACTGCTTCCGTGATGCTGTACTGCTGAACTTTGTGACTGATGAGGAGCATTGGAATGAAGAGCTCCTGCTTCAATTTTATGCTACCCTCCAAATTCGCGGATACAACAGGGATCCGAAGACTTGGGTCCTTGAGTGGATGACAGGAAATGTCCATCATGAAGCCAAAGTTTTTGACATCATTGAGCTAACCGGCCTACCCACTCCAGGAGAATTATATGAACCTGGTTGTCAGATTCACCGCAATGCATTGGAGAGCAGCTTTCAGAAGCCAGAGCCCAACATGATCCAAATGCTAAGCATGATGAAGCCTCTGCCACGCAACGTTGAATATCCAAGAGAGTTCCTTGTTGAAGACCTAGAGTATCTGCCTCGCACTATCTATCATATCATCCGACGAACTCTATGGCCTGTCAAAGGACATTCTTCTGCAGCGAAGATTGAAGGAGCAATGAAGACTTTAGTCTTTTATATCTTCAATGGCATCAGCTTCAATGCTCAAGATTTTTTTATTAGGCAATTGGCTGCTTCAGGCTCTGATCTCTTTGGACTGAAATTCTACGCTCCATGGGTTATGCGCCTTATCAAGCTTCATTCTGCTGTTAACTATCAACCTTCTGCTCGCAACCATCTGATCTTTTTGCCTGAGGTTGATATGTTAGTTGAAGCCGTATACCCAGAGCCTGCCAAGGAGCCTATTTGTCTTCACAATGCCAATCACCATAGCTTCACACAGCCTATTAAAGGAGTCCAAGCAGTCACTCGTGTTTATCCTTTGGCTGGAAATACACGCTTACCTCACCGTGCTCAAACTGAAGCCACTGAAAGCACTATTGCTCAAAGGCCTCGGAAGCGATCTCATATTCTCAATGACTGAGAACTTCTCATTGCCCTACATCAGAAACAGGATAAGCATCACTTCTGGCTGAAGTGGCAGATGCAAAGCCTCTTGGTGGACGTCAATCGCATTCACAATCTTGCCACCAAGAATGCCTTTGTTACACATGAAACCTGTCGGAGGTCATGGAAGAGTTTGACATTGCTGAGTGCTGAAGCAGATCTTTAAGGCGATGGCTTCAATGAAAGATTCAAGTTTGACCCCACTCCTCCAAGGAATTCTGTCTTGCGTCGAACTCCGTCTCTTGAAGACTCTGATTATTCCTCCTCCGCTGGAACGGTGAATGCCAGAGTTATCGATGATCAAGATGATACTACTTCACCACCTCCAACTTCAGCGCGTATCAACACTGCACCAAGTTCGTCTGCACCGCCAAACCCCGATGCCGACCCTGCATCTTCTCCTACTCCTTCTAGGAACGAGTAGAGGCTCTATGTCCTCAAACCTTTTTGGTCCTTACTGACAAAAGGGGGAGAAGCATATGAGTTCATAGTCTTCAAGCAGGTCCATATGGGCGGTTGCTTTATATTTTTCCTAGTGTTTACAACTCTTGCTTTTGACACATTTGGTTCTTTGAGTTGTAACACTTAAACTTGGTGGTCATCTGCTACTTGTTTGCTATTCTGTGATGCGATGATAAATTCCGCATGTGCGATGATAAATCCCGCATGAAGTCATATTGCAGACGTCCATTTTTCATTATGCATGTCATTATATTTGTTTTATCAAATCATGCATGATGAATTGTCTTCATAAGTTGAAGAGGATCTCCACAAGTACAACCTGCCATGAGCATTTGCATTCCAAAAGCAAATTACTTATATGCACATCTTTAGGGGGAGCCTTTTGCTACTTATGAAGAAAATACCTCTATCCTTTACAATTTCACATACTTTTATCCCCGTTGAAAACTTCAACCAATTTGTCATCAATCACCGAAAAGGGGGAGATTGTAAGTGCATCTAGTGCCACCCCTAGTTGGTTTTGGAGTATTGACGACAAACCTGGTTGAGGGACTAATGTGTTTGTGAGAATTGCATGAAGACATTGAAGGCAATGGAGGTATGTGAAGATATTCACATTGAAGACTATGACAAGAGAAGACATTGCGTGAAGACTATGGAGCGCGAAGACTTAGTTGTTTCATTGTTTCCTTTTCTTCTTTGTTGAGTCATAGGAACCACCGTACTGTTAAGTGGGGTCCAAGTGAACAAAGTCAGAGTGACTGAAGTGATGCTCAACCAAAATCCTATGTCTTCGAGCGAAGACAATGAGAGCAAATCTTATCCAGAGCTGGATGAGTCAGCTTTACTTGTAGCCCAAGTAAAGTTGTCGCGTGTGTTTGAAATCTGACCATTGGAACACGTGTTAGTTCCTTAGTGACCCAGAGTCATTTCAGACAAATCAGGTCGGGTTGCCTAGTGGCTATAAATAGCCCACCCCCTACAGCATAAATTGGTGGCTGCTTAGAGTTAGTACACGGCTTTTGTCGTTTGGGAGAAACCCACCTTCGAAGCTTTTGAGAGAGAGATCCTTGCGAGGACAAAGCCCAAACACCCAGAGCCAAAGAGTGTTAGGCATCACTGAAGTCTTTCTGTCCGCGTGACTTGAAGACTTGTTACACTTGAGGACTGTGAATCCTCCAGCGGGTTAAGCATCGCGTTCTGAGCATCCAAGAGTCATTGTGGATCGCCGGTGAACGAAGTCTATGAAGGTTTGGAAGTCTACCTTGAAGACTTACCAGAGTGATTGGGCGAGGACTGGGTGTCCTTAGCTCAAGGGGAATAAGGTGAAGACGCGGTCTTCTGAGTTAAATCTCAGCCTCCCTAGCCAGACGTACAGTTGTCACAGCAACTGGAACTGGTCGAACAAATCACTGCTTTCACTTCATTGAATACTTGACTATGGCTTGTCTAGTGTAGTCTACCTTCCGCTGCATATCAATAGGATCATTTCTATTGTTTGTCTTCGAAACTCCCATGTTTTGAAGACTTTCCTAAAAATCGCCTATTCACCCCCCCCCCCCTCTAGTCGATATCCAGCTCTTTCACGGACGGAGGAGGCTGGGGTGGAGAGGGTGTTTTGGCGCCCACGGAGTATGAATGAGGATATGGTCTTAAATGCGAGGGAATTTACAAACTTAGCCCCCGTTTAAAATTTCCTACATCACAACAATATTAGTCGGTTGGGATAGGATGGTAAGCTCACATAAACCGAATATTTGCCAACGAGAGTTTGTTTTTGGCGCCCACCATGTATGAATTAGGGAGGGAGTCGGTTTCGGCCGAGGAGACACTGTGTTTTGGCGCCCACCGTGTATGAATCCGGGTGAGAGGCGGTTATGTCACGTTTGAGTGAAACTACAAACCTACCCCTATCGAAACCTATAGAAATCGAGCCGATAGGCTTTGTGTGTAAGGGATAGGCAGTAATTTCCATCTCGAAGATTTTGGTTTCGGGCGGGCGACTTTCCCCACTTCGTTCAAATTTTTGCAGAGAAAGAGTGCATGTTTACCATGCCAACTCAATTCGAATCCAGTTTGTATTCTATTTTTGTTCGGGTAGGATCCATTTGCGATTGGAATAAAATTCTATATACATCATTTTTTATATATACTTTCAAAAGCACAACAAAGAAATCTGCTCCTTTATATGTATATAATATGATTTTTTTTGCGGGGTATATATAATATGATTTACAAATACAATGATCTCAAAATCATAAGGTTCAGTTCAAAAAAATTAAACCAAATTATGTTCTACTAAAATGTACTCCCGCCGTTCCTAAATATAAGACTTTGTAGAGATTCCACTAGGTGGACTACAGACGGAACAAAATGAATGAATCTACACTTAAAATCCATCTATATACATCCGTATGTGGTTCATAAAATCTCTACAAACACTTATATTTAGGAACGGAGGAAGTATGGATCAGTAATATCTACATACTAAATAACATAGATGTGCGTGAATTCATATAATATGCATGTTTGATAGATCAATTTTGGTTCGAGTATGAATTACATGTATCATCATCTCGAATTCAAATATTTGAATCCCTTTTATGTTGACTCCTTTCACGCCCATCTCTCTCGCATGCTCCTTCATGTAGCTATCATTCTCTTTTCTCCAGCTCACCCGCACGCTCACTTCATGTTTATCCTATCTTTGCAAACATGGTCTCTCGACGTCTCCCTTGAGAAGTGTCACACTCTCCCTATCATTATACATTACACGGTTTTCATTATCTCTCACGTCTTTACCATTCTCTGGTATCACTAGGTACCTAAGCTTTCTTTTTCACCGCCACACACACAGTCGCCCTCGTCTTTCACTTTGTCTTTCTCTCTATGGGGTTCTCTCACACACCTCATATGTCTCGAGACATGAATCATACCACTAAAATTACTCTCTCCCGCATACACAACATTTGCTGTGGTCTCCTTTCCGTCTCAATCCCAGTTATGAAACTGACATTATTCATTTGTTTAGTGATCAGAAAAACTCCCCGCCTCGCTCTCTCTCTCTCACACACACACTGCTCCTGCTTCCACTCCCCTTCCCGACTATCGTCTCTCTCTCACACACACACAAAACTCTCGCTTTCGCACCCCTGACTCGTATTTCTCTCACATCATTGATCGACTAGCCTCCAGATAGGTTTATACACCCGCACACTCATGCTTCCACTATCGCGTACATGTCTCTCTTGCGCTCCTTGTATCTATGTAGATTTTTCGTCACTTCTTGAGACATGCCCTCTCGATCGTGCACACACACACTATCGCCTCATTTTAAGCTGATACCTCTCGCACACACACTCTTTGTGTCTTTGTCACACATGCACTCCGTCCTCCTCATCTCTCCCTCTCTATCACACACACACCACACACACAACACACACACATGGGCTTTTTGCAATAACTAGCAAGATGCCCATCCGTTGCACGGAACATCAAGATGCATTTGTATGAGTTGTTTATCTTGTGGGAGAAAAGGATGAATGAGGGAAGGTCTTATTTGCAAATGTGGAGAGGGGTGTGGGTATCTTTTTGCAAAATTGCCAAAGTTTCCTTCCTATCCGTCAGATATAAATCGGATGGCCTATATTGCAGGATGGAAGGCACGCCATCATCACCAACTCTGTTTTTATCTCTACTCTTATAAAAAGCATAGTCGGTGATGATGGTGTGCCTGCCATCCTGCAATATAGGCCGTCCGATCTATATCTAATGGATAGGAAGGAAACTATGGCAATTTACCCGCACTCCTCTCCACATTTGCAGATAAGGCATTCCCTCGTTCATCCTTTTCTCCCACAAGATCTTGATGTTCCATGCAACGCATGGGCATCTTGCTAGTAAGAATAGAAATTAGAGATGTACCAATTCACGAATATTGAAACCAACAACATTCCTCCCTTATCTCATCAAAACCGCCGAAGGAATATATTTTGAGTGAAACATAAGATATTTTTAGTGATACATGTATTTCAAAACTAGACTCTTTTTTCTATCAAATCAGTGAATATGTATTAATCTACTTTGATCGTGTGGCAACGGATTGGAACATTGCTAGTAGTTATTACTAATGTATAATTTTTTGGACACCAGGCAAATAGTGGAGTACATACACGAAGAGAAGAGGCGCACGCACGCAGTCGGTCTCTCGCTGTCTCGCACACATGAGAGTTACGTAAAGGCACCGCTAACAAATAAACCCTAAAACCCTAGGTGCAGGATTGCTGCATGCGCGGGTACCAGGTACATGGTGGAGCGCACCTTTGTAGGAATAGTCAGCTCGCGTGATAATTTGATCCGTAGGAGTTGATGGTCGGGACCACAGGTGAATGACCTGGAGGCGGTGGCTCGCCAGTTGCCACAGATCGAGTTACCTTGTTTAAAATATAACTTTTTTAGCGGGGTAAGAGTTCTGATTTTCAAGGGTGCGTTATAAGTACTTATGTAGTTTTTAGAACGATTGGTATGGAGAGAAAATGGAATTCATAACTACGACTGCCTCTTTGGCGTATGGTTGTATGGGTTTATGTTGCGAGATGTTGAACCTGGTAGTTCTAGTGAAAATACTATGGTTTAGATGTTAGTTTTCAGTAATGAAAATCGGAAGGGGGAAACCCTTCTTTGATAAAAAAAAACTACTACCTCCGTCCTGGTTTACTAGTCCCCGTATTTTGGGTCAAAGTTTGTCCACGAATTTTACTTGTAAAATGTGAATGGAAAACAAGATTTTTTTATACCCAAACAAAAAAGGACTGGAGGGAGTGATTAATCTGACACGGACGCAACCTCTCATAGCGCAGGCATTGAACCGGTGCGCCGGCCAAGAGAGCCCCACTCGCTGCAAGCCCGGCTGAACACGCCTCCTCGGCGCATGAAATTGGCTTCAGACTGTCCCGCCTGTCTCCATTGAATCCGCGCGTGTGCCGGCAACACATCCTTCCGCGAGCCGGTCGACACTTTAGAACACAAAAATTGATCAAAATATAATTAATTACGCATGGTCTTGACTTGTTGTGCTCGCACTGGTAGCAAGAACTAGAGGTTTTTCTTTATTTATAACTCTCCTCACATTTTTTTGGCTTTGAAGTGAATCATGGTTGTGGACATTATATATGAATGTGAAGATATATGTGAACATGAGTTTGATGTGGAAGTTGAACTTGGAATGTTGGGCTTGTGCATGAACTATACCTTGTCCAATGCTTCATCTGTTATTGTTTGGAAAGTAATTGCTGTTATTACATCACCCTAAAAAAATTATTTTGTGCCACATCAGTAGATGCACGGACATCAACAAAGGCATGCTGACTGGATAAACATTTGAACCTAGCTATTATGAGGGAAAATTTGTATTGACGACAATTTTAGATAGCAGGAGACGCCTAGCTTCTTTCTGGCTTCTTCCATCTCTTCTTTGGCTTGGGTGAAGAGAGCATCTGATTGCTCTTTTCGCTTCTTAAAGAACTCAACTACATTCTCAAGGGCTGCTGCATGCTTTCTTTCAGCCTTTACTAGAGCCATGAGGACACGAACAGTTGACGACTCCACCTGGCTTGTGTGTAATCCAGCATCATCTGGGAATTTGCACCTTGTGTCTAATCCAGCATCATTAGGGAACATGCACCTTTTGTGTAATCCAACCTCATTTTGGAAACATGATCTTGAAGGAAATATGCCCTAGACGCAATAATAAAGTTATTATTTATTTCCTTATATCATGATAAATTTTTATTATTCATGCTAGAATTGTATTAACCGGAAACATTATACATGTGTGAATACATAGACAAACAGAGTGTCACTAGTATGCCTCTACTTGACTAGATTGTTAATCAAAGATGGTTATGTTTCCTGACCATAGACATGAGTTGTCATTTGATTAATGGGGTCACATCATTAGGAGAATGATGTGATTGACATGACCCATTCCGTTAGCTTAGCACCCGATCGTTTAGTATGTTGCTATTGCTTTCTTCATGACTTATACATATTCCTATGACTATGAGATTATGCAACTCCCGTTTACCGGAGGAACACTTTGTGTGCTACCAAACGTCACAACGTAACTAGGTGATTATAAAGGTGCTCTACAGGTGTCTCCAAAGGTACATGTTGGGTTGGCATATTTCGAGATTAGGATTTGTCACTCCGATTATCGAAGAGGTATCTCTAGGCCCTCTCGGTAATGCACATCACTTAAGCCTTGCAAGCATTGCAACTAATAAGTTAGTTGCGGGATGACGTATTACGGAACGATTAAAGAGACTTGCCGGTAACGAGATTGAACTAGGTATTGAGATACCGACGATCGAATCTCGGGCAAGTAACATACCGATGACAAAGGGAACAACGTATGATGTTATGCGGTTTGACCGATAAAGAATTCGTAGAATATGTTGGAGCCAATATGAGCATCCAGGTTCCACTATTGGTTATTGACCGGAGACATGTCTCGGTCATGTCTACATAGTTCTCGAACCCATAGGGTCCGCACGCTTAACGTTTCGATGATAGTTATATTATGAGTTTATATGTTTTGATGTACCTAAGGTTGTTCGGAGTCTCGGATGTGATCACGGACATGACGAGGAGTCTCGAAATGGTCGAGACATGAAGATTGATATATTGGAAGCCTATGTTTGGATATCGGAAGTGTTCCGGGTGAAATCGGGATTTTACCGGAGTACTGGGAGGTTACCGGACCCCCCCCCCCCCGGGAGGTTGATGGGCCTTAGTGGGCCTTTAAGGAGAAGAGGAGAGGCGGCCAGGGCTGGGCCGCGCGCCCCTCGCCCCCTAGTCCGAATAGGACAAGGAGAGGGGGGCGGCGCCCCCCCCCCTTCCTTCTTCTCCTCCATTCCTTCCCCCTCCCAGGTCCTAATCCAACTAGGAAAGGGGGGGTAGTCCTACTCCCGATGGGAGTAGGACTCCTCCTGGCGCACCCTCTCCCTTGGCCGGCCGCACCCCCCTTGCTCCTTTATATAGGGGGGCAGGGGGCACCCCATAGACACAACAATTGATCTGTTTGATCTTTTAGCTGTGTGCGGTGCCCCCCTCCACCATAGTCCACCTCGATAATACTGTAGCGGTGCTTAGGCGAAGCCCTGCATCGGTAGAACATCAACATCGTCACCATGCCTTCGTGCTGACAAAACTCTCCCTCAACACTCGGCTGGATCGGAGTTCAAGGGACGTCATCGAGTTGAACGTGTGCTGAACTCGGACGTGCCGTGCGTTTGGTACTTGATCGGTCGGATCGTCAAGACGTACGACTACATCAACTGCGTTGTGCTAACGCTTCCGCTTTTGGTCTATGAGGGTATGCGGACAACACTCTCCCCTCTCGTTGCTATGCATTACCATGATCTTGTGTGTGCGTAGGAATTTTTTTGAAATTACTACGTTCCCCAGCAGTGGCATCCGAGCCTAGTTTTTTGCGTAGATGTCATATGCATGAGTAGAACACAAGTGAGTTGTGGGTGATATAAGTCATACTGCTTACCAGCATGTCATACTTTGGTTCAGCGGTATTGTTGGATGAAGCGGCCCGGACCTACATTACGTGTACGCTTACACGAGACTGGTTCTACCGACGTGCTTTGCACTCAGGTGGCTGGCGGGTGTCAGTTTCTCCAACTTTAGTTGAACCGAGTGTGGCTACGCCCGGTCCTTGCAAAGGTTAAAACAGCACCAACTTGAAAAACTATCGTTGTGGTTTTGATGCGTAGGTAAGAATGGTTCTTGCTAAGCCCGTAGCAGCCACGTAAAACTTGCAACAACAAAGTAGAGGACGTCTAACTTGTTTTTGCAGGGCATGTTGTGATGTGATATGGTCAAGACATGATGCTTAATTTTATTGTATGAGATGATCATGTTTTGTAACCGAGTTATCGGCAACTGGTAGGAGCCATATGGTTGTCGCTTTATTGTATGCAATGTAATCGCCCTGTAATGCTTTACTTTATCACTAAGCGGTAGCGATAGTCGTAGAAGCATAAGATTGGCGAGACGACAACGATGCTACGATGGAGATCAAGGTGTCGCGCCGGTGATGATGGTGATCATGACTGTGCTTCGGAGATGGAGATCACAAGCACAAGATGATCATGGCCATATCATATCACTTATATTGATTTCATGTGATGTTTATCTTTTATGCATCTTATCTTGCTTTGATTGACGGTAGCATTATAAGATGATCCCTCACTAAGTTATCAAAGTATAAGTGTTCTCCCTGATTATGCACCATTGCTAAAGTTCTTCGTGCTGAGACACCACGTGATGATCGGGTGTGATAGGCTCTACGTTCAAATACAATGGGTGGAAAACAGTTGCACACGCGGAATACTCAGGTTAAACTTGACGAGCCTAGCATATAACAGATATGGCCTCGGAACACAGAGACCGAAAGGTCGAGCATGAATCATATAGTAGATATGATCAACATAATGATGTTCACCGTTGAAACTACTCCATCACACATGATGATCGGACATGGTTTAGTTGATATGGATCACGTGATCACTTAGAGGATTGGAGGGATGTCTATCTAAGTGGGAGTTCTTAAGTAATATGATTAATTGAACTTAAATTTATCATGAACTTAGTACCTGATAGTATCTTGCTTGTCTATGTTGATTGTAGATAGATGGCCCGTGCTGTTGTTCCGTTGAATTTTAACGCGTTCCTTGAGAAAGCAAAGTTGAAAGATGATGGTAGCAATTACACGGGCTGGGTCCGTAACTTGAGGATTATCCTCATTGCTGCACAGAAGAGTTACGTCCTGGAAACACCGCTAGGTGTACCACCTGTGCCAGCAATTGCAGACATTGTGAATGCCTGGCAGTCACATGTTGATGACTACTTGATAGTTCAATGTGCCATGCTTTACGGCTTAGAACCGGGACTTCAACGACGTTTTGAACGTCATGGAGCATATGAGATGTTCCAGGAGTTGAAGTTAATATTTCAAAAGAATGCCCGGATTGAGAGATACGAAGTCTCCAATAAGTTCTATAGCTGCAAGATGGAGGAGAATAGTTCTGTCAGTGAGCATATACTCAAAATGTTTGGGTACTGCAATCACTTGATTCAACTGGGAGTTAATCTTTCGGATGATAGCGTCATTGACAGAATCCTCCAATCACTGCCACCAAGCTACAAGAGCTTCGTGATGAACTATAATATGCAAGGGATGGATAAAACAATTCCCGAGCTCTTCGCAATGCTAAAGGCTGCGGAGGTAGAAATCAAGAAGGAGCATCAAGTGTTGATGGTCAATAAGACCACCAGTTTCAAGAAAAAGGGCAAAGGGAAGAAGAAGGGGAACTTCAAGAAGAACAGCAAGCAAGTTGCTGCTCAGGAGAAGAAACCCAAGTCTGGACCTAAGCCTGAGACTGAGTGCTTCTACTGCAAGCAGACTAGTCACTGGAAGCGGAACTGCCCCAAGTATTTGGCGGATAAGAAGGATGGCAAGGTGAACAAAGGTATATGTGATATACATGTTATTGATGTGTACCTTACTAATGCTCGCAGTAGCACCTGGGTATTTGATACTGGTTCTGTTGCTAATATTTCCAACTCGAAACAGGGGCTATGGATTAAGCGAAGATTGGCTAAGGACGAGGTGACGATGCGCGTGGGAAATGGTTCCAAAGTCGATGTGACCGCGGTCGGCACGCTACCTCTACATCTACCTTCGGGATTAGTATTAGACCTAAATAATTGTTATTTGGTGCCAGCGTTGAGCATGAACATTATATCTGGATCTTGTTTGGTGCGAGACGGTTATTCATTTAAATCAGATAATAATGGTTGTTCTATTTATATGAGTAATATCTTTTATGGTCATGCACCCTTGAAGAGTGGTCTATTTTTGATGAATCTCGATAGTAGTGATACACATATTCATAATGTTGAAGCCAAAAGATGCAGAGTTGATAATGATAGTGCAACTTATTGGTGGCACTGCCGTTTAGGTCATATCGGTGTAAAGCGCATGAAGAAACTCCATACTGATGGACTATTGGAACCACTTGATTATGAATCACTTGGTACTTGCGAACCGTGCCTCATGGGCAAGATGACTAAAACGCCGTTCTCCGGTACTATGGAGAGAGCAACAGATTTGTTGGAAATCATACATACAGATGTATGTGGTCCGATGAATGTTGAAGCTCGTGGCGGATATCGTTATTTTCTCACCTTCACAGATGATTTAAGCAGATATGGGTATATCTACTTAATGAAGCATAAGTCTGAAACATTTGAAAAGTTCAAAGAATTTCAGAGTGAAGTTGAAAATCATCGTAACAAGAAAATAAAGTTTCTATGATCTGATCGTGGACGAGAATATTTGAGTTACGAGTTTGGTCTACATTTGAAACAATGCGGAACAGTTTCGCAACTCACGCCACCCGGAACACCACAGCATAATGGTGTGTCTGAACGTCGTAATCGTACTTTACTGGATATGGTGCGATCTATGATGTCTCTTACTGATTTACCGCTATCATTTTGGGGTTATGCTTTAGAGACGGCCGCATTCACGTTAAATAGTGTAAGTGCATCTAGTGCCACCCCTATTTGGTTTTGGAGTATTGATGACAAACCTAGTTGAGGGACTAATGTGTTCGTGAGAATTGCAGGATAACACAGGTAGAAGTCCCTCATTGATTCGGTTTTCCTACCAGAGATGACCCCTAAAAATGTATGAAGACATTGATGTCGAAGGTGGTATGTGAAGACATCACACTGAAGACTATGACAAGAGAATACATCGCATGAAGACTATGGAGTGCGAAGATTTAGATCTTTCGTTGTTCTTTTTCTTCTTTGTTGAGTCATAGGAATCACCGTACTGTTAAGTGGGGTCCAAGAGAACCAGTCAGAATGACTGAAGTGATGCTTAACCAAAACCTATGTCTTCGAGTGAAGACTATGAGAGCGAATCTTGTCCAGAGTCAGACAAGTCAGCTTTGCTTGTAGCCCAAGTAAAGTTGCCGTGTGTGTTTGAAATCTGACCATTGGAACATGTGTCAGTTCCTTAGTGACCCAGGGACATTTCGGACAAATCAGGTCGGGTTGCCTAGTGGCTATAAATAGCCCACCCCCTACAACCATAAACGGTCGGCTGCTCAGAGTTAGAGTGCGGCTTTTGTCGTTTGAGAGCAACCCACCTCGAAGCCTTTGAGAGAGAATTCCTTGCGAGGATAAAGCCCTAAACACCCAGAGCCAAAGAGTGTTAGGCATCACTTAAGTCTTCCTGTCTGTGTGATCTGAAGACTTATTACACTTGAGGACTGTGAATCCTCCAGCCGGTTAGGCGTCGCGTTCTGAGCATCCAAGAGCCATTGTGGATCGCCGGTGAATGAAGTCTGTGAAGGTTTGGGAGTCTACCTTGAAGACTTACCAGAGTGATTGAGCGAGGTCTGTGTGACCTTAGTTCAAGGGGAATACGATGAGGACTGGGTGTCCTGAGCTGCGTGTTCAGGACTGGGTGTCCGGGACTGTGTGTCCTCAGGTTTAAATACCTAGCCGCCCTAACCAGACGTACAGTTGTCACAGCAACTGGAACTGGTCCAACAAATCATTGTCTTCAACGAGTCACTGGTTTCATCCTTTCCTTCCCTTTACTTACTGTTGGTCCTTGCGAAGTCATTGCATGATTGCATTATCTTTTGTCTTCACTGAGTGACTGCTTGTTCTGATTGGCTTCATAACATCTTCCTACCTGATCCTTACTATCTTGCTACTGTTAGTCATTGTGCTTTCACTTCACTGAATACTTGACTATGGTTTGCATAGTGTAGTCTACCTTCCGCTGCATGGTAATAGGCTTGCTTCTATTGTTTGTCTTCGAAACTCCCACGTTTTGAAGACTCTCATAAAAATCTCCTATTCACCCCCCTCTAGTCGGTATAACGCACTTTCAATTGGTATCAGAGCAATGTACTCCCTTGTTCTATGTGATTCGGTTTACCACCTGGAGTTTTAGCTATGTCGACTGCAGGGATAATTAAAGTCTCCGCTGCATGCCCCGTCTTCGATGGAACTGAATATCCCTACTGGAAGAATAAGATGCGCATGCATCTTGAAGCCATTGACATCGATCTATGGTATGTTGTCAAGAACGGCATTCCAAAGGCTGGAGAAGGTGTCACTGCTGCTGATGTCAAGAAGTTCATTCAACTGGACTCTACTGCCAAGAATATCATCTGTGGTCATCTGACCAAAGGACAGTATGGCCGCGTGAGTGCTTTGGAAACATCTAAGCTAGTCTGGGACTGGCTCTCCAAGGTCAACGAAGGCGTCTCAACCCAGAGAGATCAGAGAATCAGTGTCCTTCGCAACCTCTTCAACCGCTTCAAGAGAAACGACAATGAGAATGTCCAGCTCACGTTTGATCGACTCACTGACATCACAAATGAGCTTCAAGCCCTCGGCACTACTGAGATCACCAAGCATGAAGTCATCAAGACGCTCCTGAGATCACTTGACAGTTCGTTTGACACCCTAGCCCTGATGATTCAAGAACGTCCTGATTTCAAGATACTCGAGCCGTTTGACATACTTGAAAGTCTCAACACACACGAGTTTCAGCTTTCTGAGAAAAGAGATATCTACGGTCCCAACTATGGACGAACTCGTGCCCTGAAGGCCAAAGCTGTCTCCTCATCTGAAGAAGAATCTGACAGCAGTTGTGATGATCCTGAAGAAATTGGAAAGGAGCTTGCTATGCTTGTGAAGAAATTCCAAAAATTCACCAAGAAGAAAGGTTTCAGAAAGTCTTCACGATCAAGCTCAAGAAATGACGAAGCTTCTGCTCGTGACTACAAGAAGAAAACATGTCACAAGTGCAAGAAACCTGGCCACTACATCTCTGAGTGTCCGCAGTGGGACAAGAAGAAGAAGAAGAAGAAGAAGAAGAAGAAGAAAAAGAAGAAGAAGAGCAAGGAATATGACTCTGACGACAAGAACAAGAAGAAATACTCAAAGTCTTCTTCCAAGTCTTCCTCAAAATCTTCATCACACAAGAAGAGCTCATCTGGCAAGGCACGTGCATTTGTTGGCAAGGAAATGGATTCAGAGGAGGAGTCCGCTTCTGAGGAGGCGGAGGTGGAGTCTGAGGAGGAGTCCGATTCTGGGGTTGCGAGTCTGGCTACAGCATACGTTGCCAAGTCCATCTTCAACACTGAAGACAATGACTCTTTCATCAACACCGACGCAAATGACAAGGACTACTCCACTCCTACCTATTGCTTCATGGCACGCGGTGCCAAGGTAAACACACACACTACTCACTATCAAACATCTAGTGACGATGACTCTGATTGTGGTTCCAAACCTAGCTACAAAACACTTGCTAAAATTGCAACTGAACAACAGAGAGCTATGGAACATATTCAAAAACTGTTAGACAAAAGCGATGATCTGTTAGGCGCTGAAATGACTCGATCTCAGTCCTTAATTGAAGACATACAAAATCTTCACGTTAAGTATGAGGAACTTGAAAGTCTTCATGAAACGCTCTCAACAACTCA
This sequence comes from Triticum urartu, assembly GCF_056163025.1. Classification (NCBI taxonomy): domain Eukaryota; kingdom Viridiplantae; phylum Streptophyta; class Magnoliopsida; order Poales; family Poaceae; genus Triticum; species Triticum urartu. The sequence goes on from NC_141877.1 coordinate 16,058,746, forward strand.
TGAAAAGCTTTCCCATGATTATCTTCTAAGGAAGCAAGATCTTGAGAAATTGAGAGCGGCTCATGAAGATCTTCAAAAGGAAAATGAGTCACTTCGCTCCGAACAGATAAGTTCAGCTCAGGAAGGATTTGAACCACCATGTCTTAAATGCATTGAGCGTGATAATTCTACTTCTGTTGCTGAATGTTCTACTGCTACTACTGTTACAATATCTTCAACTATTGATGTGGGAACTAACCCCTCTACTGAGGATACCACTGCTATTGCTGATGAGAATGCTAGGTTGAAGACATTGCTTGAAACAGGGATGTACAAAAGTCTCAAAGGGCATCAGACACTATGTGATGTCCTCAAAAGGCAGATCCTGAACCGAAACCCTAGGAAAGAGGGTGTTGGGTTCGTAAGGAAAATGAATGTTGATGGCTCTTACTAGAAACCTGAGCAGTACCCCAAAACCACATGGGTTGCTGCAAAGGAACATCAACAGATGCATCCACTCTATCTGGCTTCACTTGCGCTAACCCCATTGTTATTGATGAATCCTTTGATGCAAACTATAAACTGTTTAAAAATCAGAATGGTGAAGTGTTTGCCAGGTATATTGGTACTAACTGCAGGAATGGACCGACTATGAAGAAGATCTGGGTGCCCAAAAGGTGTTTGGAGAATCTTCCTGTGAATGTCATCATGACACCACAGGTGAAGAAGACAATTCCCAGACCACAGGCTTCATATGGTCCAAAGGCTTCACACAGACAGAGGACTCACTAGAGTCGCACTAACGCAAATGTTTTGCAGGGAAGCCATACTCAGCCTATGAATATGAGTGTGGTTCATCAAACCGCCATGATCATAAAACCAAGAACTATTCTTCTTATTCTTATGAGTACTATTGTCCACCTGCAAGACTTTTTGCTAGGGCTTCAAAGCCAAAGTTCTCAGATGCTGCACTTAGACTCATTGCTTCGAAGCCACCCCTGAAGATGTGGGTGGCTAAGAAAACTTAACTCTCTTTTGCAGGGAAAGGTCTCCAGACGAAAACCAAAATCGTCTGACAATGTTGCTGGGGACCTTAAACATCTTGTAGGGCGCAAGATCAAATTCCCAAATGGTCTTATTATGTACTTTGTTCCTGAGTCGCTTGCTACCTGCCCTATCAGTCCTAATCTTGATCTAAGCTTTAAGAATCGACTGGTTCGTCAAATGTTTTTGCTTCACAACTCTCTTCGTGAAGCCTATCCCCCTAACTGCACTGTAGGGTACGACACCAGCAGCTTCAGAATGGATTATTGATAGTGGGTGCACCAATCACATGACTGGCAAGCGAAGTCTTCTCATGGACTCAACTTTACGTCCATCTGACAAATGTAACATCACATTTGCTGACACTGGTAAAAGCAAGGTATTGGGTTTAGGTAGAGTTGCAATCTCAAAGGATCAACACATGGATAAAGTCATGCTTGTTGAATCCCTTGGCTTCAACTTAATGTCTTTCTCAATGCTTTGCGATTTAAACATGATTGTGATGTTTGGAAAATATCGTTGTCTTGTTCTAATGGAATCTGACAAGTCTCTAGTGTTTGAAGGGTATCGGAAAGATGATTTGTACGTGGTAGATTTCTCAGCAGGACCACAGCTTGCCGTATGTCTTCTAGCAAAAGCTTCAGAATGCTGGCTCTCGCATCGGAGGCTTGGGCATGCTGGCATGAGGAACCTCCACACCCTGGCAAAGAAGAAGCATGTCATAGGCATCGAGGGCGTCAAGTTCAAGAAAGATCACTTATGCGGTGCATGTGAAGCAGGAAAGATGACAAGGGCCAAGCATCCCTCGAAGACAATCATGACAACGACTCAACCCTTCGAACTGCTCCACATGGATCTTTTCGGTCCCACTCATTACTCAACTCTTACAACTGCTGCTTGTCTCTATGGCTTTATCATTGTTGATGATTATTCTAGATATACTTGGGTGCATATAATCCTCTACAAGACTGAAGTGCAGGATGTCTTCAGATGCTTCGCCAATCGAGCAATGAACAACTATGGCGCCAAGATAAAGCACATCAGAAGTGACAATGGCACTGAATTCAAGAACACTGGCCTTGATACATATCTTGATAGTTTGTGCATCACACATGAATTCTCAGCCCCGTACATGCCACAGCAGAATGGCGTCATCGAACGCAAGAATAGAACACTCATTGAGATGGCCCGAACAATGCTTGATGAATACAAGACTCCAAGAAAATTCTGGCCTGAAGCCATTGATACTGCATGCCATAGAATCAACCGTGTTTATCTTCACAAGCTTCTGAACAAGACATCTTATGAGCTCCTTACAGGCAAGAAGCCAAATGTCAGTTATTTCAGAGTATTTGGCGCCAGGTGCTGGATCAAGGATCCACATCACACTTCAAAATTTGCACCGAAAGCACATGAGGGTTTTATGCTTGGATATGGAAAGGATTCGCACTCCTACAGAGTCTTCAATCTCTTTCATTATAAAGTGGTTGAAACAGTGGATGTGCGGTTCGATGAGACTAACGGCTCACAAAGAGAGCACCTGCCAAATGTGCTAGATGAAGTTCCATCCAGTAAATCAATCAAACTTATGGGAACCGGAGAAATCATACCCTCTGAAGCTCAACCTGAAGAGGAACTTATCATCTCCGCACCTGATCAACCTGAAGACAATGCTCAGCCTGAAGACAATCCTTCTAACAATGACAATGATCAGCAAGAGCAAAATCTTTGTCCTACACATCCTCGTGTTGCCAATGAAGTACATATTGAGAGAATAATTGATAGCATCAATGCACCTGGTCCGCTCACTCGTTCAAGGGCAACACAGCTAGCAAATTTCTATGGGCATTTCGCATTCGTCTCTATGATAGAACCCAAGAAAGTCGAAGAAGCCTTCTTGGAACCTGAATGGATTCAAGCTATGCAAGAAGAGCTTCAATAGTTTGAGCTGAATAATGTATGGGAACTGGTTAAGCGTCCTGATCCTCGGAAGCACAATAAAATAGGCACCAAATGGATATACCGCAACAAGCAAGATGAGCATGGTCAAGTTGTCAGAAACAAAGCCCGTCTCGTTGCTCAAGGATATACTCAAGTTGAAGGCATTGACTTTGATGAAACATTTGCTCCTGTGGCTCGACTTGAAGCCATACGCATACTGCTGGCCTATGCAAACCATCATAACATACTTCTATATCAAATGGATGTGAAGAGCGCCTTTCTCAATGGCAAGATTGAAGAAGAAGTATATGTTGCACAACCACCTGGCTTTGAAGATCCTAAACATCCTGACATGGTATACAAGCTCAACAAGGCACTGTATGGCCGCAAACAAGCCCCTCGGGCTTGGTATGACACACTCAAATACTTCCTGAAGAGCAAAGGCTTCAAACTTGGTTCCCTCGACCCCACTCTCTTCACGATGACATATGATGGTGAACTGTTTGTGTGCCAAATATATGTGGATGACATAATCTTTGGTTGCACCAATCAGAAATACAGTGAAGAGTTTGGATACATGATGCAAGAGCAATATCAGATGTCTATGATGGGAGAGATGAAATTCTTCCTTGGTCTTCAAATACGACAGCAACGCAACGGCATCTTTATATCTCAAGAGAAGTATCTCAAAGATTTCCTGAAGAAGTTCGGTATGCAAGACTGCAAAGGCTACACGACGCCAATGCCAGCAAAACATCATCTGGGTCCCGACGACAATGGTAAAGAGTTCGATCATAAGGTATACCACTCCATGATTGGATCTTTACTTTATCTATGTGCATCTAGGCCAGATATCATGCTTAGTGTTTGCATGTGTGCTCGATTCCAAGCGGCACCAAAGGAATCGCATCACCTAGCTGTGAAGTGAATTCTTCGATATTTGGCTCACACCCCAACTCTAGGATTATGGTATCCAAAGGGCTCAGAGTTTGATCTGGTTGGATTCTCGGATGCTGATTATGTTGGTGACAAGGTGGATCGCAAGTCTACATCAGGCACATGTCATTTTCTGGGATGATCACTTGTATGTTGGTCTTCAAAGAAGTAGAATTGTGTATCTCTCTCCACTGCTGAATCTGAATACATTGCTGCTGGATCTTGCTGCGCTCGGCTTCTGTGGATGAAGCAAACACTCAAAGACTACGGCATTCATCTGAACCAAGTGCCACTCTACTGCGACAACGAAAGCGCCATCAAGATTGCCAACAACCCAGTTCAGCACTCGAAGACAAAGCACATTGAAATTCGTCATCACTCTCTCAGAGATCATGTTGTGAAGGAAGATATTGATATCATACACGTCAACACTGAAGAGCAATTGGCAAATATCTTCACCAAGCCCTTGGATGAGAAGAGATTTTGCAAGTTACGGTGTGAGCTAAATATCTTGGAATCCTCGAATGTCCTGTGATCAGGCACACATCCTAACACTTATGCATATTGATGACTTAGATGTGCAACATACGAAGTAAAGTATATCTTCAATCAATGAAGACATACATTCTAAGTGTGAATACATTAATGTGGAATTTGACTTCAGAGCGCCACTATAATTGTGCGCCGTGTCTGGGTCTAATACTTCCTATACGGTGGGTAACGCCACCACCAAATTCTTCTGTTTGAAGTGTTTTACCCATGGCGTTACATTTGCTATGTCTTCACATTTGGTTTGGCTTCAAAATCAACATGTCTTCATGATTATCTTCACTATGTTGATTATATATATATACGTACTAGTGTTCTGTCCTCTACAGCATTCACTTATAGCTATGTCTTCTTGTTGAATCTTTTGAACTAAGTGAATGTGATCGGACCCTAACCTCTCTATGCTTTCTATCTCAAACTCTATCTCTCCAAATCATATGCATTCTATTGAAACTATCGAATGTCTTCTCTGCGTCCTTGTCAGCAGAAGATACAGAGACAAACATTAAGTCCGTTTTCAATGCTCATTCCTTCACCTGAAACCCGGAGAAGTGGGAACGACCACCCGACAATCCAGGCGTGCATGGGACGTGGAACAACCTCCGATATGCTGCATGATGACTACGTGTTCCTCAGATGTGAATCGCCAGGGACACCTGTGCAATAACGTTGTGCCGCCCCTGTCCCTATAAATACACGCCTCACCACAATCATTATCTCTTCTTCCACTCTCGCACGAACCCTAGTGCCACCGCTAACCCTCGACGACGCCGGCGACGAAGCGCTTCACTGCCGCAATCTCTCCGACGCCGTCTTCATGCCGACCGCGGACATCGTCCTCTCCGCCGCCGCCGTAGGTGTCTTCCGTCGCCAAGTTAGGGCACGGACGATCGAACTGCTCGGCCTCCTCTTCCACTCCGTCTAGCAGTTCCTTGTGTGGTAAATAAAACTTCCTTTTTACGGCCCCTTTGATTCTTCAGATTCGTCACTTTGTACCACAAGCAGTTTCTGTTCACACATGTTGGATCCACTTCATACTGCATCTCATATTATGCCTAGTACGTTCACTTATGCTTCACAAAGTAGTTAGATTCCTCACTTGTACTGATCTCTAGATTCGTACAAATCTGGAACCAACTCCTTATCTATGAGTGAATGTCTTCGCACGATGAGGTCAATGTCTTCTAAACTGATTTATCTTCAAAATATTCTGAGAATGCATGTGACCTCTTCCCCTTCCCTCGCACCCTAATGCTGTCACAGGTACATGTCCGTGGGAGAATCCCTTGGTTCTCATAGTCTGCATTCATTTGCAGAATTCTTACAGCATCATATAAATTCTCCCGAAGCCAGTTCCTGTTTGCCCAGCAAGCGAAAGCCTCTGAAGCCTTTGAACGTGTTGAAGCCATTCAGTTTAAAGTTCATGGCAACAGAGAAATCAGCAAGGAAGGGTGGCAGAAAGCGTCGAGGAGAAACATCAAGAGATCTGCCCGATGACCTCTTAGAGCTGTACAAGACAGATCCTGAAGAGGATTACAATCAGCGCAAGACACGAATCCAATGGATTCGACGATATTGGGCAGAACAGTGGTTCAAGTACAGATTTGTGACAAAGGAATATGCTGAAAAAATGCCATCAAGCGACCATGGGGAGACATCCTCTACAAAAATCTTCAACCCAGGTCCAGAGCAGTAGCCATTAAACAAGGCTTCTATCCCTGCATGGTCCGTGGGCCACAGCCTGCAGATGCACACCCATCATCACTACTATGGTGTCGTGACGACAATCTGTTCAAGCGCAACTTCCAGTTTGCCCAGAACTCAGCGAAGCAGAACAAGAAGTCTCTGGGATTAAACTTCAACCCCGGTCCCTCTGCTCCCCGTGCCGATGGCACCCGCGAAGCTGAACCCAATCTTGTTGGGCCCTTCGACAACCTGGAAGGTCTCATCACTCACATCGTGGTTCAAGGGACAGCCGTGAATGAGCCTGCAGAGGACGCTGAATCTGATGAAGCGCCTGCAGCGCCGAAGCCAAAGAAACTGAAGCAGCCTAAAGCTTCAAGCCTGCCTCGGCCCCAAAAATCTCACGGGCGAAGCCACTGGCTACTGCACCTCCTGAAGACAGTGTGCAGTCTGAAGATCTGTCACGCATCTCCAAGCCTCAGAAAGTCAAGATGCCTCTGCCGCACACCAGCCAAGAACTCACTGCCGCTGCCATTCTGCGCAACGATGCCATTGATCTGTCCAGTGATGAAGATCTGGCAGATGACGCTCTTGAGCAACTGATCAAGAGCAAAGAAGAAGTAGAAATCTTCAACAACTTGCCTCTCTTTGACGTGGCAATCATCCACGACTTCATCGATGAGTGGTTTGAAACGCCCAACCTTAGCTTTGAAGACCTGCAACTTCCCATTGGTCTCAGTGTCGCCTTCCATGGCGCCATTGCTTCAGAGCTAGCTCTAGCTCAGCGCATCGTCGAACTGAAGCAGAAGATTGACTTCGAGAAAGCTCAGTTCAAGAAGCATATGGCCAAGCTCAATGTGCAAGAGGTCAAAAGCTTCAAGATCATGCTGCACGAGCTCAAGGAAGCCTTTCTCAAGAAGCGTGCAAAAGCTCAAGGTTCTCGTGAGCGCATGAAGAACCTGGCTGACAAGTGTGTACAAGTCTACAATGAAGCTGAGAAGTGCAAGGCCCTTGGGCGTCCTGGCATTGATCCCAGGATGGCTGCTAAGAAGAAGAAGAAGCCCACTATGGCCGAACCCAACGCACCAAGGGAGGAAGCAGATCTCATTGTCTTCCCCACCAGCATGACTAGCTCGAAGCCAAAAGCCAGGTCCACAGCTTCAGAACTGAAGAAGATGAGGACTGCTAAGGCTGAAGCCAGGAAGAGGAAACATCCTGAAGCCTCTACTGCTGCTCCCTCCAAGAAGAAGCGGAAGACGAAGAAGGAACGGGCTGCTCCCATAGAGCCCTTAATTGTTGAACCCATCTCCATGGTTCGCCCTGACGCTGAACATCGAGAGCGCCAACTGACTGTCCATGAGCCTGCTTCCACAGAGGCTCATGAAGCTGAAGACTTTCCAGCAGCTGATCCCACCGCTGCTGAAGACATTGGTCACCATGACCATGTTGAAGATGATGCAGTTCTTCCTCAGATCGAGCACCAACAGGTATCATCGCCTGTGCTAACGCACAGCGAACTCATCAGCATTGGTCGTCCTTTGACGCTAATTGCTCAGGATGCATCATGGGCTGATCACCCACAAGCACAAGAGTAAGATGACTTTGAGGCCCAGCCAACTCCGACTCCACAGGCGTCGCCAGCGTTACGCAGGCTTCACAAAGGACCAAGGCCTCCAGTCTCCGAGTCTGAAGCTCAAGCTGCTGAAGACATTCCGGCTGCATTAGTCGATGAAGAAGAAACCCCAAGAGTTGCTACACCCCCATATCACCAAGAAGCTGTTCTCGAGGAGAACGTGACTGTGACCAACCCTCCAGCTTATCAAGTGGAGGATGAGAATCTTGAGGCTGCCACCGAAGCCACTGACGCTGTCATGACTGAAGCAAATGTGGAGCCTCCACCAACCCAAGAAGAAGAAGTTAGCGAAGCCAATGATGCTACTGCTTCTGTTCCTGCGCCTGTTGCTGGTCCTCAATTTGACTATCATATTGAGCACAGGCCTCAGGTACAGAAGCCAATGCCAAGACTGCCTAGGTTTCCAGGTCCTGCAACAGCACCTGGATCCTTCAATATCAACGGCTTCAAAGCAGACAACACCTTCTTCAATAGCTCCAAGAACCCCTACTCAAGGGAAAGAATATCTTCTGATCGGTTCTGGAGCTACCCGCAGCGAAGCTATTACTGCTGCATTCTATACAATCAAGGTCGCATCTTCCCACATATGCGTCTTGACACCGAAGCAATAGCTGGTCTCCCTGTCTGGAGGAAGCTCTTGATTGCTTCAAAGAGGTTGGATTGTTGCCCTTCATCACCGATCAAGAGCACTGGAACGAAGAGTTGCTGCTCCAATTCTATGCCACACTTCACATACGTGGTTACAACAGAGATCCGAAGACTTGGGTCCTTGAGTGGATGACAGGAAATGTTCATCACGAAGCCAAAGCCTTTGATATCATTGAGCTCACTGGTCTGCCCACTCCTGGCGATCTCTATGAACCTGGCTGTCAACTTCACAGTGAAGCTATGGAGAGCATCTTTCAGAAGCCTGAGCCGAACATGAGTCAGATGCTCAGTATGATGAAGCCTTTGCCACAAGACGCTGAATATCCTAAGGAGTTCCTTGTTGAAGACCTGGAGTATCTGCCAAGGACCATCTATCACATTTTAAGGCGAACTCTCTGGCCCACCAAAGGACATTCCCCATATGCAAAGCTGGAAGGTGCAATGAAGACTTTGGTCTTCTATATTCTTCATGGCAAAAGCTTCAATGCACAAGACTTCTTCATCCGCCAACTTGCTGCATCAGGCTCTGATCTTTTTGGCTTGAAGTTCTACGCTCCATGGGTAATGCGGCTGATCAAACTCCACTCAGCTATCTCATATCAGCCCTCTGCTCGCAATCATTGGATCTTTATGCCTGATGTGGATATGTCCGTTGAAGCCATCTATCCAGAGCCTGCCAAGGAGCCTCTTAGTCTTCAGAACGCAGAGCATCAAAGTTTTTCTCGGAACATTGAAGGAGTTGAAGCAGTCACTCGTGTTTATCCTCTGGCTAGAACTATACGTGCACCTCATCGTGCCCTTACTGAAGCCACTGAAAGCACTATTGCCCAGCGGCCCAAGAAGCGATCTCGTGTTCTCAATGACCGAGAGCTTCTGGTTGCTCTTCATCAGAAACAAGATAGGCATCATGACTGGCTGAAGCGCCAAATGCACAGCCTCTTGGTGGATGTCAACCGCATTCGCAACCTTGCCACCAATAATGCTTTTGTTGCCCATGAAACTTGTCGGCGTACATGGAAAGGGCTGACGCTTATGTGCTCTGAAGATGATCTTCAAGAGGATGGCTTCTCTGAATGCTTCAAGTTTGACTCCACACCTCCCCGAAGGGCAGTGCTGCGACGAACTCCATCTCTTGAAGACTCTGAGTTTTCTTCCTCTGCGGCAACTGTGAATGCCAGAGTGATCGAGGAAGAAGACGATGCTACTTCACCGCCCCCTTCTTCAGCATGTTTCGACACTGCCCCAAGTTCTTCTGCACCGCCAAAAACTACCGACGACCCTGCTGCTTCACCTACTCTTCGTGGGAACGAGTAGATGCTCTATGTCTTCAAACCTTTTTGGTCCTCACTGACAAAAGGGGGAGAAGCATATGAGTTTGATAGTCTTCAAGCGGGTCAATATGGGCGGTTACTTTATGTTTTGCCTAGTGTTTACAACTCTCGTTTTGATACATTTGGTTCCTTGAGTTGTAACACTTAAACTCAATGGTCGTCTACTACTTATTTGCTATTTTGCGATGCGATGATAAATTCCGCATGTGCGACGATAAATTCCGCACTTAGATCATTTGCGGACGTCCATTTTTCATTATGCATGTCATTATCTTCACATACCTTTACATGCATGATGAATTGTCATCATAAGCTGAAGAGGATCTCCACAAATACAACCTGCCATGTGCATTTGCATTCCAAAAGCAAATTACTTATATGCACATCTTCAGGGAGAGCCCTTACAACTTATGAAGACAATTCCTTATCCTTTAAAATTTCACATATTATATTCCCCGTTGAAAACTTCAACTAGTTTGTCATCAATCACCAAGAAGGGGGAGATTGTAAGTGCATCTAGTGCCACCCCTAGTTGGTTTTGGAGTATTAACGACAAACCTAGTTGAGGGACTAATGTGTTCGTGAGAATTGCAGGATAACACAGGTAGAAGTCCCTCATTGCTTCGATTTTCCTACCAGAGATGACCCCTAAAAATGTATGAAGACATTGATGTCGAAGGTGGTATGTGAAGACATTCACACTGAAGACTATGACAAGAGAATACATCGCATGAAGACTATGAAGCGCGAAGATTTAGATCTTTCGTTGTTCTTTTTCTTCTTTGTTGAGTCATAGGAATCACCGTACTATTAAGTGGGGTCCAAGAGAACCAGTCCAAATGACTGAAGTGATGCTTAACCAAAACCTATGTCTTCGAGTGAAGACTATGAGAGCGAATCTTGTCCAGAGTCGGACAAGTCATCTTTGCTTGTAGCCCAAGTAAAGTTGTCGTGTGTGTTTAAATCTGACCGTTGGAACACGTGTCAGTTCCTTAGTGACCCAGGGTCATTTCGGACAAATCAGGTCGGGTTGCCTAGTGGCTATAAATAGCCCACCCCCTACAACCATAAATGGTTGGCTGCTCAGAGTTAGAGTACGGCTTTTGTCGTTTGAGAGCAACCCACCTCGAAGCCTTTGAGAGAGAATTCCTTGCGAGCATAAAGCCCTAAACACCTAGAGCCAAAGAGTGTTAGGCATCACTTAAGTCTTCCTGTCTGTGTGATCTGAAGACTTATTACACTTGAGGACTGTGAATCCTCCAGCCGGTTAGGCGTCGCGTTCTGAGCATCCAAGAGCCATTGTGGATCGCCGGTGAATGAAGTCTGTGAAGGTTTGGGAGTCTACCTTGAAGACTTACCAGAGTGATTGAGCGAGGTCTGTGTGACCTTAGTTTAAGGGGAATACGGTGAGGACTAGGTGTCCTGAGCTGCGTGTTCAGGACTGGGTCTCCGGGACTGTGTGTCCTCAGGTTTAAATACCTAGCCACCCTAACCAGACGTACAGTTGCCACAGCAACTGGAACTGGTCCAACAAATCATTGTCTTCAACGAGTCACTGGTTTCATCCTTTCCTTCCCTTTACTTACTGTTGGTCCTTGCGAAGTCATTGTATGATTGCATTATCTTTTGTCTTCACTGAGTGACTGCTTGTTCTGATTGGCTTCATAACATCTTCCTACCTGATCCTTACTATCTTGCTACTATTAGTCATTGTGCTTTCACTTCACTGAATACTTGACTATGGTTTGCATAGTGTAGTCTACCTTCCGCTGCATGGTAATAGGCTTGCTTTTATTGTTTGTCTTCGAAACTCCCATGTTTTGAAGACTCTCATAAAAATCGCCTATTCACCCCCCCCTCTAGTCGATATAACGCACTTTCAAATAGGGCACCATCGAAATCCGTTGAGACAATGCCTTATGAACTGTGTTTTGGCAAGAAACCAAAGTTGTCGTTTCTTAAAGTTTGGGGCTGCGATGCTTATGTGAAAAAGCTTCAACCTGATAAGCTCGAACCCAAATCAGAGAAATGTGTCTTCATAGGATACCCAAAGGAGATTGTTGGGTACACCTTCTATCACAGATCCGAAGGCAAGACTTTTGTTGCTAAATTCGGAATCTTTTTGGAGAAAGTGTTTCTCTCGAAAGAAGTGAGTGGGAGGAAAGTAGAACTTGATGAGGTAACTATACCTGCTCCATTATTGGAAAGTAGCTCATCACAAAAATATGTTCTTGTGATGCCTACACCAATTAGTGAGGAAGTTAATGATGATGATCATGGAACTTCAGATCAATTTATTACTGAACCCACTACAAGAAATCTGTTAATACATGACGGATTTCTCATGACATTCCCAGAATCCGTCACCATTGATGACGGTTTCTTTCGGTTTGTCATGAAAAATGTCATGATGAGAATTCACTCCAAAACAGTAGCATAGAGAGACCGTCACGAAAACTGTCATGGATCGGGTTGGGCCTAGCCTTCTTTCTTTGTACATTTTATTCGGGCCGTCATGGATGGTTTGTGCTGATGTGGCTTGGGTGCCCTTGTTTGCTTGGCTCGGCTCGTGCTAAGCTAAATTAAAAAGAAATCTTTTTTTGCAGGTGAATTAAAAAGAAATCTGTCAAAACTACGTAATTAACAAGGTAATTAGGCCACGTTTCTCTCAAAAAAGTAATTAGGCCACGTCAGCCCGCCGGGGTTTGGTCGCGATGGACCTTATTCAGCGGCAGAGATGCATCGGCAGGCCACGGGGCGACGATTAAGTCTACTAGGAGGAAGCCGTCACTCGCGCGAGCCTAGGAAACCAAGCGGGGCACTTGGGGTTGTTCCGGAAGAATGCCGGTGATGAGATTTGCGGCAGCGCTCTCGTGGCCAGGATGCAGAGGAGGCTACAATGCATGGGAAGGCTAGCTAATGGGCTCAGAGGAACCCTGGGAAGACTAGGAACTCGAATTCGTGCTCGGTTTCGACAGCCACCGTCCCTAGCAATGGCAGTGACATGGCAAGCTGTGGTAGAGGCCGGGCAAGACACCGTTGAAGTGCTCTGTTCAGGGCAACAGAGGTCGATTCAATCTTCCTGGAGGTTCAGCGCGCAGCAGTGGTGCTCGAAGAAAACACAGGGCGGCGATTTGAGGTCTTTGTCGACGCAGGTGGAGGATGGTGGCGACTGCGCACTCGCGGACACACTCAGGAACACAAGATGGAGAGCGGGATGAGGTCGAGAATGTGAGGGGAAAGGAAGAAAGGGCCGAGAGGGATCCAGCGCGGGTGGGGCGGGTGGGAGGGTCGGCCACGTCGAAGCAGGATCTGGCAACCTCCGCATGCGCGTGTGACTTTATCTCTGCCAGAGGTTGAAGACGACCCCAAGCAGGTCGGGCTGGGCCTAAACTACTAGGCTAGGTGAGCAGTTATTTCTATTTCTCTTTCTCTTTTACGTTTTCTGTTTAATTTAATTCACACCAATTTGAAATTCCAAAGTGATTCAAACAAGTTCTAATTCTTCTGAGTATTTAAATGTAGCATATTAAATGCTTTCCAAGGTTACATGTTATTTTCATGAATTTTAAACTTATATTATTTATACTATGTATATAATCCAATCCAAATACATTATGGATTAATTGTAGAGTCCAAAGAATTTCCTTTAAAAGTTCCAGAAAACTAGGCTGGGACCTGCAATAGTTTATATGGGCCCATGCCTTATTCTTAGTGTTTTAGAAAGGCTTTCTGGATTTTTTGGAAAATATTTAGTGGTTTTTGCTTTAGTTAAAATAAGTGTTTGAATTAATAGCCCATTCAAATAATAAATAATCCATCTTTTCACCGAAAAATGAATAAAAAATAAAAAAATATTTAGAAGAATGTTCTCTACGTATTCTTGTGATTTGATTCATAAATATTAAACTTTAAGTGCATCAAAATTTTGGCAGAAATGTGTTCAAAATTCCTACTTGTGCCGATGAGTCTATGTTCAGGAATTATCTGAGCAAATAAGAAGAAGTCCAAGCACCAGGGTGCCAAGATTCAACCCATACATGGAGCATAATTGTTTTTATTTGTACAAAATCCAAATTGAGTCCGAAAAATATGAAAATTGGTATGGTTTCATGATATGGCCCCTAGTTATTGTGGTAAAAATTTGAGAAGATTTTGCAATTTTTTGGTGTACATTGCTTGGAAAATGGAACATCTGTGAGTAGGAATCATGGTTGCAAGAGGGAACAAGTCGGGTTTGAAGATGAAGTGTCAGTTGCCATTATTTGACCTTGAAACCTTTTATGCACTCAACAGAAACCATCACATGTTCCATGTCAAAATTTGGCATCTGGGGGGGGGGGGGGGGGGTTTGTTTGCTATATTTAAGTCATTAAGTGCATTTCTACGTATTTAACGGATATAATTCAAATTTGAACAACAACTACATGGAAAAGTTGGCAAAATGAGTTCATATCCTACTTGTGCCAATGAGTATATGTTTAGGTATTATGTAAGAAAACAAGAGGAATTCCAAACACCATTGTGCCAAGACTGGACCCCCCACATAGAGCATAATGGGTTGAGAAAGTCTGTTGGAAGGCTCAACTCTGGATGAAAATCTCGCATCAACCTTGTCAATGCTAGCAACAATGGCGTCTGTGGATGTCGTTATCCTTCTTGAAGGATCTGTTGTGGATCTTGCTATACCTCGGCTTCTCGGGTCTCATGGTCTTTAGGTGAAAACCTAATATTTGGCTATGACAAATCGGGTGATGGTGGTGTCTGCGACATCGCTTCCTCCTTGGAGGCGTCACTTTGGAGACCTCGACGACTGCCTTCGAGGGTGCGCCTGGCTATAGGTGGAGCTTGGGTTTGTGTGGTTTTCAGGGGAGTAGCTGGTAGCTGGCCATTGGCCAGTGGTTGCGACTTGTGGTGCTCATGACCTAGTTTAGCTAGTGTTTTGCCCATTTGTTAGGATTTTAGCTTAGTTTTCCTTTAATTAACAGAGAGGTCTCTTTGTACCATTTCTCTCTGATCAATGAACATAACAGCTCTCCTACTGTCGCTTGAAAAAAACATAACAACCATCAGCGATGGCACTGAAGGATAGAAGTTGAACTTCTCAGTATGGATGGATCGTTCCGGGCGTGCGAGGATTTTTTTTAGCCATTGCAACACACATACACATTTGCTAGGTGTAGGCCATAGCTAGGGAAGGGCGGATGTCACGTCAAGCTCCAAGAGATCTTTACCTACTAATAAAGCGGCTATCGCTTCTAGTCATCCGTCATTAAAATTACCCTCTAAGTTGGTAAAAATTACCCACCAATGCCACCCATAAATAGGAAAACGATTCAAGTTTTCGGACCAAAAATCACCGCCTCCTTTGTGGTCATATAGGGGCGCGACGAGAGTAAGTCACAAAACGATGAGCAGCAGAGTGGTTGGCCGATCCCTCCCGTAGGGATGAGACCAGGGTTTGAATCCCAGCTTCCACAATTTTTGGGTGTGTTTGGATTGCTTCCTGGCAATTTATTGCCTGGTTTGATGTGTGCCTGGAGATTGTTTGGTTGATGGCCTGAAGATACCTCAATTTTTTTTAAAAAAATGTTTTTCAAAATTTGTTCCCCAATTTTTTTAAAAAATTTCGTTGATTCAAAAAATGTTTGTTGAGTCAAAAAATGTTAATGAATTCAAAACCAATTCATACATTTAAAAAATTGTAAACAAAACTAATGTTCATGATTTTTTTTGAGAAAATCAAAAATTTCAAAACAAAATTGTGGATTCAAAAAATTGTTCACTGATTCAAATTATTTTATGTCCAGGATGAAAGTCTTTATATATGTTGGCATTGGAAGTAGTTCGTGGTCAATGATATTTGTTTTTAAAGTTTTAAACGTTCCCTTGCGCAACATAATGATAAGTGTGGCATGCACTAGCAAATTCATAGCCTTGGAATTTACCACGGAATGCATTGTGATCACGTGGACATCGGGACTATCATCGGCTAGGGTGAGAAAAATTAATAAATGGCAATATGGTGAGCCACTATGTTAAAATAGAGTATGCTCGTACATCAAGATATTGAGTCATACTTATTTGGCGAGCCATAATTTTTTGTCTCCCGTTGTAATGCATGAGCATATTTGCTAGTAAGTTATAAAACTAATAGGCAATGACTTGCAATGGCATGGTTGAGTGGCAGTTGTGTGTTGTGGCGGAGGTCATCCTCACCTTGGCATTGAACACGTTCGAGCGCATTACGGTGAGGTGAACATGGTGACCATGACAACAAGGATGAGGCACTATGTTTAAATAGATCTTTATCAAACAAAAATGTTCAAATAGATAGCATGGATATGTGGAAGGGACTTGCGTGGCGTTTACTGTATTTGGAGCATGCAATTTTTTTCTCCCATTCTGAACACGGACGTGTTTACTAGTTAAAACCCGTATTCGGATTTGTCATGATAATTTTTGAGATCTACTCATAATTAAAATGTCAAACAAAGAAATAGAAAAGAAATATGAAAATTAGTACTGAGTAGTACTACTGTAAGAAAACAACAACAGAAAATAAAAGAAAATAAAAAACCTTTTGGACCATGCGAACTTCGGTACTGGGCTGAAGGCAACGAAAGTCCACTAGGGTTCCTAGACATTTGTATCCAGCGTAGTACAAATCCTGCGTTCTGATTGGTCCATTGGACCCTCCCACGGATCGTAGTGTATCCACCGTTGATCCCTCCAAGATCCAACGGCACACACTCATCCCCCTCGCTATCTTCTTTCTTGCCCCACCCCCGCCGCCGGCTCGTTTTCCATGGACTGCCTTCCCGATCTCCGTGCTCCTTCTCTCCACCCCTCTGATTGCAATAGAAGGCGGCTGGCGAACTTTGTGCCGGTTCGCCGTAGTAGCTGCAGCCTGCGCGCCACTCTCCTCTTCCCGTCACCGTGGAGCTTCCCTGATCCGTCGCCGAGGAGCTCAGCCACCCCGTCACTGAGGACGCTGCGCCGACCCGTCGCCGGGGTGCCGTGTCGTGGTGGTTGCCAAGACAATGGGAACAAGGCCGGCGACGTCGAGGCTTCCGCCGTTCTGTCCAGTGGTGCCGCACTGAGCCAGCGAAGCGCCTGGTCAAGTTGAGCAGCGGCGGCTGGGGGCTACCTCGTGCTGGGCTGCTGCTGCTCACCCGTCGGCGCAAGGCCCGTGTTCATCTCCTTTGCTGTCCTCGCCGTTACATAATTCGTCTAGCTCGACACTGTGAGCCGTTTGTCGATTCAGATTTGCCCCTTTCATTTTGGCTTCGGATTATCCCCTCGCTTTTGCTTCTGATTATGCAAGACCTCTTATTTGCAGGCAACGGCTGTTCCATGGCGTCACTATGGGTGGAGATGGTCACTGAACAGGAGCATTGGTCGAGTCAAGGCCATGGTGGATAGTGGATACGGCGTCTCCCTCTGAAGATTTGAGCGGATACAGGCAGTTATCCGGCCAGCAAAGTGTTGAGATGAACCGTGGTGGTTGCAGTGTAGTATAGCTCTGGGTCTTTTTTTCCTTTTGTGGTATTGTGATAAGTTTGTACTGGGTCTTTTTTCCTTTTTTTCTAAATTTTTTATTTCCTGACATGTTTATGCAATTTCCTTTTTTGTTTAATAATAAAATTACCAGTAAAATTTTCTTATTGACTCCAAATTTCCATGGACAAGAGAAATTACTTATGGGCTAATTTCATGGATCTAACTACTGGGGCTTGGCCCAACTTGGAATTTAATGGGCAAAAATTCTTATGGGGCTGATCACAACATGGGCCAATAGTCTTGGACAAAGCTGAAACTTAGTGGGCCAAAGTTTGAATTGGGCTGACTATTACATGGGCTGCCATGTTAGATCCATGTTGGTTGCCATGTCACATGACGACGTGGAATGTATGATTAACGCCGTTATCTAACAAGAATCTATGACAGTCAAGAACTGTCATGGATCCATGACAGTTTTGGCGATCCGTCAAGGAGTGCATGGTGGTCAAATTATGACGCGATATACATGACGAATTTCAGGTCCGTCAAGGATAACCTACCACGACGGTTTTGTGCACATATGTGACAGCTTGGTTCCGTCATGGATTAACACATTTCTTGTAGTGACCTCATAGATCGACCAGAGTAAAATCCGCACCAGAGTGGTACGGTAATCCTGTTCTGGAAGTCATGTTACTAGATCATCATGAAACTACGAACTATGAAGAAGTGATGGTGATCCCAGATTCCGCAAAATGGGTTGAGGCCATGAAATCTAAGATGGGATCCATGTATGAGAACAAAGTGTGGACTTTGGTTGACTTTCCCGATAATCGGCAAGCAATTGAGAATAAATGGATCTTCAAGAAGAAGACTGATGCTGACGGTAATGTTACTATCTATAAAGCTCGACTTGTTGCGAAAGGTTTTCGACAAGTTCAAGGGATTGACTACGATGAGACCTTCTCACCCGTAGCGATGCTTAAGTCTGTCCGAATTATGTTAGCGATTGCCGCATGTTATGATTATGAAATATGGCAGATGGATGTCAAAACTGCATTCCTAAATGGATTTCTGGAAGAAGAGTTGTATATGATGCAACTGGAAGGTTTTGTCGATCCAAAGGGAGCTAACAAAATGTGCAAGCTCCAGCGATCTATTTATGGACTGGTGCAAGCCTCTCGGAGTTCGAATAAATGTTTTGGTAGTGTGATCAAAGCATTTGGTTTTGTACAGACGTTTGGAGAAGCCAGTATTTACAAGAAAGTGAGTGGGAGCTCTGTAGCATTTATGATATTATATGTGGATGACATATTGCTGATCGAAAATGATATAGAATTTCTGGATAGCATAAAGGGATACTTGAATAAGAGTTTTTCAATGAAAGACCTCGGTGAAGCTGCTTATATATTGGGCATTAAGATCTATAGAGATAGATCAAGATGCTTAATTGGACTTTCACAAAGCACATACCTTGACAAAGTTTTGAAGAAGTTCAAAATTGATCAAGCAAAGAAAGGGTTCTTTTGCCTGTGTTACAAGGTGTGAAGTTGAGTAAGACTCAATGCCCGACCACTGCAGAAGATAGAGAGAAGATGAAAGATGTTCCCTATGCTTCATCCATAGGCTCTATCATGTATGCAATGTTGTATACCGGACCTGATGTGTGCCTTGCTATAAGTCTAGCAGGGAGGTACCAAAGTAATCCAGGAGTGGATCACTGGACAGCGGTCAAGAACATTCTGAAATACCTGAAAAGGACTAAGGATATGTTTATCGTTTATGGAGGTGACAAAGAGCTCATCGTAAATGGTTACGTTGATGCAATCTTTGACACTGATCCGGGCGATTCCAAATCGCAAACCGGATACGTGTTTACATTGAACGGTAGAGCTGTCAGTTGGTGCAGTTCTAAACAAAGCGTTGTGGCGGGATCTACGTGTGAAGCAGAGTACATAGCTGCTTCAGAAGCAGCAAATGAAGGAGTCTGGATGAAGGAGTTCATATCCGATCTAGGTGTCATACCGAGTGCATCGGGTCTAATGAAAACCTTTTGTGACAATACTGGTGCAATTGCCTTGGCAAAGGAATCCAGATTTCACAAGAGAACCAAGCACATCAAGAGACGCTTCAATTCCATCCAGGATCTAGTCCAGGTGGGAGACATAGAAATTTGCAAGATACATACGGATCTGAATGTTGCAGACCCTTGACTAAGCCTCTTCCACGAGCAAAACATGATCAGCACCAAGGCTCCATGCGTGATTGAATCATTACTGTGTAATCTAGATTATTGACTCCAGTGCAAGTGGGAGACTGAAGGAAATATGCCCTAGAGGCAATAATAAAGTTATTATTTATTTCCTTATATCATGATAAATGTTTATTATTCATGCTAGAATTGTATTAACCGGAAACATAATACATGTGTGAATACATAGACAAACAGAGTGTCACTAGTATGCCTCTACTTGACTAGCTTGTTAATCAAAGCTGGTTATGTTTCCTGACCATAGACATGAGTTGTCATTTGATTAATGGGGTCACATCATTAGGAGAATGATGTGATTGACGTGACCCATTCTGTTAGCTTAGCACCCGATTGTTTAGTATGTTGCTATTGCTTTCTTCATGACTTATACATGTTCCTATGACTATGAGATTATGCAACTCCCGTTTACCGGAGGAACACTTTGTGTGCTACCAAACATCACAATGTAACTGGGTGATTATAAAGGTGCTCTACAGGTGTCTCCGAAGGTACATGTTGGGTTGGCGTATTTCGAGATTAGGATTTGTCACTCCGATTGTCAGAGAGGTATCTCTGGGCCCTCTCGGTAGTGCACATCACTTAAGCCTTGCAAGCATTGCAACTAATGAGTTAGTTGCAGGATGATGTATTACGGAACGAGTAAAGAGACTTGCCGGTAACGAGATTGAACTAGGTATTGAGATACCGACGATCGAATCTCGGGCAAGTAACATACCGATGACAAAGGGAACAACGTATGTTGTTATGCGGTCTGACCGATAAAGATCTTCGTAGAATATGTGGGAGCCAACATGAGCATCCAGGTTCCGCTATTGGTTATTGACCGGAGACATGTCTCGGTCATGTCTACATAGTTCTCGAACCCGTAGGGTCCGCACGCTTAACGTTTCGATGATAGTTATATTATGAGTTTATATGTTTTGATGTACCGAGGGTTGTTCGGAGTCTCGGATGTGATCACGGACATGACGAGGAGTCTCGAAATGGTCGAGACATGAAGATTGATATATTGGAAGCCTATGTTTGGATATCGGAAGTGTTCCGGGTGAAATTGGGATTACCGGGAGGTTACCGGAACCCCCCGGGAGGTTAATGGGCCTTAGTGGGCCTTTACGGAGAAGAGGAGAGGCGGCCAGGGCTGGGCCGCGCGCCCCTCCTCCCCTAATCCGAATAGGACAAGGAGAGGGGGGCGCCTCCACCCCCTTCCTTCTTCTCCTCCACTCCTTCCCCCTCCCAAGTCCTAATCCAACTTGGAAGGGGGGGGGAGTCCTACTCCCGGTGGGAGTAGGACTCCTCCTGGCGCGCCCTCTCCCTTGGCCGGCCGCACCCCCCTTGCTCCTTTATATATGCGGGTAGGGGGGCACCCCATAGACACAAAAATTGATCTGTTTGATCTTTTAGCCGTGTGCGGTGCCCCCCTCCACCATAGTCCACCTCGATAATACTGTAGCGGTGCTTAGGCGAAGCCCTGCGTCGGTAGAACATCAACATCGTCACCACGCCGTCGTGCTGACGAAACTCTCCCTCAACACTCGGCTGGATCGGAGTTCGAGGGACGTCATCGGGCTAAACGTGTGCTGAACTCGGATGTGCCGTGCGTTTGGTACTTGATCGGTCGGATCGTCAAGACGTACGACTACATCAACCGCGTTATGCTAACGCTTCCGCTTTTGGTCTATGAGGGTAAGTGGACAACACTCTCCCCTCTTGTTGCTATGCATTACCATGATCTTGTGTGTGCTTAGGAATTTTTTTTCAAATTACTACGTTCCCCAACAGATCTCGAGGTTAACCATACTTCCCTCCTCACAAGAACTGCATCCTGACATGAAGTTACTTATTTTTTAGATCAATACTCAGAGCAACCTAGATCCATTTAGTAGGAGCCATATAAACAGGACTCGGAGAAGTGAATTCAAAAGGAAAAATATAAAAACAGACTACAAGGTGAGAACACCCACTTCCTACATCAAGCTAAAAGCGAAAGCACTAGGACGATTAAGACTCTTCTTATTACACATGAAGAACACGAGGCTAAGATAAACAAAAACTACAACATATACACATCGAAGAACATGAGGCTAAACGAAAGTAATTGAAAGGGTGTTACTTACCAAAGCTCGTTTTACAGGTTCGGTGCAGCTCCTCTTTAATTTGCCATGCTCCTTGAAGATGTCCCCAATATCCCATTTTTGGTCTTCATTGCTCCTCTGCATGTTCGTACTCGTGGTTTTAAAATCTCAACATGGCAAGAAAAATATAATAGTAATACTCACGCATCTTGCGGGCAACATTAAAGCACTCGTCTGCCATGTTAGAGCATCTCCAACAGAAGCGCAACGCGCGGACGCTTTAAAAAGCGTTTACAGTGTTGAGATCGAGAAGTAGAGATAGAGAGTAGAGACTAGAGAGTAGAGACATAGATAGTTCTCAGCATAGATATAGCATAGATAGATAAAAAAATAGATAGTTCAACTATTCCTCGGTGTCCGACTCCTCCTCGGTGATGTCCTCCTCCGATGTCTCAATGTAGGCGTGAAGATACCAATCGTCGTCAGATTCATAAGGGCGACGCTGCTCCTAGCCTCATGTTGAATTGAGCGTCCGCTTTTCGCGTATGCTTGTCCTCGTGATAGGCGGCTCGCTCCGCCCTCCTCTTCTCCCTCTCTGCCCTCCTTTGCGCGTAGAACTCATGCTCGTTGATGATGTCCTATGGGAATCATTGGCGCCACAGCACCATGGCTTCCTTGCCCATCTTGGTGATGCCGAGACAGTGCTCCTGCCTCTGGTTGTCACGACGATCCTCGTTGGTGATAAGCCGCGGCAGAGGCGCGAGCTCCTGCGCCCGCTTCCACGTCGGCATGTTGGGGAAGTTCAATGTTCTATGAGGCCACCGGAGGCACCACGCCGTCGCGTCGTACGTGCGGGCGGCCTTGTTGGCGGTGTTGAAATTACCGAGGCCGAGGCGCATCCCGCGGAACCGGATCTTGGCAGAGAAGCCGCTGGAGGGGCGCGCGCGGACGCCCCGGTATCCCCAAGTTTCCCTGCGACGCGGCAGCATGGTGGCGCGGCAGCGGCGAGGCGAGAAAGAGCGGGAAGAGAGCGGTGGCGAGGCGCAGAGCGGGGAGAGAGCGATGGCGAGACACAGAGCGGGGAGAGAGCGGTGTCAAGGCACAAAGCGGTGGGAGGGCGTTCGATTTTATAAAGTGCGCCGGACGTCGCGCGCCAAAACTAGTGCGCGCCCGGCCGCTTTTTATCATGCGCGCGTGATACTTTCCCGACGTCCTTGCTATCTCTACTCTCTTCTCTACTGTTATATTTATTATATATTTAATATTTATCTCAACTCTCTTCTCTACTGTTATATTTATTTTATATTTAATATTTATCTCTACTACTCTACTCTCTACTATTTTTTCTACTTTCTTTTCTTTTCTCTACTCTTATAAAAAACCGAGATGGTGATGATGGTGTGCCTGCCATCCTGCAATATAGACCGTCCGATCTATATCTGACAGATAGAAAGTAAACTATGACAATTTGCCAAAGAGATACCCGCACCCCTCTCCACATTTGCAGATAAGGACTCTCCTCGTTCATCTTCGTCTCCCACGAGATAAACAGCTCGTATAAATGCATCTTGATGTTCCATGCAACGCATGGGACTCTTGCTTGTTTTTTTTCTTTAAAAAAACAGAGTTGATGGTGATGGTGTGACTGCCATCCTGCAATATAGGCCGTCCAATTTATATCCGACGGATAGGACGGAAACTATGGCAATTTTGCAGAAAGATACCCACACCCCTCTCCAGATTTGCAAATAAGGCCTTCCCTCGTTCATCCTTTTCTCCTACGAGATAAACTACTCATACAAATGCCTCTTGATGTTCCGTGCAACGCATGGGCATCTTCCTAGTTCTAAAAAACTTTCCATCATTTGCCACACTACTGGTTGCAGATGAAGAACCTACCCAAGCACAGCGAGATACAGGAGCGATGCACAATTACAAGCTGATATTCTGTCGGACAATGGAGGCTATAACCAATTACTTTTACGGGAACGACAACAACCAGGAAATTTGAAGGGTAGGTATGAACAAAATTGGAACTGCAAATGTACTGCTAAGTGATTCAGTACACACATTACCAATCGAGGAGGAGAACGATGGTCGCGGCGGCCTCTGTGCATCATGGTCAGCAACGGGAGTCAGTTCATTGTCCACGACAGTGGTGCTTCTGCGCTTGGCGTTGGCTTCCGGGAAGCAGATCCGAGACCGTGGAAGACGGTGCCGGGGAAGAGGCTCCGTGTACGATGATGACGATGGACCGGCTCCAGTGCGGCATACGAGGTCGATGTTGAGGCAGATGCGCTACGGTGGACGAGTGCGCCGATGGAGAAGGGGAGGAGCATGAAGGTTGCGGTGTCGTGGAGAAGTCTATTGTGGTGTGGGGATAGAAAATGGGGAGTATTCAGGTGTACTACTCTGGGGCCGGGGTGGGGTTGGCTGGGTAGGGTGAACCTGAAGTTATGAAAATAGGCCCCTACCATGCGTAATCCGTAGACCTGTTCTGAAGGTTATGATGGTAACTTCGCAGTGCTCGAATCAGGGTCACGGGAGATTTTCCCGCCGTCCTCAAAATTTTGTGACAATGAACTCCCTGTGTGGCGTGTTGGGTGATTGGGCTAAGCAACTAGCGAGTAGTACTAGTAACTACTAGTACTCCCACTAATTTTATTAACTCTGCATATTAGGTTTGATCAAAGTCAAACTTCCTAAAGTTTGACCAAGTTGATAGAAAAACATAAACATTTAACATAACAAATATATATGATGTGAAAGTATATTCAATAATGAATATAATGATATTTATTTGTTATTGTATATGTTAATATTTTTTGTTATAAACTTTCTGAGAGTTTACAAAACTGGACTTTGACCAATGCTAATACGCGGACATAAATAAAAATGGAGGGAGTACACATTTGTTTTCTTAGTTTGTAGTGAATTAATCATTTGTTGTAATTGTGAACTAAATATATTAGGCTGCTGACTTCGAATGTAATGGTCTACACAATTCAATAGTTACAATCATTGTTGAATTCCAAGATGTATACGAGGTCTATAGTACTTCACAATATGCTCAAACTCACATAATCCCAATCAAATGAGAATCTAAATGCATTTCATAGTCATTACTTTGTAGGATGCAACAAAACCAACCATAACTCTACATCACCATTATAAAAGCAACATTTTGAACACATCCCAATGTGTGAATGAAACGTGTAGAGAGAGCTTGCGAAGATGGAGTAGATACGGCGGTAAAGATTGTGTGTATGTGGACAAGACAGTAGGAGACAAGCCTAACGAGAGAGAGAGAGAGAGAGAGAGGAAGAAGTTAGGTCTGTGAGATAGATGGAGACATGTAATATACGTGAGATGTGTGTGCATCCGGATTCTGTAGACGTGGAAGGAGAAGAGACAACAGGTTTGATGAGAGAACTGGAAAAACATGGATGAGAGGGGAAGGATCTCGTGGGTTGAGGGATTGATAATTTTGTGCGAGAGAGAGAGGGATTGGTAATTTTTGGCAGGAGAGGGAGGGGGAGGAGTTAGTCAGCCGTCGTCACATCATCCTGCTTCCAAATGGCCCCGCATTCTCTAGTGCAGTATGGTCGCCGTCTTCGATCTCCTCGATGCCCTTTTTGAAGGTTGAGGTGTTGTGCATGCTAGGGTGCAGAGAAGCACAAGCGAGAGTGCTCGCCATATAGCCTTGGATGGGGATGAATTGTGTGCTCGGGGGAGGGGGAGTGTGTGTACGGTGTGTGTGTGTATGTGTATGTGTGTGTGTGTCGGGTATTAAGAGAAATCAAACCTATGGAGAGAAATGTGTGTGTATGTGACGGAAAGCTACAAGCTAAATTGGGTTTTCACGAAGATATTGTGCGTGTGAGATAGAGAGCGATGTGCGGGCCTTGAGGTGGGTAGGGGCCGGGTGAGGGTGTTAATATGTGTGCGTTGATGCATGTGTTACATGCGATCATGCGAGGGACGGACGAATCGAGAGAGATGGTTCTTGTGTTACGGATGCCCATCTCTCTCTCTCTCTCTCACACACACACAATACAAATAGAAGACTGTTCTCTGATGTATACACAATGTATCGGCATCTGTCTATGTCTCACTCATGCATGATCATTTGCACATTCACACCTCTCTATGTCTCTATCACACGCACTATTGGAGAATGCAGTATTTCAAAAAAATTACCTACGATCACGCAAGATCTATCTATGTGATGCATAGCAACGAGCGGGAGAGTGTGTCCACGTACCCTCGTAGACCGAAAGCCGAAGCGTTAAGTAATGCAGTAGATGTAGTCGAACGTCTTCGCGATCCAACCGATCAAGTACCGAACGCATGGCACCTCCGTGATCTGCACACATTCAGCTCGGTGACGTCCCTCGAACTCTTGATCCAACTGAGGACGAGGGAGAGTTTCATCAGCACGACGGCGTGATGACGGTGATGATGAAGTTACCGACGCAGGGCTTCGCCTAAGCACTACAATGATATGACCGAGGGCGAAATATGTGGAGGGGGCACTACACATGGCTAAACAATCAACTTGTGTGTCTATGGGGTGCCCCCCTCCCCCGTACATAAAGGAGTGGAGGAGGGCGAGGGCCGGCCTCATGGGGCGCACCCATGGGGGGGATTCCTACTCCTAGTAGGAGTAGGTTTCCTCCCTTCCCTAGTTGGAGTAGGAGAAGAAGGAAGAGGGAGAGGGAGAGAAGGAAACCCCCCCCCCCCAATTCGGATTGGGCTTGGGGGCGCATTCCTCCCACTTGGCTGCCTCCTCCTCTCTTCCACCATGGCCCAATAAGGCCCATTAACTCCCTGGGGGGTTCCGGTCACCCCCTGGTACTCCGGAAAAGGCCCGAACTCATCCGAAACCTTTCCAGTGTCCACACATAGCCTTCCAATATATCAATCTTCATGTCTCGACCATTTCAAGACTCCTCCTTATGTCTGTGATCACATCTGGGACTCCAAACAACCTTCGGTACATCAAAACACATAAACTCAAAATACCGATCGTCATCAAAAGTTAAGCGTGCGGACCCTACGGGTTCGAGAACTATGTAGACATGACCGAGACTCATCTCTGGTCAATAACCAATAGCGAAACCTGGATGCTCATATTGGCTCCCACATATTTTACAAGATCTTTATCGGTCAAACCGCATAACAACATACGTTGTTCCCTTTGTCATCGGTATGTTACTTACCCGTGATTCGATCGTCGGTATCTCAATACCTAGTTCAATCTCGTTACCGGCAGGTCTCTTTACTCATTCCGTAATGCATCTCCCGCAACTAACTCATTAGTCACATTGCTTGCAAGGCTTATAGTGATGTGCATTACAGAGAGGGCCCAGAGATACCTCTCCGATAATCGGAGTGACAAATCCTAATCCTAATCTATGCCAACTCAACAAACACCATCGGAGACACCTGTAGAGCATGTTTATAATCACCCAGTTACGTTGTGACGTTTGATAGCACACTAAGTGTTCCTCCGGTATTCGGGAGTTGCATAATCTCATAGTCATAGGAACATGTATAAGCCATGAAGAAAGCAATATCAACAAACGAAACGATCATCGTGCCAAGCTAACGGATGGGTCTTGTCAATCACATCATTCTCTAATGATGTGATCTCGTTAATCAAATGACAACTCATGTCTATGGTTAGGAAACTTAACCATCTTTGATTAATGAGCTAGTCAAGTAGAGGCATACTCGTGACACTCTGTGTGTCTATGTATTCATACATGTACTAAGTTTCCAGTTAATACAATTCTAGCATGAATAATAAACATTTATCATGATATAAGGAAATATAATTAACAACTTTATTATTGCCTCTAGGGCATATTTCCTTCAGTCTCCCACTTGCACTAGAGTCAATAATCTATATTACACAGTATTGATTCTAACACCCATGAAGTATTGGTGCTGATCATGTTTTGCTCGTGAGAGAGGCTTAGTCAGCGGGTCTGCAACATTCAGATCTGTATGTATCTTGGAAATCTCCATGTCTCCCTCCTTGACTTGGTTGCGGATGGAATTGAAGCGTCTCTTGATGTGCTTGGTTCTCTTGTGAAATCTGGATTACTTTGCCAAGGCAATTGCACCAGTATTGTCACAAAACATTTTCATTAGACCCGATGCACTAGGTATGACACCTAGTTCGGATATGAACTCCTTCATCCAGACTACTTCATTTGCTGCTTCCAAAGCAGCTATGTACTCCGCTTCACGTAGATCCTGCCACGACGCTTTGCTTAGAACTGCACCAACTGACAGCTGCATCGTTCAATATAAATATATATCCGGTTTGTGACTTAGAGTCATCCGGATCAGTGTCAAAGCTTGCATCTACGTAATCATTTACGACGAGCTCTTTGTCACCTCCATAAACAAGAAACATATCCTTAGTCCTTTTCAGGTATTTCATAATGTTCTTGACCGCTGTCCAGTGATCCACTCCTAGTTTACTTTGGTACATCCCTACTAAACTAATAACAAGTCACACATCAGATCTAGTATGCAGCATTGCATACATGGTAGAACCTATGGTTCAAGCATAGGGAATGACTTTCATTTTCTCTCTATCTTCTATGGTGGTCGGGCATTGAGTCTGACTCAACTTCACACCTTGTAATACAGGCAAGAACCCTTTCTTTTCTTGATCCATTTTGAAATTCAAAACTTTATTAAGGTATGTGCTTTGTGAAAGTCCAATTAAGCACCTTGATCTATCTCTATAGATCTTGATGCCCAACATATAAGCAGCTTCACCAAGGTCTTTCATTGAAAAACTCTTGTTCAAGTATCCTTTTATGCTATCCAGAAATTCTATATCATTTCCAATCAACAATATGTCATCCACATATAATATTAGAAATGCTATAGAGCTCCCACTCACTTTCTTGTAAATACAGGCCTCTGCAAAAGTCTGTATAAAACCATATGCTTTGATCACACTATCAAAACATTTATTCCAACTCCGAGATGCTTGCACCAGTCCATAAATGGATTGCCAGAGCTTGCACACTTTGTTAGCATCCTTTGGATCGATAAAACCTTCTGGTTGCATCATATACAACTCTTCTTCCAGAAATCCATTCAGGATTGCAGTTTTTACATCCATTTGCCAAATTTCACAATCATAAAATGCGGCAATTTCTAACCCCTTGAAGTTGTCGAAAACCTTTCGCAACAAGTCGAGCTTTGTAGACAGTAACATTACCGTCAGTGTGAGTCTTCTTCTTGAAGATCCATTTATTCTCTATGGCTTGCCGATCATCGGGCAAGTCAACCAAAGTCCACACTTTGTTCTCATACATGGAACCCATCTCATTTCATGGCCTTAAGCCATTTCGCGGAATCTGGGCTCATCATCGCTTCCTCATAGTTCGTAGGTTCGTCATGGTCAAGTAACATGACCTCCAAAACAGGATTACTGTACCACTCTGGTGCTGATCTTACTCTGGTTGACCTACGAGGTTCGGTAGTAACTTGATCTGAAGTTACATGATCATCATCATCATTAGCTTCCTCACTAATTGGTGTAGGAGTCACAGGAACTGATTTCTGTGATGAACTACTTTCCAATAAGGGAGCAGGTACAGGTACCTCATCAAGTTATACTTTCCTCCCACTCACTTCTTTCGAGAGAAACTCCTTCTCTAGAAAGGATCCATTCTTAGCAACGAATATCTTGCCATCGGATCTGTGATAGAAGGTGTACCAAACAGTCTCTTTTGGGTATCCTAGGAAGACACATTTCTCTGATTTGGGTTCGAGCTTATCAGGTTGAAGCTTTCTCACATAAGCATCGCAGCCCCAAACTTTAAGAAACGACAACTTGGGTTTCTTGCCAAACCACAGTTCATAAGGCATCGTCTCAACGTATTTAGATGGTGCCCTATTTAACATGAATGCAGCCGTCTCTAAAGCATAACCCCAAAACGATAGCCGTAAATTAGTAAGAGACATCATAGATCGCACCATATCTAATAAAGTGCAGTTATGACATTCGGACACATCATTATGCTATGGTGTTCTGGGTGGCGTGAGTTGCGAAACTATTCCACATTGTTTCAAATGAAGATCAAACTCGTAACTCAAATATTCTCATCCACGATCAGATCGAAGAAACTTTCTTTTCTTGTTACAATGATTTTCCACTTCACTCTGAAATTCTTTGAACTTTTCAAATGTTTCAGACTTATGTTTCATCAAGTAGATATACCCATATCTGCTTAAATCATCTGTGAAGGTCAGAAAATAATGATACCCATCGCGAGCCTCAATATTCATCGGACCGCATACATCAGTATGTATTATTTCCAATAAATCTGTTGCTCGCTCCATTGTTCCGAAGAACGGAGTTTTAGTCATCTTTCCCGTGAGGCATGGTTCACAAGTAACAATTGATTCATAATCAAGTGATTCCAAAATTCCATTAGTATGGAGTTTCTTCATGCGCTTACCACCAATATGACCCAAGCGGCAGTGCCACAAATAAGTTGCACTATCATTATCAACTCTGCATTTTTGGCTTCCATATTATGAATATGTGTATCACTACTATCGAGATTCAACAAAAATAGACCACTCTTCAAGGGTGCATGACCATAAAAGATATTACTCATATAAATAGAACAACCATTATTCTCAGTTTAAATGAATAACCATCTCGCATCAAACAAGATCCAGATATAATGTTCATGCTTAACGTTGGCACCAAATAACAATTATTCAGGTCTAAAACTAATCCCGAAGGTAGATGTAGAGGTAGCGTGCCAACGGCGATCACATCGACTTTGGAACCATTTCCCACGCGCATCGTTGCCTCGTCCTTAGCCAATCTTCGCTTAATCCGTAGTCACTGTTTCGAGTTGCAAATATTAGCAACAGAACTAGTATCAAATAACCAGGTACTACTTCAAGCATTAGTAAGGTACACATCAATAACATGTATATCACATATACCTTTGTTCACTTTGCCATCCTTCTTATCCGCCAAATACTTGGGGCAGTTCCGCTTCCTGTGACCAGTCCCTTTGTAGTAGAAGCACTAGGTCTCAGGCTTAGGTCTAGACTTGGGCTTCTTCACTTGAGCAGCAACTTGCTTGTCGTTCTTCTTGAAGTTCCCCTTCTTCCCTTTACCCTTTTTCTTGAAACTGGTGGTCTTGTTGACCATCAACACTTGATGCTCCTTCTTGATTTCTACCTCCGCAGCCTTTAGCATTGCGAAGAGCTCGGGAGTTGTCTTATCCATCCCTTGCATATTATAGTTCATCACGAAGCTTTTGTAGCTTGGTGGCAGTGATTGAAGAACTCTGTCGATGACACTATCAACCGGAAGATTAACTCCCAGCTGAGTCAAGTGATTATGATACCCAAACATTTTGAGTATATGTTCACTGACAGAACTATTCTCCTCCATTTTACAGCTATATAACTTATTGGAGACTTCATATCTCTCAATCCGGGCATTTTCTTGAAATATTAACTTCAACTCCTGGAACATCTCATATGCTCCATGACGTTCAAAATGTCGTTGAAGTCCCGGTTCTAAGTCGTAAAGCATGGAATACTGAACTATCGAGTAGTCATCAGCTTTGCTCTGCCAGGCGTTGACAATGTCCGGCGTTGCTCCTGCAGTGGGTCTTGCACCTAGCGGTGCTTCCAGGACGTAATTCTTCTGTGCAAAAATGAGGATAATCCTCAAGTCACGGACCCAGTCCGTGTAGTTGCTACCATCATCTTTCAACTTAGCTTTCTCTAGGAACACATTAAAATTCAACGGAACAGTATCATGGGCCATTGATCTACAACAACATAGACATGCAAAATACTAACAGTTACTAAGTTCATGATAAATTGAAGTTCAATTAATCATATTACTTAAGAACTCCCACTTAGATAGGCATCCCTCTAATCATCTAAGTGATCACGTGATCCAAATCAACTAAACCATGTCCGATCATCATGTGAGATGGAGTAGTTTTCAATGGTGAACATCACTATGTTGATCATATCTACTATATGATTCACGCTCAACCTTTCGTTCTCAGTGTTCCGAGGCCATATCTGCATATGTTAGGCTCGTCAAGTTTAACCCGAGTATTCTACGTATGCAAAACTGCCTTGCACCCGTTGTATGTGAACGTAGAGCTTATCACACCCGATCATCATGTGGTGTATCGGCATGACGAACTGTCGCAACGGTGCATACTCAGGGAGAACACTTATACCTTGAAATTTAGTGAGAGATCATCTTATAATGCTACCGCTGAACTAAGCAAAATAAGATGCATAAAGGATAAACATCACATGCAATCAATATAAGGGATATGATATGGCCACCATCATTTTGTGCCTTTGATCTCCATCTCCAAAGGACCGTCATGCTCACCATAGTCACCGACTTGACACCTTGATCTCCATAGAAGCATCGTTGTCGTCTCGCCAACTATTGCTATCACGACTATCGCTACCGCTTAGTGATAAAGTAAAGCAATTACATGGCGATAGCATTTCATACAATAAAGCGACAACCATAAGGCTCCTGCCAGTTGCCGATAACTGTTACAAAACATGATCATCTCATACAACACTTTATATATCATCATGTCTTGACCATATCACATCACAACATACCCTCCAAAAACAAGTTAGACGTCCTCTACTTGTTGTTGCAAATTTTACGTGGCTGCTACGGGTTTAGCAAGAACCGTTCTTACCTACGCATCAAAAACCACAATGATTTTTCGTCAAGTGTGTTGTTTTACCCTTCAACAAGGACCGGGCGTAGTCACACTCGATTCAACTAAAGTTGGAGAAACACACCCACTAGCCAGCTATGTGCGAAGCACGGCGGTAGACCCAGCAGTCTCATGAACACGGTCATGTAATGTCGGTCTGGGCCGCTTCATCCAACAATACCGCCGAATCAAAGTATGACATGCTAGTAAGCAGTATGACTATTATCGCCCACAACTCTTTGTGTTCTACTCGTGCATATAACATCTACGCATAGATCTGGCTCGGATGCCACTGTTAGGGAACGCAGTATTTCAAAAAATTTACCTACGATCACGCAAGATTTATCTATGTGATGCATAGCAACGAGCGGGAGAGTGTGTCCATGTACCCTAATAGACCGAAAGCGGAAGCGTTAAGTAGTCGAGCGTCTTCGCGATAAAACCGATCAAGTACCGAACGCACGGCACCTCCACGATCTGCACACATTCAGCTCGGTGACATCCCTCGAACTCTTGATCCAGCTGAGGCCGATGGAGAGTTTCGTCAGCACGACGGTGTGATGACGGTGATGATGACGTTACCGACACAGGGCTTCGCCTAAGCACTACAACTATATGACCGAGGTGGAAATATGTGGAGGGGGCACCGCACATGGCTAAACAATCAACTTGTAGTGTGTCTATGGGGTGCCCCCCTCCCCCGTATATAAAGGAGTCGAGGAGGGGGAGGGCCGGCCTCATGGGGCACGGCCAAGGGTGGGGGATTGCTACTCCTAGTAGGAGTAGGTTTCCCCCCTTCCCTAGTTGGAGTAGGAGAAGAAGGAAGAGGGAAAGGGAGAGAAGGCAAGCCGCCCCCCCCCCCCAATTCGGATTGGGCTTGGAGGGCAGGCGCCTCCCACTTAGACGCCTCCTACTCTCTTCCACCATGGCCCATTAAGGCCCATTAGCTCCCCGAGGGGTTCCGGTAACCCCCCAGTACACCGGAAAATGCCCGAACTCATCTGAAACCTTTCCGGTGTCCAAACATAGCCTTCCAATATATCAATCTTCATGTATTGACCATTGCGAGACTCCTCGTTACGTTCGTGATCACATCCGGGACTCCGAAAAACCTTCGGTACATCAAAACACATAAACTCATAATACTGATCGTCATCGAACGTTAAGCATGCGGACCCTACGGGTTCGAGAACTATGTAGACATGACCGAGACTCATCTCTGGTCAATAACCAATAGCGAAACCAGGATGCTCATATTGGCTCCCATATATTCTACGAAGATCTTTATCGGTCAAACCGCATAACAACATACGTTGTTCCCTTTGTCATCGGTTTGTTACTTGCCCGAGATTCGATCGTCGGTATCTCAATACCTAGTTCAATCTCATTACCGGAAAGTCTCTTTACTCGTTATGTAATGCATCATCCTGCAACTAACTCATTAGTCACATTTCTTGCAAGGCTTATAGTGATGTGCTTTACCGAGAGGGCCCAGAGATACCTCTCCGACAATCGGACTGATAAATCCTAATCCTGATCTATGCCAACTCAATAAACACCATCGGAGACACCTGTAGAGCATCTTTATAATCACCCAGTTACGTTGTGACATTTGATAGCACACTAAGTGTTCCTCCGGTATTCAGGAGTTGCATAATCTCATAGTCATAGGAACATGTATAAGTCATGAAGAAAGCAATATCCAACAAACCAAACGATCATCGTGCCAAACTAACGGATGGGTCTTGTCAATCACATCATTCTCTAATGATGTGATCCCATTAATCAAATGAAAACTCATGTCTATGGTTATGAAAATTAACCATCTTTGATTAACGAGCTAGTCAAGTAGAGGCATACTAGTGACACTCTGTCTGTCTATGTATTCACACATGTACTAAGTCTCCGGTTAATACAATTCTAGCGTGAATAATAAACATTTATCATGATATAAGGATATATAAATAAAAACTTTATTATTGCCTCAAGGGCATATTTCCTTCACGCACACCGTCTCCACATTGCCCTTTCGCCACAACACACATATGGCGTTCTCTCTCAGTCACACACACAAAATCAGTATTAAAAAAACTAGGGTGCACTTAAAAGGTCCAAATCCAAATAAACACAAACTGGAGCTAAATTCAAATATATGGAAATATTGTAGAGTCAAGAACTTCTCCAGGAAAAAAAATTGAGTAATATTCAGGGATTGTTTTCACACACACAAAAAGGTTCGGTGGGTGTCCTTCGAGCACGACACGGTGACGCACCGTTCGATCGATCATGTGGCCGCGGTTCACGCGCTTGCACTGGATTCTGTATCGTGGCTGTGATAACTAATATAAGCGTTGCCTCAGTCTAATGTTTACGTGTACTAGTACGGTTTTCTTTTAAGTTTGACCAATCCTATATAAAACTAAACTAAGCTCTCATATGCGCACTCATCAATATGCTGCCACCACAGTTGGGCATGTCGGCGCCCGCCTGCTACGGCCAACAATTTCTCGCCCATCACCGCTGTGTTGCCGCCATCCCTGTACCATGAAGCCGAAGGCTCGCCCGCTCACGTCGTGTGCAGTCCCTCCTCGCGATGCCGCCGCGCTGTCAAGCACGCGAGCAGCTGGTGGAGCCGCGTCTATGCACACAGCATACGAAGAGGAGGACGAGAGCGTGCGCCAGCACGCCGATGAGGAGGAACTAGTGTGTCATTGTCGTCTCCGCCCGCGCGGAGGAAGCCGGTCGCGCCTGCGCCGAGCCCGCAAACCGGGTGCAGACGCGGAATCTACCTTCGAGACCTTGAATGCCATGTGGATCCTGCAATTTGAAGGAGCACTTTGGGTCAGTCGACTCTTGTGAGCCGTTGGATGCAACATGGATGGTTAGAAGGGATTCTTCAACCTCCGAAATTGATGCACTGTTCATCTTCTCAGCCTGCCACACGCCTAACCGCCTGCCGCCGCCGCCCCGCCCTCCCCTGAACCACCTGCCACCACCATGCTCCCCCCCACCGCCCCGCCCTCCCCTGAACCGCCTGCCACCGCCATGCTCCCCCCACCCTCGCCATCCGTTTAACCCTGGGCACGATCCATTTTTTCTGGTGAACTGCATTCCACACCCAACACTCATAAGATAGATCATGGGCACCCTGCCACCCTAATATAGATACTGGGGTATCTTCTCTGCCGTCTTCTTCCTTCGCTCCGTCGAACTTCTTTCCCAAATCGACTGACCCAAATTATACTACTAGTACGAACGTATTAAGTACAGTAGGAACACGAAGATACGAGCAGTAGTACCAACTGCAAGAAGAACAGTAGTAAGACATAGTACTACTACTACTGTACGTACTAAAGAGTTCAAATAACGAGAAAGAACATAAAGTTCAAATAACGAGAAAGAACATAAACATAGTTCTGCTGGGGGCTCAGCACAACACACCCCTGAAATAAAACTAAGCAACTAGTCAGTTTGACATTGTAGTAGAACCAGCATGAGCGACGTGTTGACGCTCAAAAGTCACATGATCATAAATCAGCATGCCGGGGAGAAAACTTTGCCGGGGTAAAACCTTGCCGGTGTGTGAAGGCTTGCCGGCGTGGAAAGCTTGCCGGCGAAGAAAACTCGTTCATGTGTGGAAGCTTGCCGGTGTGAAATCTTGACGGGGGAGAAACCTTGCCGGGAAGGAATCCTTGCCGGGGTAGAAACCTTGCCGGGGTGAAACCTTGCCGGTGTGAAAGCTTGCCGGGTAGAAACCTTGCCGGTGTGGAAATCTTACCCGGGTGGAAAGCTTGCCAGGGTGGAGGCTGTGATAGTCAATCAGACGAGAAGTTGAAGATGGGCTCAAAAGGTTACTCAGATGATCTTGGATGGAAAAGTGTTCTACATGGAAGTTG
This sequence comes from Triticum urartu, assembly GCF_056163025.1. Taxonomy (NCBI): domain Eukaryota; kingdom Viridiplantae; phylum Streptophyta; class Magnoliopsida; order Poales; family Poaceae; genus Triticum; species Triticum urartu. The sequence goes on from NC_141877.1 coordinate 16,095,008, forward strand.
TGCGTCTCATCAAAATGATCGATTTTGATATAAATATCGTCCCAATCCGAGGATGTATGCAAAAGTTAGAGCCCGCGCAGCGTGAACCTCCAGTGAGCAAAATATGACGCCCGGAATCAGACACATATGTGGGTATGTCTGATGAGCTGCGTGAATAATTAGCTGTTTTGCGCAAACGATTTGACCCTCCAGATGACCTTTTATCAAAGAACGTTCAACGGGAAAGTTGTTCGTCTCGTCGAAATGGTCAAGATTGCTTTTGGACTCCTTTCCATCCGAGGTTGTTTACTACCATAAAAAATACCCGCAAGGTGCAGCCAGTTTAAACCGAACAGTTTTGGAAACTTCGGATAAAACCAACCCGAATTTGACTAGGGTTTTGGACGTGAATCCAAGCCTTTTCCTTGCACGGGAAGTCCAGCCGTGTGACGCCCGGATAATAAAGCTACAGTAAACCTCTGTGAACGATGCCACGTCACCATAATTACTGTTATTAATCTCATGTTAGTTCGAAACCGATTATAATTCAAAATTCAAAATCAAGCAAGCAATAAAAGTTTTCAAATATTAAAACTAAAATGTTCAATAAATAGTAGATAAATCAGAGGCTATGATAAAATTGTAAACAACATTAATGAAATTTGTTAAGTGACTTAAACAACCTCAAACAGTGGCTGAAAACATTATTTAATAACCTTTTTATTAATACAAAAGAAATATGAAATGCTATTTACCCCAAACTAGTTTTTGGTGGTAGAATATATTGTGCTGTGATTTGTGGGCCAGCTCTCATATCTTTGAAAACTCATTTGGTGCCCAAACAATTAGCCGAAACAGAAAAGAATAAATAAAAAGTAAAAACAAAACAAAACAGAAGAAAAAGGAACCCCCCCCACTGGGCCAGTCGGCCCAGCTAGCCAACAGCAGCCGGCCAACCCAACCGGCCCAGCTCCCCGCACCGCGCCCTCTTCTTGTTCCTCAGTTGCGTGCCGCTACAGGGCGCGGTCGCCACCTGACCCCCTCGCCGGCGTCGAGGAGGGGATAAGATCGCCAGCGCCCCCGCCTCCTCGGGCCCCTCTCCCACTCACCCCACTCTCCGCCTCTCCCTCTCCCCTCAGATCCACCTCGCTCCCCCCTTGTTCGCCATGGCCTCGCCGCCGTAGAAGACGTGACCACCATCGTCCGTTCGTCGCCCCGGCAAGTCCTGCAGCTCCGCCATAGTCCTCTGCTTCCACTACGCTGCTGGATCGAGCCCCGGAACCCCTCACGTCGCCGCATTCTTCTTCTTCGCTGGCTCGGCCACTACGTCGTCCTCGCCTTCGATCTACACCGCCGGTCCTCCCCGAGCCCTCTGCCCAGACCCCACGCTCCCTCGATGAGCCTCTACACCGCATGCGCCCTCCACTGCCTCCTCTGAACACCGGTAGTGCCCGTTCCACGCTCACCAGAACGCGCCGCCACCTGGCCTCGTCGCCGGCGTGGCCACGGTGACCGTTTGGTCCCGTGCGTGCCACCGTTCCGCTTCTCGCATCGAGTAGAAGCCTCACGCTGCTCGTTTAGCGCACCGCAACTCCGAACCCGACGATGACCGAACTCCGCCGTCTGCCTTGCTGCTCGCCGCCGTCATTTTTGCCCATCTCCGGTCGTTAGTGCCACCGCTGGATGCCCCGGCTCGTGCGCATTCGAACGCGGCCATCCGCGTCCAAAATGATGGCCTATGGCCATTTTTCGGCGGATGCCGAGCTCCGACCGCCGCTCAACTCGACGCCGGCAACAGCTCTGGCGACCTCGGGACAAACCGCCCACGCCACTAGATGCGCCTCTTCGCGCTCATTCGAACGAGCCCATGCGCGCGCTGATCCGTGCCCTGTGCGCATTTTCCGGCGAACTCCGGCGGGTTAGCGCCATGCATTTGGTCGCCGGCAGCGAGAGCCGGCCGTGCTGACTTGGCGCCGCGGGTCTCACCGCCTGGGCCACTGACTGGTGGGCCCAGGGCCCCCTGTTGACCAGTTGACTGAGTCAACTGCTGACTGGGCCGCCCCTGTCTCACTGACCTATAGGCCCCACCTCAATAAACGAAATTAATAAAAAGAATAATTAGTTAATTAAATAGTTTAGCTAATTAAAACCCTAACCTCTCACTGACTACTGGGCCCCACCCTCTAATTAACCCATTTAGTTAGTCTAAACCCCCCTGTTAGTGCCCCTGACAATGACATGTGGGTCCCACTGGACCCACCTATCTGGTTTGACTGGTCAACCGACCAGTTAACCTGCTGACATCACTCTGATGTCATGCCTGCGTCAACATTCATTGTTCTAGATAATGTTCGATTTAAATATATAATTAAAAATCAGAAAATGATTAAATCTCTAGAAAATCATATAAAATAATCCATAACTCAGATGGAAATACTATCTACATGAAAGTTGCTCAGAACGACGAGATGAATCCGGATACGCAGCCCGTTCGCCCGCCACACATCTCTAACATATCGAACACGCAACTTTCCCCCTCCGGTTCATTTGTCTGAAAACGCAAAGCACCGGGAATACTTTCCCGGATGTTTCCCCCCTTCGCCGGTATCCACTACCGCGTTTGGCACCCCTAGCAACATGCATTGTCATGTCGTGCATCATCATGTTTATGTTTGCATTGTATTTACTGTTTCTTCCCCCTCTTCTCTCCGGTAGACTACGATACCGACGCTGCTGCTGCCCCGTTCGACTACGGTGTTGACGACCCCTCCATCCCGGCTGAGCTTCCAGGCAAGCCCCCCCCTTGATCACCAGATATCGCCTATTCTTCTCTATACTGCATGCGTTAGAGTAGGGTAGCATGTTACTACTTTCCGTTAATCCTATTTTGTTGCATAGCCTATCATTGTTGCTACAGTTGTTGATACCTTACCTGCAATCCTACATGCTTAGTATAGGACGCTAGTATTCCATCAGTGGCCCTACATTCTTGTCCGTCTGCCATGCTATACTATCGGGTCGTGATCACTCGGGAGGTGATCATGGGTATATACTATACTTTATACATGATACATGTGGTGACTAAAGTTGGGTCGGCTCGTGGAGCACCCACGAGTGATTCACGGATTGGGGGCTGAAAGGACCTTTGTCCTGACGGCCCTCTGTGTGGATCTTTGTGGCGGAGCGACAGGGCAGGTTGAGACCACCTAGGAGAGAGGTGGGCCTGGCCCTAGTCGGCGTTCGTGGTTACTTTAATAACACGCTTAACAAGTTCTTGGTATTTGATCTGAGTTGGGTCGTTGACCTTATACGCACTAACCGCCACGTGGGACAAGATATGGGCAACCGGCGTCGTGGTATCAGCCGAAGCTCTTTGTGACGTCAGCGACTGAGCGGCGCATGCCGGATTGGAACGTAAACCTGCTCTTGTATTAAGGGGGCTAGTTCTGCTTTCGGCCGCCCTCACAACGTGTAGGTGTGCAATGGGCAATGGGCCCAGACCCCTACGAGCATAGGACCGGCGTGCTGACCTCTCTGTTGAGCCTAGGTGGGGCTGCGACGTGTTGATCTCCCGAGGCCGGACATGACCCAGGAAAGTGTGCCCGGCCAGAGGGATCGAGCGTGTCAGGTAATGTGGTGCACCCCTGCAGGGAAGTTTATCTATTCGAATAGCCGTGATCTTTGGTAACAGGACGACTTGGAGTTGTACCTTGACCTTATGACAACTAGAACCGGATACTTAATAAAACACACCCTTCCAAGTGCCAGATATAACACGGTGATCGCTCTCTAACAGGGGGACGAGGAGGGCATCCCCGGGTAGGAGTATGCTATACGATGCTGCTTGGTGAACTTACCATCTACTCTCTTCTACATGCTGCAAGATGGAGGTGGCCAGAAGCGTAGTCTTCGACAGGATTAGCTATCCCCCTCTTATTCTGGCATTCTGCAGTTCAGTCCACCGATACGGCCCTTTACACATATACCCATGCATATGTAGTGTAGTTCCTTGCTTGCGAGTACTTTGGATGAGTACTCACGGTTGCTTTTCTCCCTCTTTTCCCCCTTTCCCTTCTACCTGGTTGTCACAACCAGATGCCGGAGCCCAGGAGCCAGACGCCACCGTCGACGACGACTCTTACTACACTGGAGGTGCCTACTACTATGTGCAGGCCGCTGATGATGACCAAGAGTAGTTTAGGAGGATCCCAGGCAGGAGGCATGTGCCTCTTTCGATCTGTATCCCAGTTTGTGCTAGCCTTCTTAAGGCAAACTTGTTTAACTTATGTCTGTACTCAGATATTGTTGCTTCCGCTGACTCGTCTATGATCGAGCACTTGTATTCGAGCCCTCGAGGCCCCTGGCTTGTATTATGATGCTTGTATGCCTTATTTTATTTTTAGAGTTGTGTTGTGATATCTTCCTGTGAGTCCCTGATCTTGATCGTACACGTTTGCGTGTATGATTAGTGTACAATTGAATCGGGGGCGTCACAAGTTGGTATCAGAGCCGACTGCCTGTAGGAATCCCCCTTCCACACTCCTTGGTCGAAGTCGAGTCTAGACATTACAAAACTTTTACTAACATGGATGTGTGTCTTACGGGCCCACGTCGCAATTTGGGTGGTATTAGGATCTTTTACTCCTCGTCTATACTCTGGGACTCTGATCTCTCTTCTATTCGGGTTAAATGAATTTTGCTAACTTGAACATTAGGATCTCATGATCACTTCCATCCGGAGAGCCCTTATTTCCGATGACCGCCTGCTGCACCAGAAGATTTCGAATATACTCCCCGATGGTCTCTAAAGATTTTGTGCCATCGCTTTTGCAATTCCATCCCATCGATAAACCCCCTAGCAATAACCACGTACACTTGTCCTTCATACAATCATTTCCCGTTAATCTTGTTATTACAAGATACCCCGAAATTCTCTCTATTATTCTGAAAATCCTTTGAGATACTGCCTTGTAGTTCTTTGCCACCTAAATGCCCCTACGGATAAATTCTTGCACCTATCGAGTACCCGCTCATCCCGATTTGTTCATGTGTTTCACAGTGGTCTTCGAAATACTGTTCAATCCTCCAAAAAAATCCTCAGTAGCTTATTGCTCTACAATACTTGTCTGCTTGCATTATGGATGCTTTCCATATGTTTGGCAATATTCGTTAGTATCCTTAGACACCGTCATTTTGATCCCATTGATTCAACATGAGTGCGAATGCACGCAATCATCAGTTATTCCCTGAAAAATTATCCTTTCGGCTCAGACATCATTTTAAACGTGAGCTGGTTCTCAACCAATCCAATTGCTGTCGGTTGTACCCCTAAGGCTATGCAACTTATCCATCCCTAATCAGAACATTGCTTCCGATCCCTTGATTTGAAAATCATAATTCCTTTGCATTTGAGCTCTGGATTAGTCAGTTATTTCTATAATCCAATGCCTTTACATTGTTACTTCCTCTGATTGTGTGCCGATGCTCACATCAGCTCCGTTATGGACTGGCAGATCCTTTGTTGGATTTTATCCAACAACATGCTTCATATTCAATAACCTTGTGAGCCTTCCCTCGGATACATAATGCCTTTGGTAAATTGTTTCCTCTCCTTTGGTCAAACATGCTCTGCTTCCGAGCTTGAGTTATTTACCCCTGAAGTTTGTGGTATAGGTTTCTAAGAAGCCCCGTGGGTTGATCCTATGCCTTCCTTAATTTGTGACAACTCGAGAGTTTTCAAGAGTCTTACTCTTCTGGTATTTTACCAGATAAAATTTCAACACTACAACTTCATCAAATGCGAGAAGTGAATGAAAGGTTATGCATTGGAGAAGTGGGAGTCGACCTTGGACTTTGTGTTCATGCCCATGGAAACAATGTAGATCCTATCATGGAAACTCCTTGTAATAATAATTGCCCCCTTGATATAATATCATCTCGTGACTGTGAATTGGAATTGATCCCTTTGCAATCGTCGTTCCGACCATATTTTCTCCTTGATCCCATTTCGCAGACAAGTTACATCACTTGTCTTCTGCTGATCGATACATCTCCACAACCTCTATTTTGATCTTCCTTCGAGTATTGCCCTCCGGTATCTCGAGAATGTCAAAGCACTGTGTTGCTTCCTATGAGTCTTCATCTAGTATTGCTTCTCACCATTTCGAAATTTCCCCTGGTTCTGAGTTATTAGTCGCTCGATAACACCCATAAGTGAATTGATCCCGCACTCCGATTCAATAACTCTAAGTAATTCCCATTGCTTACAAGTTTAATAATCCTTCAAGTCATTGCTAGCTTGATCAGCTACCATTAATGTACTAAATTTTAACTGTGCTACCTGGCCCTTCTTCCCGGAGCACAATTTTCAACGATGAGCTAATCTTGCATCGATATTCCTCGTCATATTAATTATCCTTGAACTGCAAACTTGATTCCAAGTTTGTTTCGTTTTCGTGGTTCCAATAACCTTTCACTTCATCATTCCTTTGACTTGATGTCATCGCCGATGGATTACATCCGCATGAAATCTCTCGACAATTGTGTCGTGATCATCATCAACATTCTGAGCTCTTCCAGGATATCAATCAAATTCGTGATAAGAAATACCATCTTTGCCCCTAGATGTTTTGTGTTATCAACAACAACATTCTCGCATTCCCTCCGACACAAAACTTGGTCATGTTTTGTGTAGTTTCCTTTCTATCCGACTTATATTATGATTCTATCTTGGAGTATTACCATCTGTTATGTCTAGAATGTTGAGGGAATTACCTCAACTATTAATGCTTGATATAGTAATACTTTTCACCATCACCAATCTTTCTTGGTCCCCATGTTGGTTCTAACCGGGATACCAACAGGTGAACGGTGTTGTTTGGATTCTGTACTTCTAGTAACCCTATTGCTTGAAGTTAATGGTCGGTCGTTCATTCTTAGACTATTGATTATTGAATCACCATTCCGATGTTGGTCGTGCAACCCAGCCCATATTTCGGGTGCACCTTTCAACCAATGTTTAATTATGTATGTTTTCCTCGAGCATATATCATTATACCATTTGATCTGAAAATGTTATCTCCTTGTTCACATAATTGTGGGAATCCATCTTTTGTTAATCTCGATGAATTGTCACTGATTCCATCAGCCACTTCCTCATCCTCTCGTTGGTTTACTGATGAACTCTTGTTTTAGAACTCACTTCCATAGATCAATTCCCGATAATCTTGCAATGTCATCTTGTCAATTTGTGTCGCCCCTTTTTCTTCTCAGGCATCCTGAGTCTAAGGTATCCTAACACCAATCAGATCTGAATCTCAGTCAGATATGATGGTTGGAACATATTTCCAAGAGTTATAACATTGTTCTTTATATGACCCGGTAAGGTGATGTCATGCCTAGCACACCTGGCTGGATGACCCATTGTTATATTTCTTCCTTTTTTTAGCAAGGTTAGCCATTCTTCCATTAGAAAATGGTAAGACTTATTCTATGAGTTGTTCCTCATGGATCCTTTGTGTATCCAAAGTCTGAACCTTTGTTGGAAGACCATGTCAATGCTATCTCGAAGTATGTCTGTGGTACTTCGATTTTCAACAAGAACATTTGAAACCCAATGCTAAATGTTTCTTGCTCAATTATCCAAACACCGTTGTATGGGTAAAGTCATGAAATTTCTCTCTCCCCTTACCTAAAGGGTTTTCTACATTATAACCTGTCACGGATATCATGCTCTGCTTGTCCTTGGGAAGGGTATACCCATGGTACATGTGTCAAACACATTTTCCTTCCCATTGTTCTGTTTGATCTGATGATCACATTTTCCTTTCCATTGAATTGTTTAACCTTCCTTGTGATCCATATGATCTAAGCAGTAATATTCTTCTGCTTATGTAAACACCTTGGTGTACAACTATGTCAGTAAGACCTCATTACTATTGTTGTTAACATTCCGGTAACCACTAATGGACGAGAACCTTGCCTATTGGTCTGCCTCGTTCAACGAGCAGGAAATGGTTCTCTTCGTCCCTTGCCCTTGGTACCCATGTTGTTGCCGACATAATTGACAGACTATTTTCTGACATACCTTGCTATCATGATCGAACAATATGACAGCATCCCCCCCCCTATTTTTTAACCCACATGGTGGGCCCATAACCCATAGATCCACAGGATCGAAACCTGACTCTCCTGTACACCATGTTGTCAAAGTTATTCCTCGAGCTTGACTTTGTATGTAATTCACGGGCCACATGCCTAGTAATCTATTCTGGTATTAGACGCAATACTTATTCTCGCCGCTCTGAACCCCTTTTTCACTCTGGTTCACACTTCAAGCAACTATCTATCCGCTGGGAACCTCTTATTGTACCTTCGTACCTTACTCTCGATGTATTTTATATGTTCAACTCGAGAGATAATCTTATGCTCATTCATGGGTTAGCCCCAGATTGTTTTCCCTCATAAGCATTCTGTCGTAGCCGAGCTGCTCCTTACCTATTCGTAAGTACATTGGAGATCCCAAAGAAAGGATGACGACTTGATCAGGGTGATTTGAAGCAGAGAAATGAAGACATCAACGAAAGGAATCAACCTCTTCGAAAGGGCAGCCAAGACCGAGAAGACTTGTTAGGTTTTTGCTACCAACACTTTCCCCCTTACTCCACCGCTTAAATCTCGGGACGAGATTTCTTGTAGTGGAGGAGAATTGTGACACCCGGATAATTAAGCTACAGTAAACCTCTATTAACGATGCCATGTCACCATAATTACTATTATTAATCTCGTGTTAGTTCGAACCCGATCATAATTCAAAATTCAAAATCAAGCAAACAATAAAAGTTTTCAAATATTAAAACTAAAATGTTCAATAAATAGTAGATAAATCAGAGGCTATGATAAAATTGTAAACAACATTAATGAAATTTGTTAAGTGACTTAAACAACCTCAAACAGTGGCTGAAAACATTATTTAATAACCTTTTTATTAATACAAAAGAAATATGAAATGATATTTACCTCAAACTAGTTTTTGGTGGTAGAATATATTGTGCTGTGATTTGTGGGCCAGCTCTCATATTTTACAAAACTCATTTGGTTCCCAAACAATTAGCCAAAACAGAAAAGAATAAATAAAAAGTAAAAACAAAACAAAAGAGAAGAAAAAGGAACCCCCCACTGGGCCAGTCGGCCCAGCTAGCCAACAGCAGCCAGCCAGCCCAAACGGCCCATCTCCCCGCACCGCGCCCTCTTCCTGTTCCTCGGTTGCATGCCGCTACAGGGCGCGGTCGCCACCGGACCCCCTCGCCGGCGTCGAGGAGGGGATAAGATTGCCAGCGCCCCCGCCTCCTCGGGCCCCTCTCCCACTCACCCCACTCTCCGCCTCTCCCTCTCCCCTCAGATCCACCTCGCTCCCCCCTCATTCCCCACCGCATCCGAGCACCGCCATGGCCTCGCCGCCATAGAAGACGCGACCACCGTCATCCGTTTGTCGCCCCGGACCCCTTTGTGTCGCCGCATTCTTCTTCTTCGCCGGCTCGGCCACTGCGTCGTCCTCGCCTTCGATCTACGCCGCCGGTCCTCTCTGAGCCCTCTGCCCAGACCCCATGCTCCCCCGGTGAGCCTCTACGCCAGATGCGCCCTCCCCTGCCTGCTCTGAACACCGTTAGCGCCCGTTCCACGCTCACCAGAATGCGCCGCCACCTGGCCTCATCGCCAGCGTGGCCACGGTGACCATTTGGTCCCGTGCGTGCCACCGTTCCGCTTCTCGCATCGAGTAGACGCCTCACGCTGCTCGTTTAGTGCACCGCAACTCCGAACCCGACGATGACCGAACTCCTCCGTCCGCCTTGCTGCTCGCCGCCGTCATTTTTACCCATCTCCGGTCGTGCTAGTGCCACCGCTGGATGCGCCGGCTCGTGCGCGTTCGAAAGCGGCCATCCGCGTCCAAAATGATGGCCTATGGCCATTTTCCGGCAGATGCCGAGCTCCGACCGCCGCTCAAGTCGATGTCGGCGACAACTCCGGTGACCTCGGGACGAACCGCCCACGCCACTAGATGCGCCTCTTCGCGCTCGTTCGAATGAGCCCATGCGCGCGCTGATCCGTCCCGTGTGCGCATTTTCCGACGAACTCCGGCGGGTCAGCGCCATGCATTTGGTCGCCAGTGGCGAGAGCCGGCCGTGCTGACCTGGCGCCGCGGGTCTCACCGCCTGGGCCACTGACTGGTGGGCCCAGGGCCCCCTGTTGACCAGTTGACTGAGTCAACTGCTGACTGGGCCGCCCCTATCTCACTGCCCTATGGGCCCCACCTCAATAAACGAAATAAATAAAAAGAATAATTAGTTAATAAAATAGTTTAGCTAATTAAAACCCTAATCTCTCACTGACTACTGGGCCCCACCCTCTAATTAACCCATTTAGTTAGTCTAAACTCCCTTGTTAGTGACCCTGACAATGACATGTGGGTCCCATTGGACCCACCTATCTGGTTTGACTGGTCAACCGACCAGTTGGCCTGCTGACATCACTCTGATGTCATGCCTGCATCATCATTCACTATTCTGGATAATGTTGGATTTAAATAAATAATTAAAATCAGAAAATGATTAAATCTTTAGAAAATCATATAAAATAATCCGTAACTCGGATGAAAATACTTTCTACATGAATGTTACTCAGAACGACAAGACGAATCCGGATACGCAGCCCATTCGTCCGCCACACATCTCTAACATATCAAACACGCAACTTTCCCCCTCCGGTTCATCTGTCCGAAAACGCAAAGCACCGGGAATACTTTCCCGGATGCTTCCCCCCTTCGCCGGTATCACCTACTACCGCGTTTGGGCACCCCTAGCTACGCTCATTGTCATGTCGTGCATCGTCATGTTTATGTTTGCATTGTATTTACTATTTCTTCCCCCTCTTCTCTCCGGTAGACTACGATACCAACGCTGTTGCTGCCCTGTTTGACTACGGTGTTGACGACCCCTCCATCCCGGCTGAGCTTCCAGGCAAGCCCCCCCCCTTGATCGCCAGATATCGCCTATTCTTCTCTATACTGCTTGCATTAGAGTAGGGTAGCATGTTACTGCTTTCCGTTAATCCTATTTGTTGGAAATATGCCCTAGAGACAATAATAAAAGGATTATTATTATATTTCCTTGTTCATGATAATTGTCTTTTATTCATGCTATAATTGTGTTATCCGGAAATCGTAATACATGTGTGAATACATAGACACCAACATGTCCCTAGTAAGCCTCTAGTTGACTAGCTCGTTGATCAACAGATAGTCATGGTTTCCTGACTATGGACATTGGATGTCATTGATAACGAGATCACATCATTAGGAGAATGATGTGATGGACAAGACCCAATCCTAAGCATAGCACAAGATCGTGTAGTTCGTTTGCTAGAGCTTTTCCAATGTCAAGTATCTTTTCCTTGGACCATGAGATCGTGTAACTCCCGGACACTGTAGGAGTGCTTTGGGTGTACCAAACGTCACAATGTAACTGGGTGACTATAAAGGTATACTACGGGTATCTCCGAAAGTGTCTGTTGGGTTGACACGGATCGAGACTGGGATTTGTCACTCCGTATGACGGAGAGGTATCTCTGGGCCCACTCGGTAATGCATCATCACAATGAGCTCAAAGTGACGAAGTGTCTGGTCACGGGATCATGCATTACGATACGAGTAAAGTGACTTGCCGGTAACAAGATTGAATGAGGTATTGGGATACCGACGATCAAATCTCGGGCAAGTAATGTACCGATTGACAAAGGGAATTGCATACGGGGTTGCTTGAATCCTCAACATCGTGGTTCATCCAATGAGATCATCGAGGAGCATGTGGGAGCCAACATGGGTATCCAGATCCCGCTGTTGGTTATTGGTCAGAGAGCCGTCTCGGTCATGTCTACGTGTCTCTCGAACCCGTAGGGTCTACACACTTAAGGTTCGGTGATGCTAGGGTTGTAGAGATATGAGTATGCAGTAACCCGAAAGTTGTTCAGAGTCCCAGGTGAGATCCCGAACATCACGAGGAGTTCCGGAATGGTCCGGAGGTGAAGAATTATATATAGGAAGTGCAGTTTCGGCCATCGGGAGAGTTTTGGGGCTCACCGGTATTGTACCGGGACCACCGGAAGGGTCCCGGGGGTCCACCGGGTGGGGCCACCTATCCCGGAGGGCCTCGTGGGCTGAAGTGGGAGGGGAACCAGCCCATAGTGGGCTGGTGCGCCCCCCCTTGGGGCCCCCATGCGCCTAGGGTTGGGAACCCTAGGGGAGGGGGCGCCTCCACTTGCCTTGGGGGGCACTCCACCCCCTTGGCCGCCGCCCCCCCTAGGAGATCCCATCTCCTAGGGCCGCCCCCCCCCTTGGGGAGCCTATATAAAGAGGGGGGAGGGCAGCAATACCTCAAGTCTTGGCGCCTCCCTCTCCCCTGCTACACCTCTCCCTCTCGCAGAAGAACGGCGAAGCCCTGCTGCGATCACTGCTGCATCCACCACCACGCCGTCGTGCTGCTGGATGTCCGTCAACCTCTCCTCCCCCCTTGCTGGATCAAGAAGGAGGAGACGTCATCCGCTCTGTACGTGTGTTGAACGCGGAGGTGCCGTCCGTTCGGTGCTAGGATCTCTGGTGATTTGGATCACGGCGAGTACGACTCCATCATCCACGTTCTCTTGAACGCTTCCGCTCGCGATCTACAAAGGTATGTAGATGCACTCCGATCACTCGTTGCTAGATGGACTCATGGATAGATCTTGGTGAAACCGTAGAAAATTTTTATTTTCTGCAACGTTCCCCAACACTATTCTGTTGCATAGCATGTCATTGTTGCTACAGTTGTTGATACCTTACCTGCAATCCTACATGCTTAGTATAGGATACTAGTATTCCATCAGTGGCCCTACATTCTTGTCCGTCTGCCATGCTATACTATCGGGCCGTGATCACTCGGGAGGTGATCACGGGTATATACTATACTTTATACATGATACATGTGGTGACTAAAGTCGGGTCGGCTCGTGGAGCACCTGCAAGTGATTCACGGATTGGGGGCTGAAAGGACCTTTTTCTCGACGGCCCTCTATGTGGATCTTTGTGGCGGAGCGACAGGGCAGGTTGAGACCACCTAGGAGAGAGGTGGGCCTGGCCCTAGTCGGCGTTCGCGGTTACTTTAATAACACGCTTAACAAGTTCTTGGTATTTGATCTGAGTTGGGTCGTTGACCTTATACGCACTAACCGCCACGTGGGACAAGATATGGGCAACCGGCGTCGTGGTATCAGCCGAAGCTCTTTGTGACATCAGCGACTGAGCGGCGCATGCCGGATTGGAACGTAAACCTGCTCTTGTATTAAGGGGGCTAGTTCTGCTTTCGGCCGCCCTCACAACGTGTAGGTGTGCAATGGGCAATGGGCCCAGACCCCTGCGCGCATAGGATTTAGACTGGCGTGCTGACCTCTCTATTGAGCCTAGGTGGGGCTGCGACGTGTTGATCTCCCGAGGCCGGACATGACGCAGGAAAGTGTGCCCGGCCAGAGGGATCGAGCGTGTCGGGTAATGTGGTGCACCCCTGCAGGGAAGTTTATCTATTCGAATAGCCATGATCTTCGGTAACAGGACGACTTGGAGTTGTACCTTGACCTTATGACAACTAGAACCGGATACTTAATAAAACACACCCTTCCAAGTGCCAGATATAATCTGGTGATCGCTCTCTAACAGGGCGACGAGGAGGGGATCACCGGGTAGGAGTATGCTATAGGATGCTGCTTGGTGAACTTACCATCTACTCTCTTCTACATGCTGCAAGATGGAGGTGGCCAGAAGCATAGTCTTCGACAGGATTAGCAATCCCCCTCTTATTCTGGCATTCTGCAGTTCAGTCCACCGATATGGCCCTTTACACATATACTCATGCATATGTAGTGTAGTTCCTTGCTTGCGAGTACTTTGGATGAGTACTCACGGTTGCTTTCTCCCTCTTTTCCCTCTTTCCCTTCTACCTGGTTGTCACAACCAGATGCCGGAGCCCAGGAGCCAGACGCCACCATCGACGGCGACTCTTACTACACTGGAGGTGCCTACTACTACGTGCAGGCCGCTGACGACGACCAGGAGTAGTTTAGGAGGATCCCAGGAAGGAGGCCTGCGCCTCTTTCGATCTGTATCCCAGTTTGTGCTAGCCTTATCAAGGAAAACTTGTTTAACTTATGTCTGTACTTAGATATTGTTGCTTCCGCTGACTCGTCTATGATCGAGCACTTGTATTCGAGCCCTCGAGGCCCCTGGCTTGTATTATGATGCTTGTATGACTTATTTTATTTTTAGAGTTGTGTTGTGATATCTTCCCGTGAGTCCCTGATCTTGATCGTACACGTTTGCGTGTATGATTAGTGTACGATTGAATCGGGGGTGTCACAAGCTGCCTCTTATATACCTAAGGGGTGAAGGCCAATTGAACAACACCAATTGAACCAATCTATCAATTACACTTTTGTGTTCATCTACTTTTATCCCTTACCCTTGTATCTTTCTTTCTCGTTCTTCGTTCGTTCTTCGCGTTGGTGGGAAGCGATCCACGAGGCTCTATGGGTGAGCGAATCGACCTAGGGCAGCCCATAGCCGCCGCAATCCCTGACGGGGTCCCTCCCTGGTGCGCGGGGTTTCGGGTCTGCAAAAACGCTCGCCGACTGTCCTCTGTATCACGCTGTCGGTCAGGTCTCCTTCAACGTGAGCTGCGGTGCATCACCCCCGGCGTCGAGGGTACACGGGACGTGTTCTTGTGTCAACACACTTTTTGGCGACTCCGCTGGGTACAAAGCTTTGAACAGTCTCCAGCCTGTTCTTGCTACGAGGAGGGCGTCATCAAGCGCCTGCAATCTACAACGGTAACATGTATAATCAATCTCCTTATGTAGATGCAAATAGCCATTATGTTGATGTTGCTAGATCTTTCAATGGACAACTCATGTCGGCTAGCCCTAACGAGCAAAGGCCGACTAGTTATTCCGTTGGAGAAACTTGGAATTTACAGAATCACGACATCCAACTTATGAATATGAACTTTCGTGCATCAGCAACATCTTTCAATATGCCGGTGAACAGCACGGTTTGTTCGAGTGATCAATATATGACACCTCATGTATAGGAGGGCATCTCGTAGTTTTATCCATCGGCAGCCGACTCGCAATATGCGGGTTCATCCCCAAACATGCCGATGGATGGGGGAATCGGCCATGCTTCTATTAGCTATTTGGCCGGTTATCCTCAAACATCATATACTACACCTCGTGATATTAATTATTCAGTGGTATATGAAACTAAAAATATTCATGACTCGGATCACCTTGGCCGAGTGAATGGAGATTCCGCAGGAGCATATGTGCCTAATATTGCAGGAGATGAGTTGGCTCTGGCTGCATTAAAAAGTTTAGCCCAAAATAAGAAGATTAGTGCTATTTGCCTTGAGCAGCACGACAAGGGAATGGTTCCTGATTATGAGGCAATAAGAGCTAGGGTGTTGAAAGAAGACGAAGTGTTGCTGATTGATCAAATTGGCGAGAGAAAATATTCAACAACAATGCACATGTCTTCACCTATCATTACAGCATGTTATACACCCCCTATACAATCGCAAAATTTCGGCAACATCAATTCATTGCCGAAAGATCCTAAAAGTATTGGGGGGCAAGCTGATCCAAGCAGGGCTGAGTTTAGAGAAAAATATGTGGCCCAAGTGGACAAGATCAAGCTAGAGCTCACAGGGAATTGCGTTAACGAATTTACTACACCTACCCTTGAGGAATTACCAACAGAATATCGACAGGCTTATGAAGCACTCAAGAAGAAGCGTGATGAGGAAGATTTGCAAGAATACATCAAGTCCCTTCCTCCTTGCAGCAACTATGTTGGCCCTTCTGCGATGTTTAAGCTAGATAAAAAAGAAGGTTTGCAAGCAAATAAGCAAGAAAGGGTTCACTCGGTTAATATGGTTGATTCGGTCGAAACCGAGTCAAATATAACCAAGTCATTTACAGCCGAGTCGAACGATTCCTTTAAAGCAAAGACAATGGTGGATTCAGTTGAAATCGGATTGAGCACTGAGACGGTTACGGCCGAGTGCATAGAGTCCATACCGAGTGCATCATATCGGCCGAGTGCATCATACCAACCGAGTGCATCGAGCCATCCGAGTGCATCACTGGCTAATATCGAGGGCATCATGTCAGTTATCGTTGATTATACCAAAATAGAAGATGCAAGCTTCGCTGAGCAAAGGAACGACAAACACAACAAATTGGTTGTGCTCGATTTTTCTAGATGTAAGGGAGCTTACATGCTACCCTATGAGTTTCGTGCTAAAGATATTGATGAGCATCAAGAAAAAAGTAATACGGCCAAACACAGTTCGGTTAACGATGGACATCAAGAACAAGAAAATGCAGCTGATCAAAGTTCAATTGACGAAGAGCGTCCGAGTGAAATCTGCCCGGGCCATCCGAGTGAAATATCCTCGGGCAATCCGAGTGAAATCTATTCAGGCAATCCGAATGATGAAGCACGAGATCCAGAAAAAGAGGACGAAGCATTGGAGAATTATTTAGAAGTGGAGCAAGGTATTTTTCCAGTGGTTCAACCATCTCTTCCTTCCAACGTCTTCACAAAGGTACACCTAGTAGACAGTTTATTCAATTTTCGATTCGGTCAAAATCATATTGTTGATGCACCTGTTAGTAAGATTCTAATTAATTTTGAAAGACCAATTGAAATGAGTAATCTATTTGTTAGGAATGATCTTGTCACTAATCATGATAGTCAACGCATGGTATCATTCATAGAGGCTAATAGTGACGACTTATCGCAATCAAAGTTGTTCCTGTCATGCCAACCGAACTTTATATTCATATGGACAACTTTGTTTGTTTCATGCGTGGCTAACATTTGGTCTCAGATGAGACATATATTCTATAATTATTTTGGTTGTAGACACATGCCGGGTTCAAAGTTCTCCGTGATAGCCGATTCAAGAGCATCGGAAAAGGAGGAAAAAATCAATGCATAGTCGAGTCGGATGATGTTAAGACAACACCACTCGGTTGTTTATTTTCAAACACGGTATCACAGTATCAGTTATTGGACAAGCAGTTTACCTTTAGTATGGGCATAAGTGATCAGATTGTTGGTGCATCGCTAACTAATCCTATTATTATAATTGATCACGATGTCGAGCCGCCAAGGCTAGAGCGAATGCAATGTTCATTCAAGCAAAATGTCAAAGACTGCAACATGATCCATCAAGTCGAGCAATCGGCCAACATAGGGCAATTGGAGTTTGTTGAGGCACGGTCATATGGCCAGTCGTATCAGATTGGTCTTGATGGCGATCAAATGTTAACTGGGCTACCTCAAGCCGATTCATCAAAAGGTCGACAGGTTCACACCAATGATGATGGGGTCAAGTCTTCGAGCAAGGATATCGTTAAAAAGTGCATCAACAACAATCTCAAAGATGAGAATTCCATGAAGACTACAATGGAGACATCTAGCACTAGGGGGAAACCAGAAAATTCAGAGACCGATGCAAACACAACTAAAGAAAGCAAAGGCCATGGTAAGCACAAAGGTAGAAAGCCGAAAGTCATTTTCGCACAGTTATTGGAAAAATATTAGAAGATAAGTGAGGAAAAGAGTGCTTATCGGCCGAGTGAAACAAAAGCATCGAAGTCACCCCCAAGGCATAAATTTGAAGACAAGGATTGGCGAAGGAAGATGTTGAGCAAGCAGACTCCATATCCTCCTTTCGGGCCACCAATGCCGATGTCATGGATACATCCCCATGCTGACTGTTATTCAGTTCAATCATGGAACAAGTATAAATCAAGGGCACACCGTCCATCATATTCTAAACCACCTCACCAAAATTATGCAGCTCCGAGAGGATCATCATTTGTTCAACAACCACATGTTAAAGACCGACTTAACCAAAAAGAATCAGTCCGGGGGTCAGCAAAGAAGATGGACATGGTCAAGCAAGAGTACCAAGTGAAAAAGGATGGCTGCAAGTGTGCTATTTCAGATCTGACTCCAGATAACAAGTTATGGCAATAACCATGCACATGGCGATGGCGACCGGTGTGAAGATGACCAGGTCGAGTCCGTAGCGTGTGTGTCCCCAGGCGTGAGCCATGGTTGCGTTCGTGGAGTGGAGGAGCTGCATGCGCAGAGCCGTTGCGATCTGTTGGAGTCAGGTGCGGCGTGCGTGCTGCTGGAGGGAGTTAGTTGCATGCTAGCTAGATGGTTGGCCGGGTCATGCTAGTGCATGCATGGGCTAGCCCGGCGGGTCATGTGGTCATGCATGGATTGTTGGGGAACGTAGCATAAATTCAAAATTTTCCTACGTGTCACCAAGATCTATCTATGGAGTCATCTAGCAACGAGGGAGGAGTGGATCTACATACCCTTGTAGATCGCGCGCGGAAGCGTTCAAGAGAACGGGGTTGATGGAGTCGTACTCGTCATGATCCAAATCACCGATGATCCTAGCGCCGAACGGATGGCACCTCCGCGTTCAACACACGTACGGAGCAGCGACGTCTCCTCCTTCTTGATCCAGCAAGGGGAAAGGAGAGGTTGATGGAGATCCAGTAGCACGACGGCGTGGTGGTGGAAGTAGCGGGATTCCAACAGGGCTTCGCCAAGCGCTACGGGAGGAGGGAGATGTGTCATGGGAGGGAGAGGGAGGCGCCAGGGCTCAGGTATGGCTTCCCTCCCTTTCCCCCACTATATATAGGGCCAAGGGAGAGGGGGGGCGCAGCCTTTGGCCCTTCCTCCAAGGAAGGGTGCGGCCAGGGAGGAGTCCCTCCTCCCCAAGGCACCTCGGAGGTGCCTTCCCCGTTTAGGACTCTTCCTTTCCCTCTTCTCTTGGCGCATGGGCCTCTTGGGGCTGGTGCCCTTGGCCCATATAGGCCAAGGCGCACCCCCTACAGCCCATGTGGCCCCCGGGGCAGGTGGCCCCACCCAGTGGACCCCCGGGACCCTTCCGGTGGTCCCGGTACAATACCGGTGACCCCGAAACTTGTCCCGATGGCCGAAATAGCACTTCCTATATATAATTCTTTACCTCCGGACCATTCTGGAACTCCTCGTGACGTCCGGGATCTCATCTGGGACTCCGAACAACTTTCGGGTTACGGCATACTAATATCTCTATAACCCTAGCGTCACCGAACCTTAAGTGTGTAGACCCTACGGGTTCGGGAGACATGCAGACATGACCGAGATGACTCTTCGGTCAATAACCAACAGCAGGATCCGGATACCCATGTTGGCTCCCACATGTTCCATGATGATCTCATCGGATGAACCACGATGTCAAGGACTTAATCAATCCCGTATACAATTCCCTTTGTCTAGCGGTACGATACTTGCCCGAGATTCGATCGTCGGTATCCCGATACCTTGTTCAATCTCGTTACTGGCAAGTCTCTTTTACTCGTTCCGTAACACATCATCCCGTGATCAACTCCTTGATCACATTGTGCACATTATGATGATGTCCTACCGAGTGGGCCCAGAGATACCTCTCCGTTTACACGGAGTGACAAATCCCAGTCTCGATTCGTGCCAACCCAACAGACACTTTCGGAGATACCTGTAGTGTACCTTTATAGCCACCCAGTTACGTTGTGACGTTTGGCACACCCAAAGCACTCCTACGGTATCCGGGAGTTGCACAATCTCATGGTCTAAGGAAATGATACTTGACATTAGAAAAGCTTTAGCATACGAACTACATGATCTTGTGCTAGGCTTAGGATTGGGTCTTTGTCCATCACATCATTCTCCTAATGATGTGATCCCGTTATCAATGACGTCCAATGTCCATGGTCAGGAAACCGTAACCATCTATTGATCAATGAGCTAGTCAACTAGAGGCTTACTAGGGACATGGTGTTGTCTATGTATCCACACATGTATCTGAGTTTCCTATCAATACAATTCTAGCATGGATAATAAACGATTATCATGAACAAGGAAATATAATAATAACTAATTTATTATTGCCTCTAGGGCATATTTCCAACAGTCTCCCACTTGCACTAGAGTCAATAATCCAGTTCACATCGATATGTGATTAACACTCAAGGTCACATCCCCATGTGACTAACACCCAAAGAGTTTATTAGAGTCAATAATCTAGTTCACATTACCATGTGATTAACACTCGATGAGTTCTGGGTTTGAACATGTTATGCTTGCGAGAGATGTTATAGTCAACGGGTCTGAATCTTTCAGATCCGTATGTACTTCGCAAATTTCTATGTCATCTTGAAGATGCAACTACTACGCTACATTTGGAGCTATTCCAAATAATTGTTCTACTATACGAATACAGTTTACTACTCAGAATAATCTGGATTAGTGTCAAAGTTTGCATCGGCGTATCCCTTTACGACGAACTCTTTTACCACCTCCATAATCGAGAAAAATCCTTAGTCCACTAGTCACTAAGGATAACTTTGACCGCTGTCCTGTGATCCATTCTTGGATCACTCTTGTACCCCTTGACTGACTCATGGCGAGGCACATTTCAGGTGCGGTACACAGCATAGCATACTGTAGAGCCTATGTCTTAAGCATAGGGAACGACCTTCGTCCTTTCTCTCTATTCTGCCGTGGTCGAGCTTTAAGTCTTAACTTCATACCTTACAACTCAGGCAAGAACTCCTTCTTTGACTGATCCATCTTGAACACCTTCAAGATCATGTCAAGGTATGTGCTCATTTGAAAGTACCATTAAGCGTTTTGATCTATCCTTATAGATCTTGATGCTCAATGTTCAAGTAGCTTAATCCAGGCTTTCCATTGAAAAACACTTTCCAAATAACCCTATATGCTTTCCAAAATTCTATGTCACTTCTGATTAACAACATGTCAACAACATATATTCATCATAAATTCTATAGTGCTCCCACTCACTTCTTTGGAAATACAAGTTTCTCATAAACTTTGTATACACCCAAAATATTTGATCATCTCATCAAAGCATACATTCCAACTCTGAGATGCTTACTCCAGTCCTTAGAAGGATTGCTGGAGCTTTGCATACTTATTAGCATCTTTCAGGATTGACAAAACCTTCCGGTTGTATCACATACAACCTTTCCTCAAGAAAATCGTCGAGGAAACAATGTTTTGACATCCTATCTGCAAGATTTCATAAATAATGCAGTAATCGCCAATATAATTCCAACAGACTCTTAGAATCGCTACGAGTGAGAAAGTCTCATCGCAGTCAACTCCTTGAACTTGTCGGAAAACATCTTAACGACAAGTCGAGCTTTCTTAATGGTGATTCCTACGATCATTGTCCGTCTTCCTTTTAAAATCCATCTGTACTCAATAGCCTTATAACCATCGAGCCGTTCTGCCAAAGTCTACACTTTGTTTTCATACATGGATCCTCTCTCGGATTTTATGGCCTCGAGCCATTTATCGGAATCCGGGCCCACCATCGCTTCTCCATAGCTCATAGGTTCATTGTTGTCTAGCAACATGACTTCCAAGACAGGATTACGTACCACTCTGAAGTAGTATGCATCCTTGTCATCCTATGAGGTTTGGGAGTGACTTGATCCTAAGTCTCATGATCAATATCATAAGCTTTCACTTCAATTGGTGTAGGTGCCGCAGGAACAACTTCCTGTGCCCTGCCACACACTAGTTGAAGAGACGGTTCAATAACCTCATCAAGTCTCCACCATCCTCCCACTCAATTATTTCGAGAGAAACTTTTCCTCGAGAAAGGACCCGATTTTAGAAACAATCCTTTATTGCTTTCAGATCTGAGACAGGAGGTATACCCAACTGTTTTGGGTGTCCTACGAAGATGCATTTATCCGCTTTGGGTTCGAGCTTACCAGCCTGAAACTTTTTCACATAAGCGTCACAGCCCCAAACTTTTAAGAAATGACAGCTTAGGTTTCTCTAAACCATAGTTCATATGGTGTCATCTCATCGGAATTACGTGGTGCCCTATTTAAAGTGAATGCGGTTGTCTCTAATGCCTAACCCATAAACTATCGTGGTAATACGGTAAGAGACATCATGGTATGCATCATATCCAATAAGGTGCAGTTATGATGTTCGGACACACCATCACACTA
Organism: Triticum urartu; assembly: GCF_056163025.1. Taxonomy (NCBI): domain Eukaryota; kingdom Viridiplantae; phylum Streptophyta; class Magnoliopsida; order Poales; family Poaceae; genus Triticum; species Triticum urartu. Next base: position 16,117,172 of record NC_141877.1, read on the forward strand.
TGGTGTTCCAGGCTGTATTAGTTGTGAAACAATTTCCACAATGTCTTAATTTTGTGCCAAACTCATAATTCAGATATTCATCTCTATGATCATATCATAGATATTTTATCCTCTTGTCACGACGATCTTTCAACTTCACCCTGAAATTACTTGAACCTTTCAATAATTCAGACTCGTGATTCATCAAGTAAATGTACTCAACATCTACTCAAATCATCTGTGAAGAACATAACGATATCCACTACATGCCTCAGCACTCATTGGACTGCACACATCAAAATGTATCACTTCCAACAAGTTGCTTTCTAGTTCCATTTTACTGAAAACGAGGCTTTCAGTCATCTTGCCCATGTGGTATGATTTGCATGTCTCAAGTGATTCAAAATCAAGTGAGTCCAAACGGTCCATTTGCATGGAGTTTCTTCATGCATATACACCAATAGACATGGTTCGCATGTCTCAAACTTTTCAAAAACGAGTGAGCCAAAAGATCCATCAACATGGAGCTTCTTCATGCGTTTTATACCGATATGACTTACGTGGCAGTGCCACAAGTAGGTGGTACTATCATTACTATCTTTTGGCATGAACATGTGTATCACTACGATCGAGATTCAATAAAGCATTCGTTTTAGGTGTAAGACCATTGAAGGTATTATTCAAATAAACAGAGTAACCATTATTCTCTTTAAATGAATAACCGTATTGCGATAGACATAATCCCATCATGTCTATGCTCAACGCAAACACCAATCTCGATGGTAGAGGGAGCGTACGATATTTGATCAACCTTGGAAATACTTCCAACACATATCTTCATCTCACCTTTAGCTAGTCTCCATTTATTCCGTAGCTTTTATTTCGAGTTACTAAAACTTAGCAACCGAACCGGTATCTAATACCCTGGTGCTACTAGGAGTACTAGTAAAGTACACATTAACACAATGTATATCCAATATACTTCTATCGACTTTGCCAGCCTTCTCATCTACCAAGTATCTAGGGTAATTCTGCTCCAGTGGCTGTTCCCCTTATTACAGAAGCACTTAGTCTCGGGTTTGGGTTCAACTTTTGGGTTTCTTCACTAGAGCAGCAGCTGATTTGCCATTTCATGAAGTATCCCTTCTTGCCCTTGCCCTTCTTGAAACTAGTGGTTTCACCAACCATCAACAATTGATGCTCCTTCTTGATCTCTACTTTTATGGTGTCAAACATCGCGAATATCTCAAGGATCATCATATATGTCCCTGATATATTATAGTTCATCACGAAGCTCAAGCAGCTTGGTGGAAATGACTTCGGAGAACCATCACTATTTCATCTGGAAGATCAACTCCCACTCGATTCAAGCGATTGTTGTACTCAGACAATCTGAGCACAAGTTCAACAATTGAGCTTTTCTCCCTTAGTTTGCAGGCTAAGAAAATCGTCGGAGGTCTTATACCTCTTGACGTGGGCACGAGCCTGAAATCCCAATTTCAGCCCTCGAAACATCTCATATGTCTCGCGACGTTTCAAAAACCGTCTTCGGTGCCTCAATTCTAAACCGTTAAACTGAACTATCACGTAGTTATCAAAATGTGTATGTCAGATGTTCGCAACATCCACAGACGACGTTCGAGGTTCAGTACACTGAGCGGTGCATTAAGGACATAAGCCTTCTATGAAGCAATGAGGACAATCCTTAGTTTACGGACCTAGTCCGCATAATTGCTACTATCAACTTTCAACTAAATTTTCTCTAGGAACATATCTAAACAGTAGAACTGAAGCACAAGCTACGACATAATTTGCGAAGACCTTTTGACTATGTTCAGGATAATTAAGTTCATCTTATGAACTCCCACTCAGATAGACATCCCTCTAGTCATCTAAGTGATTACATGATCCGAGTCAACTAGGCCGTGTCTGATCATCACGTGAGACGGACTAGTCAACATCGGTGAACATCTTTATGTTCATCGTATCTACCATACGACTCATGCTCGACCTTTCGGTCTCTTGTGTTCCGAGGCCATGTCTGTACATGCTAGGCTCGTCAAGTCAACCTAAGTGTTTCGCGTGTGTAAATCTGTCTTACACCCGTTGTATGTGAACGTTAGAATCTATCACACCCGATCATCACGTGGTGCTTCGAAACAACGAACTATCGCAACGGTGCACAGTTAGGGGGAACACCTTCTAGAAATTTTAGTGAGGGATCATCTTATTTACTACCATCGTTCTAAGCAAATAAGATGTATAAACATGATAAACATCACATGCAATCAAATAGTGACATGATATGACCAATATCATATTGCACCTTTTGATCTCCATCTTCGGGGCTCCATGATCATCGTTGTCACCGGCATGACACCATGATCTCCATCATCATGATCTCCATCATCGTGTCTTCTTGAAGTTGTCTCGTCATCTATTACTTCTACTACTATGGCTAACGCTTTAGAAATAAAGTAAAGTAATTACATGACGTTTAAGTTGACACGCAGGTCATAAATAAATAAAGACAACTCCTATGGCTCCTGCCGGTTGTCATACTCATCGACATGCAAGTCGTGATTCCTATTACAAGAACATGATCATCTCATACATCACATATATCATTCATCACATCCTTTGGCCATATCACATCACATAGCATACCCTGCAAAAACAAGCTAGACATCCTCTAATTGTTGTTTGCATGTTTTACGTGGCTGCTATGGGTTTCTAGCAAGAACGTTTCTTACCTACGCAAAAACCACAACGTGATATGCCAATTGCTATTTACCCTTCATAAGGACCCTTTTCATCGAATCCGATCCGACTAAAGTGGGAGAGACAGACACCCGCTAGCCACCTTATGCAACTAGTGCATGTCAGTCGGTGGAACCATTCTCACGTAAGAGTACGTGTAAGGTCGGTCCGGGCCGCTTCATCCCATGATGCCGCCGAATCAAGATAAGACTAGTAACGGCAAGCATATTGAACAAAATCAACGCCCACAACTACTTTGTGTTCTACTCGTGCATAGAAACTACGCATAGACCTAGCTCATGATGCCACTGTTGGGGAAAGTAGCATAAATTAAAAAATTTCCTACGTGTCACCAAGATCTATCTATGGAGTCATCTAGCAATGAGGGAGGAGTGGATCTACATACCCTTGTAGATCGCGCGCGGAAGCGTTCAAGAGAACGGGGTTGATGGAGTCGTACTCGTCGTGATCCAAATCACCGATGATCCTAGCGCCGAACGGATGGCACCTCCGCGTTCAACACACGTACGGAGCAGCGACGTCTCCTCCTTCTTGATCCAGCAAGGGGAAAGGAGAGGTTGATGGAGATCCAGCAACACGACGGCGTGGTGGTGGAAGTAGCGGGATTCCAACAGGGCTTCGCCAAGCGCTGCGGGAGGAGGGAGATGTGTCATGGGAGGGAGAGGGAGGCGCCAGGGCTCAGGTATGGCTTCCCTCCCTTTCCCCCACTATATATAGGGCCAAGGGAGAGGGGGGCGCAGCCTTTGGCCCTTCCTCCAAGGAAGGGTGCGGCCAGGGAGGAGTCCCTCCTCCCCAAGGCACCTCGGAGGTGCCTTCCCCCTTTAGGACTCTTCCTTTCCCTCTTCTCTTGGCGCATGGGCCTCTTGGGGCTGGTGCCCTTGGCCCATATAGGCCAAGGCGCACCCCCTACAGCCCATGTGGCCCCCGGGGCAGGTGGCCCCACCCGGTGGACCCCCGGGACCCTTTCGGTGGTCCCGGTACAATACCGGTGACCCCGAAACTTGTCCCTATGGCCGAAATAGCACTTCCTATGTATAATTCTTTACCTCCGAACCATTCCGGAACTCCTCGTGATGTCCGGGATCTCATCCGGGACTCCGAACAACTTTCGGGTTACCGCATACTAATATCTCTATAACCCTAGCGTCACCGAACCTTAAGTGTGTAGACCCTACGGCTTCGGGACACATGCAGACATGACCGAGATGACTATCCGGTCAATAACCAACAGCGGGATCTGGATACCCATGTTGGCTCCCACATGTTCCACGATGATCTCATCGGATGAACCACGATGTCAAGGACTTAATCAATCCCGTATACAATTCCCTTTGTCTAGCGGTACGATACTTGCCCGAGATTCGATCGTCGGTATCCCGATACCTTGTTCAATCTCATTACCGGCAAGTCTATTTTACTCGTTCCGTAACACATCATCCCGTGATCAACTCCTTGATCACATTGTGCACATTATGATGATGTCCTACCGAGTGGGCCCAGAGATACCTCTCCGTTTACACGGAGTGACAAATCCCAGTCTCGATTCGTGCCAACCCAACAGACACTTTCGGAGATACCTGTAGTGTACCTTTATAGCCACCCAGTTACGTTGTGACGTTTGGCACACCCAAAGCACTCCTACGGTATCCGGGAGTTGCACAATCTGATGGTCTAAGGAAATGATACTTGACATTAGAAAAGCTTTAGCATACGAACTACATGATCTTGTGCTAGGCTTAGGATTGGGTCTTTGTCCATCACATCATTCTCCTAATGATGTGATCCCGTTATCAATGACATCCAATGTCCATGGTCAGGAAACCGTAACCATCTATTGATCAACGAGCTAGTCAAATAGAGGCTTACTAGGGACATGGTGTTGTCTATGTATCCACACATGTATCTGAGTTTCCTATCAATACAATTCTAGCATGGATAATAAACGATTATCATGAACAAGGAAATATAATAATAACTAATTTATTATTGCCTCTAGGGCATATTTCCAACATGGATATGGATCGTGCATGTAGTGGTTAGCTTAGTGTGTGAGTTAGTTGCCGGGTGGGCCGGCCGTGTGGTGTGTGTGCACGGGTATAAAAACCCCTCCATGTACTGATCGAGTTGAGCTGGTGTTGTAGCGATGTAGCCTGTGTGCTGAATATAAAGGAGGCGTTTGGGCGCCGGGGCGTTCGTCGCCGGGGTGTTGGTCGCCAGGAAAAAAATGTGCTCCTTCTTCCACCTCCGTCCAGCGTGAGAGAGAGAGCGGCAACAACATTTGGTATTAGAGCTTGGTGTCTTGGGCGTGCTTGCTGTGCCGGAGGCTTGGCAGCGATGGCGGCACTCCCCGGCAGCTGCGCGACGGAGCTTCGGGCCGTGTGTCGGCCCATGGAGGTGGGCGGCGCTGTGGCGGTCTTGGCGCGTGGCGGAGGCGGCGGGCGGTGACGTCGTACGTGCGGCGACCGCGGAGGCTGCCGAGGCGCTGCGTGGTGGCTCGGCGGCGCACAGACTGCGGGTTTCGTGGACCCGACGCGCCCGACGAGCCCGACTGCACCAGACGTCGTGGACCCGACGTGCCCGACACGCCCGGCGCGTGCCCATACACGCGCCCGACGCGACAAGCTCGTCGCCATGGTTGCTGCCGCCCGACGCCACCGTGTCCTTCCAGCACGAGCCGCCGCAGATGCCATGCAACGCGGCGCAGCACGGCACGGCGGCGCATGGTGGTCGGGCGCGTCGGGTGCGCGGGACGCACTATTGCGGTCGGGCGCGTCAGGTGCGCGCGGGACGTGCGGGGTGCCGAGGGATGCCAGGCGTGTGTCGCCGGCGGAGAAGGAGCTCGGCGTGTGTCGCCGGAGTTGTGACGGAGCACGGTGCAATCGGTGTCGTTGTGCCAGATTGGGTCCGCGGGCTGGGTCACGGTCGCGGCGAGATCGATGACGGGAGCTGCAATAACTCCGACGACGATGATGTCATGGCTTAGCTGGTGAGTGATTGCAATAAGCCATGCACATGGCGATGGCGACCGGCGTGAAGATGACCAGGTCGAGTCCGTAGCGTGTGTGTCCCCCGACGTGAGCCATGGTTGCGTTCGTGGAGTGGAGGAGCTGCATGCATAGAGCCATTGTGATCTGTTGGAGTCAGGTGCGGCGTGCACGCAGCTGGAGGGATTTAGTTGCATGCTAGCTAGATGGTTGGCCGGGTCATGCTAGTGCATGCATGGGCTAGCCCGGCGGGTCATGTGGTCATGCATGGATATGGATTGTGCATGTAGTGGTTAGCTTAGTGCGTGAGTTAGTTGCCGGGTGGGCCGGCCGTGTGGTGTGTGTGCACGGGTATAAAAACCCCTCCATGTACTGATCGAGTTGAGCTGGTGTTGTAGCGATGTAGCCTGTGTGCTGAATATAAAGGAGGCATCTGGGCACCGGGGCGTTCGTCGCCGGGGTGTTGGTCGCCGGGAAAAAAAATGTGCTCCTTCTTCCACCTCCATCCGGCGTGAGAGAGAGCGGCAACAACAACAAAAAGCCAGCCGAGTCTATGTTGGCTACTAAGGACAAGAAAGTGAAGGAAATAACTTTCAAGGATCCAATCGCCGAGTTTGGAAAGGCCAAGCCGGAGATGCCCAAATACAGGAAGAACTTGCCAGTGCATAAACCAAAGTCTCAGCCGGGATGCCCACTCGGCTTACCATATTCGCAACAGAAGAAGCTGAATCGGCTTAGGGCCAAAGAGCTGGAGAAGAGGAACATGACCTGGGTTCCTAAGGGAAATCCTCGAGTCAAGAGCGGCATCACATCTCATGTTGTGAAGCTGGCAGGAGTAAAGGAGGACGAAGTGTGAAGCCGGCAAGCGGAGTCGGCGGTTTTTATCTCACTATAGGAGATTCCAAATGGTGCATCGTCCATGTTCTTCGACCATTCCATCAAAGCCAGTGTCCCGAAGCTTATCCCCAGCTGAAACATCTGAATTATTTCGGTTATTCACACTTTGGTGGACGGGTTATCCAGGTCCTATGAGATAAGACGTTTGGCCGATATTTGCATATCGCCCTAAGAGTACATTGTGTTGACAAAGCTGGCATCCGGCTAATCGTGTTCATTGTGGTGTATGTCCCAAAGCCAATTCTTAGTTTTGCCAACACTGGAAGGCCGACTAATTATTCGGCCACTATACGAGGGTCTAGTGCAGCAAAAGTTGTCGACTCCTGTTGTTGGTTTATTGCAGTACCTAGAGAAAGTGAGTCACCGAAATGAACAAAGGTCTGTTGACTCGGGGTGCGAGGCAATGTTGACTCAGGAGACCGAAGATCAGGCCGAATATGCTTTGCTATTCATGATACAGGACTTCTAGTCACTGCAGGGTTGCGTGCATAGAGGTTCACAATGATTCGTTGCCAACTGTCCAACATATGTCATCTTTATATGCATCGATGAATCACACAAATGTTGAACTTGTTGACTCGCCAAATGAGTTAGTGCAATACACATCTGGTTATTACAACCGATGCTTTGTGTGGTCGACTTGTGTAGGGCAAGTTCACAACCGACTTACTATTAAAGTCGGTCCAAGAGGAGTTATAGTTGACTCTAGGGTTGACTCGGCCACTGACGGATCTAGTACGAGTCATATGGCCGGCTGGAGAAAATATCTCTTATCTGCAGGATCCAAGTTCTGAGACAGACATTGTTCGGCGGAGGCTTGACGGAGCATTTTGATCAATAATGAGTTGAGTCACAGAATAGTTGATGGTTCCTTTGAGGAGCATGGACATAAATATTCGACAGCTGGTATCGCCGAACGGTTCTCCTATCCCCATGGATTATTTGGATAAAGGCCTAGTCAGGATTGACATGAGAAACTTACCTGAAGGCATTCGTGACATCTGTTATCGAAAGAGGCTCTACCGAAGCAACAACAACCCTGAGCATATGGCCGATAAAAAATTATTGTCCTCAGCATGCATAGCCGATGGAGTGTTGACATCGTTCTTAAAAGAAATTTTTACTGGCACGCAAGTTCTGCCAGAAAACAGGGGGGCATGTGTTGACGCTCAAAAGTGGCACGATCATAAATCAGCATGCCGGGGAGAAAACTTTGCCAGGGTAAAACCTTGCCGGTGTGTGAAGTCTTGCCGGTGTGTGAAGGCTTGCCAACATGGAAAGCTTGCCGGCGCAGAAAGCTCGTTCATGTGTGGAAGCTTGCCAGTGTGAAATCTTGCTGGGGGAGAAACCTTGCCGGGGAGGAATCCTTGCCGGGGTAGAAACCTTGCCGGGGTGAAACCTTGCCGGTGTGAAAGCTTGCCGAGTAGAAACCTTGCTGGTGTGGAAATCTTACCCGGTTGGAAAGCTTGTCGGGGTGGAGGCTGTGATAGTCAAGCGGACGAGAAGTTGAAGATGGGCTCAAAAGGTTATTCAGATAATCTTGGATGGAAAAGTGTTCTACATGGAAGTTGTGCGCCTCGTCGAAACGATTGATTTTGATATAAAGATCGTCCCATTCCGAGGTCGTATGCAAAAGTTAGAGCCCACGCAGCGCGACCCTCCATTGAGCAAAATATGACACCCGGAACCAGACACATATGTGGGTATGTCTGATGAGCTGCGTGAATAATTAGCTGTTTTCGCAAGTGATTTGACCCTCGAGATGAACTTTTATGAAAAAAAAAAGTTCAACATGAAAGTTGTTCGTCTCGTCGAAATGGTCAAGATTGCTTTCGGACTCATTTCCATCCGAGGTTGTTTACTACCACAAAAAAGACCCGCAAGGTGCAGCGAGTTTAAACCGAACAGTTTTGGAAAGTTCAGATAAAACCAACCCGAATTTGACTAGGGTTTTGGATGTGAATCCAAGCCTTTTCCTTGCACGGGAAGTCCAGCCGCCTCTTATATACCTAAGGGGTGACGGCCGATTGAACAACACTAATCAAACCAATCTATCAATTACACTTTTGTGTTCATCTACTTTTATCCCTTACCCTTGTATCTTTCTTTCTCGTTCTTCGTTCGTTCTTCGCGTTGGAGGGCAGTGATCCACGAGACTCTAGGGGCGAGCGAATCGACCTAGGGCAGCCCATAGCCGCCGCAATCCCTGACGGGGTCCCTCCCGGGTGCGCGGGGTTTCGGGTCTGCAAAAGCACCCGCCGACTGTCCTGCGTATCACGCTGTCGGTTGGGTCTCCTTCGACGTGAGCTGTGGTGCATCACCCCCGGCGTCGAGGGTACATGGGACGTGTTCGTGTATCAACATGATGGCACTGCCTCCTTACTCGGAGTCCGAGTCCACGTCCTCGACTTCGTCCTTGTCCCTCTTCCTCTTCGTCGCCTCTTCTTTGCTTGAACCGGACATTGGGCTCTGCTTCTTCATCCAACCCTTGTAGATATAACAAAGGTAGGCATCCATTGCTGCGTACAGGATGTGATCTTCATCTATTGTCTTCGACTCCCATGCATGACGAAACTCGTGGTGAGGTTCCTTCAGTTTAGCATATGAAGGATCAATCATGGTTGCTGCCAGGGTCAGCATTGAAGGCTGAGAGTAGGACACCAGGCTTGCCTTCTGGAGATCGAAGGGCTGGCCTACAACGAGGCCTATCCGACCCAGGATATCCCTGTCATTCCTAAAGTCTACAGTAACGAATTTCACTCTTTCGTCCTTGGGGAAGTTCTTAAATCCTGGCACTCAACATCGGCATGACATATGTGGTAGACCAAGCACACGTTATGTACGCAAACCTAGATCACGGCGGGCTTCTTCTTCTTTGCCTCCTTTAGAATATCACTACTAGGAAAAGGCTTATACATAGAAGTTTACCAGTAGCGCGTGTTTAGGACCCCACGCTACTGATAAGTACCAGTAGCGTCTGTTATAAAGTGCGCTACTGATAAGTACCAGTAGCGTCTGTTATAAAGCGCGCTACTAGTACAACTTAGCAGTAGCGTGGGATTCCTGTGGGCAAGCTACTGGTAAGTTAGCAACACCACACCCCCCGACCAAAAAATAGTAGCAGCGTTGGTACTCTAACCAGCGCTACTATTAAGAAAATAGCACTAGCGCCTTTCCACCTAGACGCGCTACTGCTATTTCTTCTATGTGTAATATTTTACCAGTAGCATGGGTTTTGGACAAGCGCTATAGCTAGTTTTACTTACCAGTAGATATTTTGGCTGGCACACATAGCAGTAGCGCGCTTTGGTGCCCCGCGCTACTGCTATGGTCGCCAGCCAAAATATCTGCCACATTTTCCCCCTCTTCTTCCTCCCCCCTTCCTTTCTCCCCCTCCCTCTTGCACTTGCTTGTTCTTCAATGCTTCCCCTCTTCTTTGCCCCTCCTACCCCCCTCCATTAATGCCCTCCCTCCTTCCTCTTCCTTTCTTTTTCCCCTCCTCCCCCTTCTCTTATTTGCCCCTCCACCTCCCCCTCCATTAATGCCCTCCCTCCTACCTCTTCCTTTCTTTGCCCATTCTCCACTTCTCTTCTTTGCCCCTCCACCACCCCCTCCATTAATGCCCTCCCTCCTCCCTCTCATAGCTCTCTCTCACTCGCTCTCCCTAGCTAGTTGGAGCTATATTTATTTAGGTACCTCACTATCTAGAGCTACTAGCTAATTATTAGAAGGTGCTCGATATCCCTCTCAACAAATAGGTGAGCAAAAAAAGAGTTGTGCAAGAATGGAAATATGTGTGTTTGCGATTAGGACCGAAACTATGTTTTGCGAAAATGTAGATTCAATTCTGTTTCGGTGAATTTCGGGCAAACTCAATATCTCCTATGTTTAGGGAAGGTCATGCCGAATTTTTGTATGAATTTGATCCATGCATGTATATATACGTGGTTATAATATTCGCTCTGCGCGCAGGTTATCATGAACGTCAATGGAAGGATGGTGCAAAGATACTGGCAATCCGCTGTGGACGACATGTATGAAAAATACTGAAGGATGTTTTATGTCCGTGTTGAAAATGCAAAGGAATAGTCAGGCTCGACCACTTTGAGGGTGGTACACTCAAGGAGCACCTACTCATGCATGGTTTCGTGCATGGCCATACTTGGTGGATAAGTGAAGAAGATGATGATGATGATGAGGACATCGACGAGGCAGGAAATAACGACATGGGGCCACCAGACGAAGAGATGACCGATTATGTGCTCGAAGAGGAAGACGGCCTCGGAAATGTCGATGGAGAAGAGGCAGTTCAAGGCGGAGAAGACGCGGACACACCGCCGTCTTCGTCGCTACTAAGTTCAGCCATGCGGGACCCGCATGTTCGAGACCTGTTTCGCAAGAAGACGACTAGCGACAGAGCTGCTTCTAGAGAGGATGCCAAACTGGCGCAACTGGAGGTAGACTCGATGACTCCTTTGTATGATGGTTGCAATCCCGAGGTGACCCGCTTGAGTTTCACACTAGAACTTCTAAATACGAAGGCAAAAAACAAATGGACAGATGCAAGCCTGGATGAGCTTCTGAAGTATCTAAAGAGGGTTCTTCCCACGGGAAGCCTGTGTCCTACTAGTGTCGAGGAGGCAAAGAAAATCATGTGCCCTCTTGATCTGCCACACATTAGATATCACACATGCATCAATGATTGCATCATATATCGGAATGAGCACGTGAAAAAAACAATATGTCCAAAGTGCAATGCTTCACGATATAAAAAGGCCAGAAAGAAAGCTCCACAGGAAGTTGTATGGTACTTCCCGATCACTCCGCGTCTACAGCGGTATTTCATAGACCATAAGGAAGCAAAGCTTATGCTAGCACACGGAGAGGGTGAAACCAGATGATGGAGATGAGCCGAAGCTGAGACACCTCGCAGATGCTATCCAATTGAGAGCATTAAATGCTGAATTTGTTTTTTTTCGCAAATGATCCAAGGAACATCGTGCTTGGTGCTAGTAGTGATGGCATGAATCCATTTGGCAACCAGAACACCAATCATAGCACATGGCCCGTGTTTGTATGGATGTACAACCTCCCCCCTGGTTGTGCATGAAGGAAAAATACATACACATGGCTATGCTTATTCAAGGGTCGAGACAACCGGGAAATGATATAAATCTGTATCTCGGGTTACTGAAAGAGGAGATGCATACCTTATGGAAAACGCCGGCCAAGACATGGCATGCAAGCAAAGGAGAGTATTTCTACACAAGAGCCGCGCTGATCACGATGGTGCAGGACTATCTCGGTTACGGCTATCACGACGGTGCAGGACCATCTCGGTTATGGCTATCTCTTGGAAAATTGATGAACATGCCGGAGAGGACCAAGGATGGGCCGAAGGTAAGAAAAGACTTGGAATTTTTGAATATCAGGAAAGATCTCCAAATGCCCGGTGAAAGGTCGTCAGACGAGACGGAGACGGAGACGGAGACGGAAGATAGGGACAAAAAAGTAAACAAGAAGGAAGAACAGTATCCCCCCCCCCTCTTGCTTCACCTTAGATCCGAAGGAGGTCGATCAACTGTTCAAGTGCCTTGCCGGAATAAAAGTTATTTCCGGATACTGTGGGAAGATAAGCAGATATCTGGACACTAAGAAAAAAAGGTTCAGTGGGATGAAGTCTCACGACTGTCATGTGATGATGGCGCAGTTACTCCCGGTTGCACTTAGAGGGATTATGGACACACATATGCGTGAGACGCTTACTGACCTATGCCACTTTTTTGATGCTATCTCTCGAAAGTCGATCAGTGTGAAGCAACTCCATAGGCTAGAGGAAGAGATCGTTGTCATACTGAATGAGCTAGAGATGTACTTCCCACCCACGTTCTTTGATCTCATGGTACATCTATGTGTCCACATCGTGGACGACATCATCGACCTAGGGCCGACATTCCTGCACAGCATGATGCCGTTCGAAAGGATCAATGGGGTCATATGATTCGTTCATAACATGTCCCATCCAGATGGAAGCATAGTCCAGGGATATCTGACCAAAGAGTGCATCTCTTTCTGTGAGAGTTATCTAGTAGGCACCGGAGACCCTGTTGTTGGTTTGCCCGTCAACAAGCACTGTGGAAGGCTCGAAGGCGAAGGTCACACCAATGGTCATAGGGATGTGAATGTGTTACGCTCGGGCCGACAAAACGACCTTGACAGGGCAAACTTAGTAGTGCTACAACACCTAGATGTGCTAGAAGATTTCATGACACTACACAAAGAGACCATCGCAAAGAAGTACCGTGAACGTGGGGTGCATAGGACAGATGCTGAAGTTATTAGAGAGCACAACTCCACTTTCTTGCGTTGGTTCAAAGAGCGAGTTCCGGCTAATCCCTCGGAAGAGGGTTGTCCAAATGGAACACTCATATAAGCCTTAGCACATGGCCCCTCGACCAACCTCGCGACTTATCAAGCATACGGTATCAACGGATACACGTTCTACAGGGAGGAGAAAGATATAAACAGTGATGACCAAAACTCAGGGGTGACGATGGAAGCCATGACCGGGAATGTAATTGAAAGATATTAAGAAAGGGTCGAAGAGATATGGGAGCTTAACTACTCTGGATTGCATAGTGTGACGATATTCCGTGTAAGATGGGCTAAGAATGTACACAGAGGAAACTGACATTTCACTACCATGTGTATACCCGACTCCGATAGTGGTATCGTCAACGCCATCGCCAAAAATGAGTCATGGGTACACGCTAAACACGTGACACAATGTTTCTTCATAACTGATCCGATCAATCCCAGTCGTGTTGTCGTGAGGAGAAGCAAAAGGAGCATCACGGGAATGGATGGAGTCGCCAACGAGGAAGACTATGACCAGTACGGTGATCCGATGAGGGAAGATGATGCGGATGACGATGATACATGCGTCAAAAGAAGAATGAAGATTACATTACCTACGAAAGATCGTAATCCCTGGAGAAGGAAAAGTCACGACCATGGGATCAATTATTCGACAACGAACAGAAGAGGGAAGAAGATCATTCTGAAGTGTCATCGTCGCTCAAGCTGACAAACTAATCCACAATTTTTGTGTGTGTCTAGCTATTTTGTATACCGCCGTTAGCGGTCAAATGATGTAATATATATTATACTAATTATTATCTGGAGGGTAACAGTGGTATTGCTCCAACGACAGACCAAATTAAACCCTAGCTAGCTAGGGCTATATATACCCCTGCTATAGAAACTTTGTACAAATGCAAATGAAAGATAAGAAAAAGAAAAGGCAAATGAAAGAAAAAGAAAAAGGAACTTATAAGTTGTGGAAAATGAAGTGAAAGAAAAATAAAAAGAAAAGGAAGGAAGTTTGTGGAATATGAAAGAAAAAGAAAAAGAAAAAGAAAAGAAAAAACTAGCAGTAGCGCGGTTTGTGCTAGGCAGCGCTATAGCTTAGTTAGCTATAGCACATTTTTGTATGCCGCGCTATAGCTATGTTGCCTACAAAGCACGCTCTGCTTCCTCTCTCTCACTATGTCGCTCGATCCCCTTTCTCTGAGCTTGATCTCCCATGCCACCGCCGACGCTGCACCCGCCTACGCTGCCGACGCCCGCACCCGCCCACGCCACCGCCGGTGCCCGCACCCGCCCACGCCGCCCACGCCCGCACCCGCCCACGCCACCGCCGACGCACGCACCTACCCACGCCGTCGTCGACGCACGCCACACCCGACCCCGACGCCGGCCACTGGCCACCCCGACGCTCCCTTCCCCCGTGTTGCCCCCTGCCCTAGGTGCACCCCTGGCCCGGCCCCTCCCCCTGTGCCGCCCCTCCTCCGTACAGTCTCTCTCTGACCATATTTGGTCTCTCTGTAGATCGACGAGGAGACCTCTGCCCCGGCGACCCCGACCTAGGTGCACCCCCTCTGCCCCGGCGACCCCGACCCTGATCCCAACCCCGACCGTGGTGTGCCACCCCCTCTTCCCTCCCTCTTCATATGCTTGTTTTGTTCAAATGCTTGCTGTCCAAATGTTGAAATGCATGTTAAAATACATGTTAGAATGCTGTTAAAATGCATGTTGTTAGAGTGTTAAAATGTGTGTTGTTAGAGTGTTCAAATGTGTGTTGTTAGAGTGTTCATTTGCTGTTAAAATGCCTATTGTTAGAGTGTTCAAATGCTTGCTATTAAAATGCATGTTGTGCAAATGCTTGCTGTTAAAATGCCTATTGTTAGAATGCTGTTAATATGCTTGTTTTGGATTTTGTTGCTAGAGTAAATGAAAATGAGTGTTTAGTTTGTTAATAGAGTAAATAAAATGAAAGTGAACATTTTATTAGGCAGATTGTAGGTCTACAATTGATCTTGTGTGTCTACAATAATTTATCTTGTGTGTCTACAATAATTTATCTTGTGAATGCTTGACACACAGGTAGATCGCCGACGTGCCGCTCGATGACGCCGCTCGAAGATCATCGACACCACACCCTCATCCTCGACACGCAGATAGTGAGCATCCCAAAACCCACACTATATAGAGCTATGTCCATGCGGATGCTAGAGGAGAGTACATGTGCATGTGGTTGTTGTGCTGTTATAGTGAGCATCCTATATTGTTGTGCTGTTGTAGTTCTGTCGGACTTTGGTTGCTGATTCATTTCCCGATTGCTAAGTGACCTATGTTTTGCCGGAAATTTTGATTCATTTCCATTCTGGCAAATTTCAGGCACTCTATATGTGCACTTTGTAGCAA
Source organism: Triticum urartu (assembly GCF_056163025.1). Lineage (NCBI taxonomy): Eukaryota > Viridiplantae > Streptophyta > Magnoliopsida > Poales > Poaceae > Triticum > Triticum urartu. The sequence goes on from NC_141877.1 coordinate 16,132,579, forward strand.
AGGTCATGTCGAAATTTTTCGTGAATTTCGTCATGACTTGTGCTAGAAAGTTGGACCTATCGAGTGTCGAGATTTGTCGCGACAGGAATGAAATGACATTTCCGGCAAAACAAAGGTCACATTTTTTGTCATTATTCACTTTATTATATAAAGCTCGATATTTAAACAACTACGACATTGAACCCTAGGAATCATGACCGACACCGATGAGGCTGGAGGTTCTCAGTCCCAATTAGGTCGAGCACACGCCTACCTCGACTTTCTGGCGGATCAGGAGAGACAGCAAGTTGGGTGTCAGGACCCCCTTATCATGACAGAGGACGAAGTTGGTGGCGCCGGCGCCGACACTGATGCCACCAACGACACCGGCACTGAGACTGGCGCAGATGATGTTTCTAACAACAGCACGGAAGGTGGGACCTCCCAAGCCAGTGAGGGAAAGAAGGAAAACAGGACACGACGCCCAAATGAGCTCGGCACCGGAAGACTGGTGGTCACGGCGGTGCACCCAGGCGAGTTCGAGCCAATAGAGCCGCGGGAAGTTGCAGCATGTTACGGCAACCAACTAGCATGCATCCTACGGGATACCGCTAACATCAACACCACAAAAATATAGAAGAATGAACATTTGAAGAAGCTGCTCCTAACTAGGTTGCACGCAAGATTCCTGTTCCTCGGTCGGAATAACGATGTCGACCCATGGGATGATGATGCCATGAAAGAAATCAACAACAAAGCCCTAGGGAAGTTCAGCAACGCATTGAGCGCTTGGAAAACTAGGGTGAAAAGGGCGATTTAAGTAGACCATTAAACCTATGCCGAGATTGTTGCATACAATCCGAAAATTATGATAGAGGACTTTGAAAAGTTCATGGAGACTTGCAATGAAGAAGCTGCCAAGGCCAGGTCAGAGAGAGGCAAGAAGCTGCAGGCAAAGAACATGGGGAACGACCGCCTTGGAAGTCATGGTTACACGGGAAAGAGGCCCGTGTGGGCTAAGGAGGACGCAGAACATGAACGTTAGGGGATCCTAGACCCATTGGCTGAGTTCACCGACCAGCAGAAGCATGACTTCATCAGGGCCTGATTTCGTGGGACCCCAAAAAAAGATTTTTTTTCACTGACGGGCCGACTAGGAAATTCATGAGAATATTGGTAATTATCCTTTTAACACCTTACATATTAGCTTCTGATCAATGAAGTCTACTACATTCTAGTCGCATTCGTAAACGACTCACACGCTCCATTTTGCAGAGACCAACACAAGCTTGCGGCCGAAAGCGACTCCACGACTCAGTCGACTCAGTCGTCGGTGAAGTACAAGTGGTACACTCCTTTCAACCAGGCCATCAACATAATGATGGGACACCTGCCCGACCAGCGGCCGCAATATGGATGTGTGCACGGCGCCGGGGATGGCGCCATGTGGAAGTACTATTATAACGATGACCCCGAGGCCAAAAGACAGAGAAAGAAGTTCAGTCAAGTGAATCTCGACGAGAAGGTGGTGCGGGCGATGGAGAAAGCAAAAGCTGAGACCAAAGCTGAGATAATCCGGGAAACGGTAGCTGCTTGTAGAGATGATATAGTGGTTGCCTTTACAAGCTTGATTCCAACTGTGGTCACATGGGTGCAACAAAATCCAAACGCGCATCCTAGTGATTTTCCCATGCCGAGCTTCACCGGGAGCAACTCAATGAACACCGCACCCATACCCGTACCTAGTATGGCAACCGCACCCGCACCCGCACCTCCTCCCACACCCAGCTCTCACAGCAGCCCTAGCTCCGTCTCTGGCTTGAATGTTGGACCGTCGACATTGGCTGAGCTCGATGCCCTCATGGTAAATACGCGTCGCACCCTCATCAACTCAGCTAATTAATTTAATTAATCTTCAGTTGCCGTTCTTTTTGGATCTCTGATGCCGCACGTACATGTGTCTTTGCAGGCCGACTCCACTCCATGCACCCTCCTTTACCACATGAAGGGCGAGTTGTTGGTGGATGTGGGGAAGGGTACTATGGTGAAGCCCAAGGATTGATTGTTCCACCGCCGGCAGATGCTTGATAATGCCTTAAGGGTCTCCGTGGAGAGTGTGAAAGTGGGCTACGAGGGTTTCCCTCATCCGATACAAACTGATGGAGAGGATGACGAGACCCCCACGCAGCATGGCCAACGCAAAAATTGGCCGATCCTGTGGCCGAAAAATCTTCTTCGTGTCGAGGTGGTCGGGAGCACACCAACGGGACCTCAGGAAGGTATGACCACAACCCCTCCTACACAAGTACAACCATCGTGTGTGCTGCTTGCTGAGATCGAGAGACACGAGGAAGGAGGGCCAACCGTTCCGGCAGATGATGCCATCTACCCCACAGAAGAGGATATGGATGATGACATGGAGGAGGCCGAGGACCCTCTCTAGTATTTCAAAAATGGTTATGACAACGAAGTAACACTGAGTCAACCATATGAATGTGTGATACGTCTCCAACGTATCTATATTTTTTGATTGCTCCATGCTATATTATCTACTGTTTTGGACCATATTGGGCTTTATTTTCCACTTTTATATTACTTTTCGGACTAACCTATTAACCGGAGGCCCAGCCCAGAATTGCTGTTTTCTGCCTATTTCAGTGTTTCGAAGAAACGGAATATCAAACGGAGTCCAAACGGAATGAAACCTTCGGGAACATGATTTTCTCACCGAACATGATCCAGGAGACTTGGACCCCCCGTCAAGAAAGAAAGGGGGTGGCCACGGGGGTGGGGGCGCGCCCCCTGCCTCGTGGGCCCCCCATTGCTCCACCGACGTACTCCTTCCTCCTATATATACCTACGTACCCCCGAACGATCAGATACGGAGCCAAAAACCTAATTCCACCGCCGCAACTTTCGGTATCCACGAGATCCCATCTTAGGGCCTGTTCCGGAGCTCCGCCGGAAGGGGAATCCACCACGGAGGGCCTCTACATCATCTCCAAGGCCTCTCCGATGAAGTGTGAGTAGTTTACCTCAGACCTTCGGGTCCATAGTTAGTAGCTAGATGGCTTCTTCTCTGTTTTTGGATCTCAATACAATGTTCTCCCCCATCTCTCGTGGAGATCTATTCGATGTAATCTTCTTTTGGCGTTGTGTTTGTTGAGACCGATGAATTGTGGGTTTATGATCAAGATTATCTATGAACAATATTTGAATCTTCTCTGAATTCTTTTATGTATGATTGGTTATCTTTGCAAGTCTCTTCGAATTATTCGTTTGGTTTGGCCAACTAGATTGGTAGTTCTTGCAATGGGAGAAGTGCTTAGCTTTGGGTTCAATCTTGCGGTGTCCTTTCCCAGTGACAGAAGGGGCAGCAAGGCACGTATTGTATTGTTGCCATCGAGGATAAGAAGATGGGGTTTTTATCATATTGCATGAATTTATCCCTCTACATCATGTCATCTTGCTTAAGGCGTTACTCTGTTTTTATTAACTTAATACTCTAGATGCATGCTGGATTGCGGTCGATGAGTGGAGTAATAGTAGTAGATGCAGGTAGGAGTCGGTCTACTTGTCTCGGACGTGATGCCTATATACATGATCATACCTAGATATTCTCATAACTATGCTCAATTCTGTCAATTGCTCAACAGTAATTTGTTCACCCACCGTAAAATACTTATGCTCTTGAGAGAAGCCACTAGTGAAATCTAGGGCCCCCGGGTCCATCTTTATCATATTAATCTCCCAACATTTTATTATTGCTTTTTACTTTGCTTTTATTTTATTTTGCATCTTTATACCAAAAATACCAAAAATATTATCTATCATCTCTATCAGATCTCACTCTCGTAAGTGACCGTGAAGGGATTGACAACCCCTAATCGCGGTGGTTGCGTGGAGCTATTTGTGTTGTGTAGGTACAAGGGACTTGCGCGTAGCCTCCTACTGGATTGATACCTTGGTTCTCAAAAACTGAGGGAAATACTTACTCTACTCTGCTGCATCACCCTTTCCTCTTCAAGGAAATCCAACGCAGTGCTGAAAGGTAGCAATATGAGATGCATGTACCAGAGCCGGAACATCCTCGGGAGTGCAAGAAGTCTTTGTTCATGCAATCCTCGCAGGACATGCCTCCAGATGTCGGTTCCACCCAAGCTCAACTAATTAGCCAGAGTCGTCCAATGATGAGCCCGGGAACACTAGGGAGGGTCTGACAGACCCACCAGCACCTCAGCTGAGGGAGTCCTGGATTAGGGGGTATCCGGACAGCCGGACTATATCCTTTGGCCGAACTGTTGGACTATGAAGATACAAGATTGAAGACTTCATCTCATGTCCGGATGGGAGTCTCCTTGGCATGGAAGGCAAGCTTGGAAAATACGGATATGTAGATCTCCTCCCATAGTAACCGACTCTGTGTAACCATAGCCCCCTCCGGTGTCTATATAAACCGGAGGGTTTAGTCCGTAGGACAACAATCACAACAATCATACCATAGGCTAGCTTCTAGGGTTTAGCCTCTCCGATCTCGTGGTAGATCAACTCTTGTACTACCCATATCATCAATATTAATCAAGCAGGAGTAGGGTTTTACCTCCATCGAGAGGGACCGAACCTGGGTAAAAACATCGTGTCCCTTGTCTCCTGTTACCATCCGCCTAGACGCACAGTTCGGGACCCCCTACCCGAGATCCGCCGGTTTTGACACCGACATTGGTGCTTTCATTGAGAGTTCCTCTGTGTCGTCACCATTAGGCTTGATGGCTCCTTTGATCATCGCTAGCGATGCAGTCCAGGGTGAGATTTTTCTCCCCGGACATATTTTTGTGTTCGGCGGCTTTGCACTGCGGGCCAATTCGCTTGGCCATCTAGAGCAGATTGAAAGTTACGCCCCTGGCCATCAAGTCAGGTTTGGAAGCTTGAACTACACGGCCGATATCCGTGGAGACTTGATCTTCGACGGATTTGAGCCCTTGCCGAGTGCGCCGCACTGTCACGATGGGCATGATTTAGCTCTGCCGCCGGACAATGTTCAGGAAGTCGCACCTGCAACCGCTCCGACCTTCAATTCGGAGCCAACCGCGCCATTCATGGACGGGTGGTTGGACCCTGCCATGGAGACCGCGGCCCCTACGGTGATTGAGCCGGATACCCTTCGCGAGGCCCGTGACTCCAAATTTCCGGACTCCCTTCCGGACTCCGAGCCGCCTATGCCCCTGCCAATCAAATCCGATTGGGCGCTGGTCATGGAGTTTACCGCCGTGGATATCTTTTAGCACTCGCCCTTCGGCGACATACTGAATTCAATAAGGTCCCTCTCTTTGTCAGGAGAGTCCTGGCCGGATTATGGCCGGCAGGATTGGGATGCGGATGACGAAGAAATTTGATACCCACCCACCACCCACTTCATAGCCACTGTCGATGACTTGACCGACATGCTTGACTTCGACTCCGAAGACATCGACGGTATGGACGACGATGCAGGAGACGAACAGGAACCAGTGCCTGTAGGGCACTGGAAAGCCACCCCGTCGTATGACATATATATGGTGGACACACCCAAAGAAGGCAATGGCGACGGAACAGCGGAGGATGACCCCTCCAAGAAGCAACCTAAGCGCCGGCGTCAGTGGCGCCGTTCTAAATCCCGCCAAAGCAAAAACAGTGATTCCTACACATGAGATAGTAACACCCCAGACAGTGTCGAAGACAACTCCCTCCAGCAGGATTCAGCGTAGGAAGATGGAGAAGCCGGCCCTCCTAAGAGAGCGGCAGACAGAGAGGCAGAGGATGATAATTACATGCCTCCCTCCGAAGACGAGGCAAGCCTCGACGACGACGAATTTGTCGTGCTTGAGGATCCCGTCGAGCAAGAACACTTCAAGCGCAGGCTTATGGCCACGGCAAGTAGCCTTAAGAAAAAGCAGCAGCAGCTTAGAGCTGATCAGGATCTGCTAGCTGACAGATGGACTGAAGTCCTTGCGGCCGAGGCATTTGAACTCGAACGCCCCTCCAAGAGTTACCCAAAACGCAGGTTGCTACCCCGATTAGAGGAGGAAGCACTAAAACCCACATCCCCAGTGTATGACGCGGCTGATCGGCCACCTCACGGCCGTGACAGAGCGGCCTCTCGGCCCACAGCTCAAGCCGCACACCGGCGTCACTCAAAAAATACCAAGGTACGGGGAAACGCGCCGGATCTGCGAGAGATGTTGGAGGATAAAGCAAAGCAAGCCAGATGGATCTACGGATCACGAGGGCGCCCCACCACACGAGACGATAACCGTCACACCGGATACAGTAAAAGTAAGTCCGGCCGGGCCGAACACAGCAGACAAGACTCATTTGAGCTACGTCGCGATATAGCCCAGTACAGAGGCGCCACACACCCGCTATGCTTCACAGATGAAGTAATGGATCATCAAATCCTAGAAGGTTTCAAACCCGTAAACATTGAATCATACGATGGTACAATAGATCCTACGATATGGATTGAGGACTACCTCCTGCATATCCACATGGCCCGTGGTGACGATCTACATGCCATCAAGTACCTCCCACTCAAACTTAAAGGACCAGCTCGGCATTGGCTCAACAGCCTGCCAGCAGAATCCATTGGCACTTGGGAGGATCTGGAAGCCGCATTCCTCGACAACTTCCAGGGCACTTATGTGCGACCACCAGATGCCGATGACTTGAGCCATATAATTCAACAGCCAGAAGAATCGGCCAGGCAATTCTGGACTCGGTTCCTAACCAAAAAAAATCAAATCGTCGATTGTCCGGATGCAGAGGCCCTAGCAGCCTTCAAGCACAACATCCGTGATGAATGGCTCACCCGGCACCTTGGCCAGGAAAAGCCGAAATCTATGGCAGCCCTCACGACGCTCATGACCCGCTTTTGTGCAGGAGAGGACAGCTGGCTGGCTCGCAGCAATAACATATCAAAAAACTCTGGTACTTCGGATACCAAAGACGGCAACGGTCGGTCACGATGCAACAAACATAAGCGCCGCAGGAACGATAACAATACAGAGGATACGGCAGTAAACGCCGGATTCAGAGGCTCCAAGCCCGGTCAGCGGAAGAAGCCATTCAAACGAACTACTCCGGGCCCGTCCAGTTTGGATCGTATACTCGATCGCTCGTGTCAAATACATGGCACCCCCGACAAGCCAGCCAACCACACCAACAGGGATTGTTGGGTGTTCAAGCAGGCCGGCAAGTTAAATGCCGAAAACAAAGACAAGGGGCTACATAGTGACGATGAGGAGGAGCCCCGACCGCAGAACACCATAGGACAGAAGGGATTCCCCCCGCAAGTGCGGATGGTGAACATGATATACGCAACCCACATCACCAAGAGGGAGCGTAAGCGTGCGTTAAGGGACGTCTATGCGTTGGAGCCCGTCGCCCCAAAGTTCAACCCATGGTCCTCCTGTCCGATCACTTTCGATCGCAGGGACCACCCCACTAGTATCCGCCACGGCGGATTTGCTGCATTGGTCCTAGACCCAATCATTGACGGATTCCACCTCACTCGAGTCCTTATGGACGGCGGCAGCAGCCTAAACCTGCTTTACCAGGACACCGTGCGGAAAATGGGCATAGATCCCTCAAGGATTAAACCCACAAAAACGACCTTTAAAGGCGTCATACCAGGTGTAGAGGCCCATTGCACGGGCTCAGTCACGCTGGAAGTGGTCTTCGGATCCCCGGATAATTTCCGGAGCGAGGAGCTAATCTTCGATATAGTCCCGTTCCGCAGTGGCTACCATGCACTGCTCGGGCGAACCGCATTTGCAAAATTCAATGCGGTGCCGCACTATGCATACCTCAAGCTCAAGATGCCAGGACCTCGCGGGGTCATCACAGTCAATGGAAACACAGAGTGCTCTCTCCGAATGGAGGAGCACACTGCGGCCCTCGCAGCAGAAGTACAAAGTAGCCTCTCACGGCAATCCTCCAGTCCGGCGACCAAACGCCCGAACGCCTTCAAACGCACCCGGAGTAATCTACAACAGGACCACCTGGCACATTCCGAGCTTGCATAGCAGTGCGGCCCCTACCCCAGCCCCATCCAAACGGCGACATACGTGCCACGCGTACACAATTACGCATTAAAAATACCATGGGCACAGGGGGAGGGGCACGACTACGGCACGCCCCGCACGCGGTTCAACCGCACTAGGGGCTCCATACTTTGTTATTTTTTCTCTCTTTCAGGACTTTACTTTCTGGAAGCCCTGTCCGGCAGTATAATTTCCGAACACACGATGCAAGGACCAGGGGAGCCGAAAGCTACATCGCATCATGGAAATCCCAGGTGGTCTCTATAACGAGCAATATACCTGCTTTAAATACCATTCTGCAGCTTACCCTTGGAGTAGACATGTCAAATAGTCCCATCTTCTGCTTATCGCACTACTTGTATCGTTCTGCTTTGATGCACCCCTTTTCAATAAACAATGCATAGCTTCAGCCTATTATTGCATTCTCTTTTTTATGTATATATGTTCATTAATGACATTTTGCACCCGTACACTTTTGTACGGCCAATACACCAGGGGCTTGAGTACCCCACAATATGGTGTGAGAAGTCCGAACACTTTCACAAGTGCGGCACCCCGAACTTATAGCATTATATGCATCGGCTCCGAATCATGTCTTGGGTCAATAGTTGGGTTTGCCTGGCTCCCACGTTTTGGTGCCTTACGTTCCGTTATATGGGCTAAGGTAGCACTGGGAGAACTACTACGATTGTGCCCCGGTTCAGCTGGGCTAAGCACCTCAGTAGAGAAAGCTAAAACTGACCGTCATGATAGGGCGAGAGCTGGTCGCTGTTCGAGAGGTTTCGAGTCCCTAAAGAATTATGCCGCTTAGGGCGAGGAGTCGGCTTTGTCCGGCTTAGGCGTGGATAGCGCCCCGAACTCGGTCTTCCGAATACTAGGGGCTTCGCCAAAATTTAAAATTATAGAATTCTAAGGCTAAGTGAGAGTGATAACGCATTATAGTCCGATTGCCTTGTTCGTTGTGCTGAGCGCCTCCCTCGAAGGACCCAAGAATGTGAAAAGGAGCGCTCAGGTTTATCCCGAACACCCCAGCACTCGTGGCTCGGGGGTAGAAGCCGACGACTCGCCATCTCTCAGATTTAATAAACGGCCACACAGAGGTAATATTTTAAATTCAAACATGCGTTGCATAGCGCATATAAACAAGTTTTCAGCGCACAGGATCACAAATGCGAGTTCGTTCATAAATTACTTCTTTGGAACATTCATCCGCCATAAGGCGGGCACCATTCATGACGCCCTCATAGTACATTTCAGGGCGGCGATGCTCCTTGCCCTGCGGTGGCCCGTCCGTCACCAGCTTCTCCGCATCCATCTTGCCCTAGTGAACTTTAACGCGGGCAAGCGCCCTACGGGCACCTTCGATGCAGACGGAGCACTTGATCACCTCAGGCCAAGGGCAGGCATCTGCAAGACGCTTCACCAGCCCGAAGTAGCTCCCTGGCATGGCCTCTCCAGGAGGACAGCCAGACTATCAGACCCTTCATGGCCTGTTCGGCTGCCTTATGGAGCTCGACCATCTGCTTCAGCTGGTCGCTTGGGGGCACCGGATGTTCGGCCTCAGTATACTGAGACCAAAACACCTTCTCCGTCAAATTCCCCTCCTCGGCTCGGTAGTGCTTGGCGGCATCTGACATATTGCGGGGCAAATCTGTGAATGCTCCTGGAGAGCTTCGGACTCGGGTAAGTAACAAGTAATTCACTTTTACGTGCTTGCTTTGCATAATGAATGCCTTACCTGTCGCTATCTTCTTTATCGCATCAATTTCCTAGAGGTCCTTTTGGGCTTCGACTTTGGCATGCTTGGTGCTCTTGAGGGCCGAGGCAAGCTCGGACTCTCGCGCCTTCGAGTCACGCTCCAAACTCTCATGTTTTTTCACGAGAGCCTGGAGCTCTTGCTGCACCTCCTCCACCCGCGCCTCCTATTTTCCTCGCTCGGTGCGCTCCGTGGCCGCTTTGTTTTCGGCCTCGGACAGCGCTTGCTTCAGGGTCACCACCTCGGTCGTGGCCCCTGCCATAGTTACGATGATCCTGTCATTTTTTGCAACCACATCTTTTCTATATACTTTCATAAGGTATTACTTACCTTCCTTCTCCTCGAGCTGCTTCTTGGTAAGGCCGAGCTCGTTCTCGGACCGCTCAAAGTTCTGCTTCAGCGCATTGACCTCCGTAGTCAGTGCGGTAGAGGTCAGCAGCGAAGCCTGCACACCCATATCGACATACTTATGTTAGACTCCTGCGGATATTCTTAGATCCTCTATTCGGCTTTTCTTTATGAACACCAAACAGAGTATCAGGGGCTACTGTCTATGTGGTAATATTTTCATATATTTTTTACATACCTCAAAGCCTGTTAGAAGGCTGGCACAGGCTTCAGTCAGCCCGCTCTTGGCGGACTGAACTTTCTGGATCACCGCACTCATAATAGTGCGGTGCTCCTCGTCGATGGAGGCGCCGTCAAGCACCTCCTGCAAGTTATCCGGTGCCTCCGGTTGGACGGAGGTCACCCGCACGGTAGGCTTGCCCTTCTTAGTAGGGGGCCGCCTGCCGGAGTGCGGAACCACTGACGGCTCCGGTGCGGTGTTCGGCCCAGGGCCGGACTTGGAGCCCTGGGGAGCCTTGCTCGTTTGGGGCCTACGGTCCGGAAGGTCGCCTTGCGGCGCCTCCAGGGCCACCTCCCCTCGGCTTGGAACCCCTCGGGATAGCACCTCGGTGTTGTCCGTAGGGCGAGGGGTGGAAGCGGTCGGAAGTGAATAGCTATTCACATCCGACGAATCCAAGGAACCGCTCGACGATATGTCGACTTGGGCTCGGGGCGGACTGCATGATTATATCCGGCGTTAGAAGAAGCTGTGCAATAAAGGAACACTATGAGTCACTCTGGTGTCCGAATACTTACGACTTCGCCAGGGGCTTATCCCTGGGCGGCCACTCCTCGTCGCTATCGGCGACGTTGGTGGAGTAGTCCGGAGGAAGAGTCCTTCCCTTCTTGGACCCTCTGGCCTCCCCAGTTGGGGCGTTCTTTCTTTTCTTTTCTCCCCCAGCTGGAGGGGGAGAAGCTTCTTTTTCCTCCTCCTCATCTTCAGGGGAGGAGTGCGTCTCGGAGTCATCGGACGATGAGTCCGATACCACCGGGCGTCGGGAACTCTTTCGGGTCCCCGTGGCCTTCTTCTTGGCCTTCTTCTCCGGCACCACGTAAGGCGCCGGAACCAGCAGCTTCGCTAAGCGAGCATCTGCTGGGTCTTCGGGCAGAGGAGCTGGACAGTCAATTTGTTCGGCCGTTTCCAGCCATTCCTGTCAAAGGTATGGGAGTTTAGATCCCGCATATTGTTAAACTATGAACAATAAATACCTTATAAAAGGTAAAACGGCTTACCGCGCTGGCTTGGCGCTTCGCGCTGAATCTGCGATCCTCGGTAAGGGGAGGGGGAACCTCGGCGCCCTTGAACAGCACCTTCCAAGCATCCTCGTGGGTTGTGTCGAAGAGCTCGCTCAGAGTTTGGTGCTGGGCCGGGTTGAACTCCCACAAATTGAACGCCCGTTGTTGACACGGGAGGATCCGGCGGATGAGCATGACCTGGACTATGTTGACAAGCTTGAGCTTCTTGTTCACCATGTTTTGGATACAGGTTTGGAGTCTGGTCAGCTCTCCCGAACGACCCCACTGCAGGCCCTTCTCTTTACAGGAGGTGAGCCACGTGGGGATTCCGGATCGGAACTCGGGGGCCGCCGCCCACGTGGCGCCGCACGGCTCGGTGATGTAGAACCACCCCGATTGCCACCCCTTTATGGTCTCCATGTAGGAGCCCTCGAGCCGTGTGACGTTGGGCATTTTGCCCACCATGGCGCCTCCGCACTCCACCTGCCGGCCATTCACCACCTTCAGTTTGACATTGAAGGTCTTCAGCCATAAGCCGAAGTGAGGTCTGATGCGGAGGAAGGCCTCACACACGACGATGAACGCCGACACGTTGAGGATGAAGTTCAGGGCCAGATCGTGGAAATCCAGGCCATAGCAGAACATGAGCCCCCGGATGAATGAATGAAGGGGAAATCCCAGTCCGTGGAGGAAATGGGTAAGAAACACTACCCTCTCATGGGGCCTGGGGGTGGGGATGAGTTGCCCCTCATCTGGGAGCCGGTGTGCGATATCTCCGGACAAGTATCCGGCTCCCCTCAGCTTCTTGATGTGCTCCTCCATGACGGAGGAGACCATCCACTTGCCTCCCACTCCGGACATGGTTGGAGAAGGTTGACGATGAGAATGTGGACTTGGGCGCTGGAGCTCGAGTGCGCGAGAACGGATGAGCAAGGAGGAAGAAGGCGTGGGTAGAAAAAGGTGAATCCTTATCCCTTTATATAGGCGGATAAAACTATGCGCCCCCACCAGCCTGGTAAAACTCGCTCGTCTCCCAAGCGCCATAATCAATGGCGCGGTTGGGTTACTCACGTCCGTATTGATGAGAATCCTGTGATAAGGGGGCACGATCTCTGTTTCGACAAGACGTGCCAAGGAAACCGCCTCGCAAAACGTGCTAAGGTGGACTGTAAAAAACGATTTGAAAAAAGGCTTGGCTGTGGTGTGATGACATGCTACGGAATACGTCAGCAGATTAGATTTGTGAAAATACTATTCTCTCTACGGTGGTATGTGGAACTTGTTTTGCAGAGCCGGACACGATCCTCGTGTTCAAAATCTTCTATGAAGTATTCGGAGGAGGAACCCGCCTTGCAATGCCGAAGACAATCTACGCACCGGACTCATCGTCATTGAAGCCTGGTTCAGGGGCTACTGAGGGAGTCCTGGATTAGGGGGTATCCGGAAAGCCGGACTATAACCTTTGGCCGGACTGTTGGACTATGAAGATACAAGATTGAAGACTTCATCTCGTGTCTGGATGGGACTCTCCTTGGCGTGGAAGGCAAGCTTGGCAAATACGGATATGTAGATCTCCTCCCATTGTAACCGACTCTGTGTAACCCGAGCCCCCTCCGGTGTCTATATAAACCGAAGGGTTTAGTCCGTAGGACAACAATCACAACAATCATACCATAGGCTAGCTTCTAGGGTTTAGCCTCTCCGATCTCGTGGTAGATCAACTCTTGTACTACCCATATCATCAATATTAATCAAGCAGGAGTAGGGTTTTACCTCCATCGAGAGGGCCCGAACCTGGGTGAAAGTGCGTTATATCGACTAGAGGGGGGGTGAATAGGCGATTTTTATGGAAGTCTTCAATACGTGGGAGTTATGAAGACAAACAATAGAAATAAACCTAATACCCTGGAGCGGAAGGTAGACTACACTAGGCAGGCCATAGTCAAGTATTCAATAGAGTGAAAGCACAATGACTAATAGCAGCAATGTAGTAAGGATCAGGTAGGAAGATATTGTGAAGCCAGACAGAACACGCGGTCACTCAGTGAAGACAAAAGATAGTGCAAACATACAATGACTTCACAAGGAGTAACAGTAAGTAAAGGAAAGGGAAGATGAAACCAGTGACTCGTTGAAGACAATGATTTGTTGGACCAGTTCCAGTTGTTGTGACAACTGTACGTCTGGTTAGGGCGGCTAGGTATTTAAACCTAAGGACACACAGTCCCGGACACCCAGTCCTGAACACGCAGCTCAGGACACCCAGTCCTCACCATATTCCCCTTGAGCTAAGGTCACACAGACCTCGCCCAATCACTCTGGTAAGTCTTCAAGGTAGACTCCCAGACCTTCACAGACTTCATTCACTGGCGATCCACAATGTCTCTTGGATGCTCAGAACGCGATGCCTAACTGGCTGGAGGATGCACAGTCCTCAAGTGTAATAAGTCTTCAGATCACACAGACAAGAAGACTTAAGTGATGCCTAATTCTCTTTGGCTCTGGGTGGTTAGGGCTTTATCCTCGCAAGGAATTCTCTCTCAAAGGCTTCGAGGTGGGTTGCTCTCAAACGACAAAAGCCGTACTCTCAATCTGAGCAGCCAACCGTTTATTGTTGTAGGGGGTGGGCTATTTATAGCCACTTGGCAACCCGACCTGATTTGTCCGAAATGACCCTGGGTCACTAAGGAACTGACACGTGTTCCAACGGTCAGATTTCAAACTCACACGGCAACTTTACTTGGGCTACAAGCAAAGCTGACTTGTCTGACTCTGGACAAGATTCGCTCTCATAGTCTTCACTCGAAGACATAAGTTTTTGGTTAGGCATCACTTCAGTCATTCTGACTGGTTCTCTTGGACCCCACTTAACAGTATGGTGGTTTCTATGACTCAACACAAAAGAAAAAGAACTACGAAAGATCTAAGTCTTCAAGCTCCATAGGCTTCATGTGGTGTCTTCTCTTGTCATAGTCTTCAATGTGAATATCTTCATATACCACCTTTGACTTCAATGTCTTCATACATTTTTAGGGGTCATCTCTGGTAGGAAAATCGAATCAATGAGGCACTTCTACCTGTGTTATCCTGCAATTCTCACAAACACATTAGTCCCTCAACTAGGTTTGTCGTCAATACTCCAAAACCAACTAGGGGTGGCACTAGATGCACTTACAATCTCCCCCTTTTTGGTGATTGATGACAAACTAATTGAAGTTTTCAATGGGGAATATAATCTGTGAAATTGTAAAGGATAAGGAATTGTCTTCATAAGTTGCAAGGGCTCCCCCTGAAGATGTGCATATAAGTAATTTTCTTTTGGAATGCAAATGCACATGGTAGGATGTACTTATGGAGATCCAGTTCAACTTATGATGACAATCCACTATGCATGTGAAAGTATATGAAGATAATGACAATGCATAATGGAAAATGGACGTCTGCAGAATGATCTAAGTGCGGAATTTATCGTCGCACATGCGGAATTTATCATCGCAAAACAAGGTGGCAGATAAGTAGCAGACGACCATCGAGTTTAAGTGTTACAACTCAAAGAACCAAATGTAGCAAACGAGAGTTGTAAGCACGAAGGAAAATATAAAGCACCCGCCCATATGAACCCGCTTGAAGACTATCAACCTCATATGCTTCTCCCCCTTTTGTCAGTAAGGACCAAAAAGGTTTGAAGACATAGAGCATCTACTCGTTCCCATGAGGAGTAGATGTAGCAGCAGGGTCGTTGGTGGTGTTTGGCGGTGCTGAAGAGCTTGAAGCGAGTTGAAGCGTGCTGAAGAAGGTGCGGTGAAGTAGCATCGTCTTCATCCTCGATAACTCTGGCAGTCACTGTTGCAGCAGAGGAAGAGAACTCAGAGTCTTCAAGGGATGGAGTTCCTAGCAGCACAGCCCTTCGAGGAGGTGTGGAGTCAAACTTGAATCGCTCAGTGAAGCCATCCTCTTGAAGATCATATTCAGAACACATCATCGTTAGCCCTTTCCATGTGCGGCGACAGGTTTCATGGGCAATGAAAGCATTCTTGGTGGCAAGATTGCGGATGCGATTAACATCCACCAAGAGGCTTTTCATCTGACGCTTTAGCCAGTCATGATGCCTATCCTGTTTCTGATGAAGAGCCACAAGAAGCTCTCGGTCGTTGAGAACACGAGTGCGCTTCTTGGGTCTTGGAGCAGTTGTACTATCAGTGGCTTCAGTGGAAGCAGGGTGTGGTGCATGTGTAGTGCCAGCCAAAGGATACACCCGAGTGACTGCTTCAACTCCTTCAATGTTCTGAGAGAAACTCTGATGCTCTGCATTCTGAAGACTTAGAGGTTCCTTGGCAGGCTCAGGATAGATGGCTTCAGTAGAGATATCCACATCAGGCAGAAAAATCCGATGATTGCGAGCAGATGGCTGATATGAGATATCGGAGTGAAGTTTGATTAGCCGCATTACCCATGGGGCGTAGAACTTCAAGCCAAACAGATCAGAGCCTGATGCAGCAAGTTGGCGAATGAAGAAGTCCTGTGCATTGAAGCATTTTCCATGAAGTATATAGAAGACCAAAGTCTTCATTGCACCTTCAAGCTTGGCATTTGGAGAGTGCCCTTTGATGGGCCAGAGAGTTCGCCTGATGATGTGATAGATGGTTTTTGGCAGATACTCAAGGTCTTCAATGAAGAACTCCGTGGGATAAGCAGCATCTTGGGGCAATGGCTTCATCATGCTGAGCATTTGACTCATATCAGGTTCAGGCTTCTGAAAGATGCTCTCAATAGCTTCACTATGCAGCTAACAGCCATGCTCGTAGAGATCGCCAGGAGTGGGCAATCCAGTGAGCTCAATGATGTCAAAGGCTTTGGCTTCGTGATGAACATTTCCAGTCATCCACTCCAGGACCCAAGTCTTCGTATCTCTGCTATACCCGCTGATGTGAAGTGTGGCATAGAATTGGAGCAGCAGCTCTTCATTCCAATGCTCTTGGTCAGTAACGAACGGCGGCAGTCCAACTTCCTTGAAGCAATCCAAAACTTCTACCAGACAGGGCAGACCAGCTATAGCTTCAATGTCAAGGCGCTTGTGTGGGAAGATGCGACCTTGGTTGTAAAGCATGCATGAGTAATAGCTTCGCTGAGGATAGCTCCAGAACCGATCAGATGATATCCTTTCCCTTGAGTAGGGGTTCCTAGAGCTATCGAAGAATGTGTTGTCTGCCCTGAAGCCATTGATATTGAAGGAGCCAGGTGTTGATGCAGGACCTGGGAACCTTGGCAATCTTGGGATTGGCTTCTGTACCTGAGGCCTGTGCTCAACATGATAGTCGAACTGGGAACCGGCAGCAGACTCAGGAATAGAAGTGACGGGATCAGTGGCTTCACTGTCTTCTTCTTCCGTTGGGGAGGGCTCCACATTAGCTTCATTGGTGGTTGTGGCAGCCTCAAGCTTTTCATCCTCCACTTGACGAGCTGGAGGGTCGGTCACAAGCATGTTCTCCTTGAGAACTGCTTCTTGGTGGGACAGGGGAGTGGCAACTTGTGGGACTTCTTCTTCCGCGGCTGATGCAACCGGATTGTCTTCAGTAGAGACTTGAGGCCTTGGACCTTTGCGAAGCCTGCGCAACGCAGGCGACGCCTGTGTAGTTGGAGTTGGCTAGGCCTCATAGTCTTCTTCCTCTTGTGGGCGATCCGCCCATAAAGCATCCTGTGCAATTGGCGTCAGTGGACGACCAATGCTGATGAGTTCGCTATTCTCAAGCTGAGGAAGGACTGCACCATCTTCTACATGGTCATGTTGACCAATGTCTTCAGCAGCGATGGGATCAGCTGCTGGAAAGTCTTCAGCTTCATGAGCCTCTGTGGAAGCAGGATCATGGATTATCTGTTGGCGTTCAGCTTCAGGATAGACCATAGAAATGGGTTCAACTATCAAAGGCTCTGTGGGAGCAGCCCGATCTTTCTTGGTCTTCCTCTTCTTCTTGGAGGGGGCAGTAGGAGAGGCTTCAGAATGTTTCCTCTTCCTTGCTTCAGCCTCAGCAGTCCTTGTCTTCTTAAGCTCTGAAGTGGTTGACCGGCTTTTTGGCTTCGAGCCAGTCAGTCTAGTTTGGAAGATAATGGGAACTGCTTCCTGCCTTGGTATGTCAGGTTCAGCCGTAGCAGGCTTCTTCTTCTTCTTTGCGGCCATCCTGGGGTCGATGCCAGGACGCCCAAGGGCCTTGCGCTTCTCAGCCTCATTGTAGGCTTGCACACATTTGTCAGCCAGAGCCTTCATGCGCTCACGTGAACCCTGAGCTTCTGCACGTTTCTTCAGAAAGGCTTCCTTGAGCTCGTGCATCATGATCTTGAAGTTCTTCACTTCTTGCACACTGAGCTTGGCCATATGCTTCTTGAACTGAGCCTTTTCATAGTCAATCTTTTGCTTCAGTTCAACAATGCGCTGGGCGACAGCTAGCTCTGAAGCAATGGCGCCTTGGAAGGCGACACTGAGGCCAATGGGTAGCTGCAGATCTTCAAAGCTGATGTTTGGCGTGTCAAACCACTCGTCAATGAAGTTGTGGATGATGGTTACATCAAAGAGAGGTAGATCATTGAAGATTTCTGCTTCTTCTTTGCTCTTGATGAGTTGCTCAAGAGCGTCATCTGCAAGATCTTCATCACTTGACAGATCGATGGCGTCATTGCGCAGAATGGCAGCAGCAGTTAGCTCTTGGCCAGTGAGAGGCAGAGGCATCTTGGCCTTCTGGGGCTTGGAGATGCGAGATAAGTCTTCAGACTGCACACTGTCTTCAGGAGGTGCAGTTGCCAGAGGCTTCGCCCGTGAGATTTTTGGTGAAGGGGCAGGCTTTGAAGCTTTAGGCTTCTTCAGCTTCTTTGTCTTCGGCGCTGTAGGCGCTTCTTCTGGTTCAGCGTCAGCTGCAGGCTCATTCACTGCAGTCCCTTGAACCAAGATACGGGTGATGAGGCCTTCAAGGTTGTAGAAGGGACCGATGACATTGGGTTCTGCATCTCGTGTGCCATCTGCCCTTAGTGCTGAGGGACCAGGGTTGAAGTCTAACCCCAAAGTCTTCTTGTTTTGCTTCGCTGAGTTCTGGGCAAACTGGAAGTTGCGCTTGAACAGATTGTCGTCACGACACCATAGTAGTGACGATGGGTGTGCATCAGCAGGCTGTGGCCCACGGACCATGCAGGGATAGAAGCCTTGTTCAATGGCTTCATCTCTGGACCTGGGTAGAAGATTCTTGTATAGGATGTCTCCCCACGGTCTCTTGATGGCGTTTTTCTCAGCATATTCCTGGGTTACAAATCGGTATTTGAACCATTGTTCTGCCCAATATCTTCGAATCCATTGGATTCGGGTCTTGCGCTGATTGTAATCCTCTTCGGGATCTGTCTTGTACAGTTCTGAGAGTTCATCTGGCAGATCTCTGGATGTTTCTCCATGATGCTTTCTGCCACCCTTCCTTGATGTTTTCTCTGAAGCCATAAACTTTAACTTGAAAGGCTTCAACACGTTCAAAGGCTTAAAAGGCTTTCGCTTGCTGGACCAATAGGAACTGGCTTCGGGAGAATTAATGTGATTCTGTAAGAATTCTGCAAATGAATGCAGACTATGAGAACCAAAGGATTCTCCCACGGACATGTACCTATGACAGCATTAAGGTGCGAGGGAAGGGGAAGAGGTCATATGCATTCTCAGAAGATTTTGAAGATAAATCAGTTTAGAAGACATTGACCTCATCGTGCGAAGACATTCACTCATAGATAAGGAGTTGGTTCCAGATTTGTACGAATCAACAGATCAGTACAAGTGAGGAATCTAACTACTTTGTGAAGCATAAGTGAATATACTAGGCATGTTATGAGATGCAGTATGAGAGAGATCTAACTTGTGTGAATAGAAACTGCTTGTGGTAGAAAGTGACAAATCCATAGGATCAACGGTGCTGTAAAAAGGAAGTTTTATTTACCACACTAAGAACTGCTAGACGGAGTGGAAGATGAGGCCGAGCAGTTCGATCTTCCGTGCCCTAACTTGGCGACGGAGGACACCTACGGCGACGGCGGAGAGGACGATGTCCGCGGTCGGCGTGAAGACGGCGTCGGAGAGGTTGCGGCAGCAAAGCGCTTCGTCGCCGGCGTCGTCGAGGGCTAGCGGTGGCGCTAGGGTTCGTGCGAGAGTGGAAGAAGAGATAATGACCACTGTGAAGTGTGTATTTATAGGTACATGGGCGGCACTGCGCTATTACACAGGTGCCCCTGGCGATTCGCATCTGAGGAACACGTGGCCATTATGCAGAATTTTGGGGTTCGTTCCACGTCCCACGCACGCCTTGATTGTCGGATGGTCATTCCTACTTCTCTGGGTTTCATGTGGAGGAATGAGCATTGAAAACGGACTTAATGGTTGTCTCTGTATCTTCTGCTGACAAGGACGCAGAGAAGACATTCGACAGTTTCAATAGAATGCATATGATTTGGAGAGATAGAATTTGAGATAGAAAGCATAGAGAGGTTAGGTCCGATCACATTCACTTAGTTCAAAAGATTCAACAAGAAGACATAGCTATAAGTGAATGCTGTAGAGGACAGAACACTAATATATATATATATATATATATAATCAACATAGTGAAGATAATCATGAAGGTATGTTGAGATCGAAGCCAAACCAAATGTGAAGACATTGCAAGATAACGCCATGAGTGAAACACTTAAAAAAAGAACGTTTGGTGGTGGCCTTACCCACCGTATAGGAAGTATTAGACCCAGACACGGCGCACAATTATCGTGGCGCTCCGAAGTCAAATTCCACATTAATGTATTCACACTTAGAATGTATGTCTTCATTGATTGAATATATACTTTACTTCGTGTGTTGCACATCTAAGTCATCAATATGCATAAGGGTTAGGATGTGTGCCTGATCACAGGACATTTGAGGATTCCAGGATATTTAGCTCACACCGTAACTTGCAAAATCTCTTCTCATCCAAGGGCTTGGTGAAGATATCTGCCAATTGCTCTTCAGTGTTGACGTGTATGATATCAATGTCTTCCTTCACAACATGATCTCTGAGAAAGTGATGACGAATTTCAATGTGCTTTGTCTTCGAGTGTTGAACTGGGTTGTTGGCAATCTTGATGGCGCTTTCGTTGTCGCAGTAAAGTGGCACTTGCTTCAGATGAATGCCATAGTCCTTGAGTGTTTGCTTCATCCACAGAAGCTGAGCGCAGCAAGATCCAGCAGCAATGTATTCAGATTCAGCAGTGGAGAGGGATACACAGTTCTGCTTCTTTGAAGACCAACATACAAGTGATCGTCCCAGAAAGTGACATGTGCCAGATGTGGACTTGCGATCAACTTTGTCACCAGCATAATCAGCATCCGAGAATCCAACCAGATCAAACTCTGAGCCCTTTGGATACCATAATCCTAGAGTTGGGGTGTGAGCCAAATATCGAAGAATTCGCTTCACAGCTAAGTGATGTGACTCCTTTGGTGCCGCTTGAAATCTAGCACACATGCAAACACTAAGCATAATATCTGGCCTAGATGCACAGAGATAAAGTAAAGAAACAATCATGGAGCAGTATACCTTTTGATCGAACTCTTTACCATTGTCGTCGGGACCTAGATGATGTTTGGCTGGCATTGGTGTTGTGAAGCCTTTGCAGTCTTGCATACCAAACTTCTTCAAGCAATCTTTGAGATATTTTTCTTGAGATATGAAGATGCCGTTGCGTTGTTGTCGTATTTGAAGACCGAGGAAGAACTTCAGCTCCCCCATCATGGACATCTGATATTGCTCTTGCATCATATATCCAAACTCTTCACTGTACTTCTGATTGGTGCAGCCGAAGATAATGTCATCCACATATATTTGGCACACAAACAGTTCACCATCATATGTCTTCGTGAAGAGAGTGGGGTCTAGGGAACCAGGTATGAAGCCTTTGCTCTTCAGGAAGTATTTGAGTGTGTCATACCAGGCCCGAGGGGCTTGTTTGAGGCCATACAGTGCCTTGTTGAGCTTGTATACCATGTCAGGATGTTTTGGATCTTCAAAGCCAAGCGGTTGTGCAACATACACTTCTTCTTCAATCTTGCCATTAAGAAAAGCACTCTTCACATCCATTTGATAAAGAAGTATGTTATGATGATTTGCATAGGCCAGCAGTATGCGTATGGCTTCAAGTCTAGCCACAGGAGCAAATGTTTCATCGAAGTCAATGCCTTCCACTTGAGTATATCCTTGAGCAACGAGACGAGCTTTGTTTCTGACAACTTGACCATGCTCATCTTGCTTGTTGCGGTATATCCATTTGATGCCTATTATATTGTGCTTCCGTGGATCAGGACGCTTAACCAGTTCCCATACATTATTCAGCTCAAACTATTGAAGCTCTTCTTGCATAGCTTGAATCCATTCAGGTTCCATGAACGCTTCTTCAACTTTCTTGGGTTATGTTATTGAGACGAATGCGAAGTGCCCACAGAAATTTGCTAGTTGATTTTCCCTTGAACGAGTGAGTGGACCAGGAGCATTGATGCTATCAATTATTCTTTCAATCTGCACTTCATTGGCAACGCGAGGATGTACAGGGCGAAGACTTTGCTCTTGCTGATCATTGTCGTTGTTAGAAGGAATGTCTTCAGGCTGAGCATTGTCTTCATGTTGATCAGGTGCTGAGATGATAAGTTCTTCTTCAGGATGAGCTTCAGAAGGTATAATTTCTCCAGTTCCCATTAGCTTGATTGATTCATTGGATGGAACTTCATCTAGCACATTTGGCAGTTGCTCTCTTTGTGAACCGTTGGTCTCATCGAACCGCACATCCACGGTTTCAACCACTTTGTAATGAAAGAGATTGAAGACTCTGTAGGAGTGTGAATCCTTTCCATATCCAAGCATAAAATCCTCATGTGCTTTTGGTGCAAACTTTGAGGTGTGATGTGGGTCCTTGATCCAGCACCTTGCGCCAAATACTCTGAAGTAACTGACATTTGGCTTCTTGCCAGTAAGGAGCTCATAAGATGTCTTATTCAGAAGTTTGTGAAGATAAACACGATTGATTGTATGGCATGCAGTATCAATGGTTTCAGGCCAGAATTTTCTTGGGGTCTTGTATTCATCTAGCATCGTTCTGGCCATCTCAATGAGTGTTCTGTTCTTGCGTTCGACGACGCCATTCTGCTGTGGCGTGTACGGGGCTGAGAATTCATGTGTGATGCCCAAGGTATCAAGATATGTATCAAGCCCAGTGTTCTTGAATTCAGTGCCATTGTCACTTCTGATGTGCTTTATCTTGGCGCCATAATTGTTCATAGCTCGATTGGCAAAGCGTCTGAAGACATCCTGCACTTCAGTCTTGTAAAGGATTATGTGCACCCAAGTATATCTAGAATAATCATCAACAATGACAAAGCCATAGAGGCAAGCAGTAGTGGTAAGAGTTGAGTAATGAGTGGGACCAAATAGATCCATGTGAAGCAGTTCGAAGGGTCGAGTAGTGGTCATGATTGTCTTCGAGGGATGTTTGGCCCTCGTCATCTTCCCTGCTTCACAGGCACCGCATAAGTGATCTTTCTTGAACTTGACGCCCTCGATGCCTATGACATGCTTCTTCTTTGCCAGGGTGTGGAGGTTCCTCATGCCAGCATGCCCAAGCCTCCGATGCCAGAGCCAGCATTCTGAAGCTTTTGCTAGAAGACATACGGCAAGCTGTGGTCCTGCTGAGAAATCTACCACGTACAAATCATCTTTTTGATACCCTTCAAATACTAGAGACTTGTCAGATTCCATTAGTACAAGGCAACGATATTTTCCAAATATTACGATCATGTTCAAATCGCAAAGCATTGAGACAGACATTAAGTTGAAGCCAAGGGATTCAACAAGCATGACTTTATCCATGTGTTGATCCCTTGAGATTGCAACTCTACCTAGACCCAATACCTTACTTTTACCAGTGTCAGCAAATGTGATGTGGCTCTTGTCGGATGGACGTAAGGTTGAGTACATAAGAAGACTTCTTTTGCCAGTCATGTGATTTGTACACCCACTATCAATAATCCATTCTGAAGACGCTGGTGTCGTACCCTACAGTGCAGTTAGGGGGATAGGCTTCACCAAGAGCATTGTGAAGCAAAAACATTTGACGAACCAATGGGTTATGAAAGCTTAGATCCAGATTAGGACTAATAGGGAGAGTAGCAAGCGATTCAGGAACGAAGTACATAGTAAGACCATTCGGGCATTTGATCTTGCACCCTACAAGATGTTTAAGGTCCCCAGCAATAGCGTCAGACGATTTTAGTTTTCTGCTGGAGACCTTTCCCTGCAAAAGAGAGT
Organism: Triticum urartu; assembly: GCF_056163025.1. NCBI lineage: Eukaryota > Viridiplantae > Streptophyta > Magnoliopsida > Poales > Poaceae > Triticum > Triticum urartu. Next base: position 16,156,359 of record NC_141877.1, read on the forward strand.
TAAGCTTTCTTAGCCACCCACATCTTCAAGGGTGGCTTAGAAGCAATAAGTCTAAGTGTAGCATCTGAGAATTTTGGCTTTGGAGCCCTAGCAAACAGTCTTGCAGGCAGACAATAGTACTCATAAGAATAAGCAGAATAGTTCTTGGTCTTATGAACATGACGGTTTGACAAACCGCTCTCATATTCATATGCCTGAGTATGGTTTCCCTGCAAAACATTTGCGTTAGTGCGACTCAGGTGAGTCATCGGTCTGTATGAAGCCTTTGGACCGTATGAAGCCTTTGGTCTGAGGTTTGTCTTCTTCACATGAGGTGTCATGATGACATTCACAGGAAGATTCTCCAGACACCTTTTCGGAACCCAGATTTTCTTAATAGGCGGTCCATTCCTGCAGTTAGTACTAATGTACCTGGCAAACACTTCACCATTCTGATTCTTAAACAGTATATAGTTTGCATCAAAGGATTCACCAATGATAATGGGGTTAGCACAAGTGAAGCCAGATAGATTGGATGGATCTGCTGAAGGTTCCTTTGCAGCAACCCACATGGTTTTGGGGTACTGCTCAGGTTTCCAGTACGAGCCATCAGCATTCATTTTCCTTACGAACCCAACACCCTCTTTCCTCGGGTTTCGGTTCAGAATCTGCTTTTTGAGGACATCACATAGTGTCTGATGCCCTTTAAGACTTTTGTACATCCCTGTTTCAAGCAATGTCTTCAACCTAGCATTCTCATCAGCAATAGCAGTGATATCCTCAGCAGAGGGGTTAGTTACCACATCAACAGTTGAAGATATTGCAACAGTAGTAGCAGTAGAACATTCAGCAACAGAAGTAGCATTATCACGCTCAATGCATTTAAGACATGGTGGTTCAAATCCTTCCTGAGCGGAACTGATTTGTTTGGCGTGAAGTGACTCGTTTTCCTTTTGAAGATCTTCATGAGCCACTCTCAATTTCTCAAGATCTTGCTTCCTTTGAAGATAATCATAGGAAAGCTTTTCATGAGTTGTTGAGAGAGTTTCATGGCGACTTTCAAGTTCCTGATACTTAACGTGAAGATTTTTTATGTCTTCAATTAAGGATTCAGATCGAGTCATTTCAGCACCTAACAGATCATCGCTTCTGTCTAACAGTTTTTGAATATGTTCCATAGCTTTCTGTTGTTCAGTTGCAATTTTAGCAAGAGTTTTGTAGCTGGGTTTTGAACCACAATCAGAGTCATCGTCACTAGATGTTTGATAGTGAGTAGTGCGTGTGTTTACCTTGGCACCACGTGCCATGAAGCAATAGGTAGAAGCGGAGTAGTCCTTGTCACTTGCATCGGTGTCGGTGACGAAGTCATTCTCTTCAGTGTTGAAGATGGACTTGGCAACGTATGCTGTAGCCAGACTTGCGACGCCTGAATCGGACTCCTCCTCAGACTCCACCTCCGCCTCCTCAGAAGCGGACTCCTCCTCTGAATCCATTTCCTTGCCAACAAACGCACGCGCCTTTCCAGATGAGCTCTTCTTGTGTGATGAAGACTTTGAGGAAGACTTGAAAGAAGACTTTGAGTATTTCTTCTTCTTCTTGTCGTCAGAGTCATATTCCTTGCTCTTCTTCTTCTTTTTGTTCTCATTGTCCCACTGTGGACACTCAGAGATGAAGTGGCCAAGTTTCTTGCACTTGTGACATGTTTTCTTCTTGTAGTCATGAGCAGAAGCTTCATCATTCCTTGAGCTTGATCGAGAAGACTTTCTGAAGCCTTTCTTCTTGGTGAATTTTTGGAACTTCTTGACAAGCATAGCAAGTTCCCTTCCAATGTCTTCAGGATCATCAGAACTGCTGTCAGATTCTTCTTCAGATGAGGAGACAGCTTTTGCCTTCAAGGCACGAGTTCGCCCATAGTTTGGACCGTAGATATCTCTTTTCTCAGAAAGCTGAAACTCATGTGTGTTGAGCCTCTCAAGTATTTCAGACGGATCGAGTGTCTTGAAATCAGGACGTTCTTGAATCATCAGAGTTAGGATGTCAAACGAACTATCAAGTGATCTCAGTAGTGTCTTGACGACTTCATGTTTGGTGATCTCAGTAGCGTCGAGGGCTTGAAGCTCATTTGTGATGTCAGTGAGTTGGTCAAATGTGTGCTGGACATTCTCATTGTCATTTCACTTGAAGCGGTTGAAGAGGTTGCGAAGGACACTGATTCTCTGATCTCTCTGGGTTGAGATGCCTTCATTGACCTTGGAGAGCCAGTCCCAGACCAGCTTAGATGTCTTCAAAGCACTCACACGGCCATACTGTCCTTTGGTCAGATGACCACAGATGATATTCTTGGCAGTAGAGTCCAGTTGAACGAATTTCTTGACATCAGCAGCAGTGACACCTTCTCCAGCCTTGGGAACGCCTTTCTCGACGACATACCATAGGTCGACGTCAATGGCTTCAAGATGCATGCGCATCTTATTCTTCCAGTAGGGATTTTCAGTTCCATCGAAGACGGGGCACGCAGCGAAGACTTTAATTATCCTTGCAGTCGACATAGCTAAAACTCCAGGTGGTTAAACCGAATCACACAAAACAAGGGAGCACCTTGCTCTGATACCAATTGAAAGTGCGTTATATCGACTAGAGTGGGGTGAATAGGCGGTTTTTATGGAAGTCTTCAATACGTGGGAGTTATGAAGACAAACGATAGAAATAAACGTAATACCCTGCAGCGGAAGGTAGATTACACTAGGCAGGCCATAGTCAAGTATTCAATAGAGTGAAAGCACAATGACTAATAGCAGCAATGTTGTAAGGATCAGGTAGGAAGATATTGTGAAGCCAGACAGAACACGCGGTCACTCAGTGAAGACAAAAGATAGTGCAAACATACAATGACTTCACAAGGAGTAACAGTAAGTAAAGGAAAGGGAAGATGAAACCAGTGACTCATTGAAGACAATGATTTGTTGGACCAGTTCCAGTTGTTGTGACAACTGTACGTCTGGTTAGGGCGGCTAGGTATTTAAACCTAAGGACACACAGTCCCGGACACCCAGTCCTGAACACGCAGCTCAGGACACCCAGTCCTCACCGTATTCACCTTGAGCTAAGGTCACACAGACCTCGCCCAATCACTCTGGTAAGTCTTCAAGGTAGACTCCCAAACCTTCACAGACTTCGTTCACCGGCAATCCACAATGTCTCTTGGATGCTCAGAACGCGACGCCTAACCGGCTGAAGGATGCACAGTCCTCAAGTGTAATAAGTCTTCAGATCACACAGACAAGAAGACTGAAGTAATGCCTAATTCTCTTTGGCTCTGGGTGGTTAGGGCTTTATCCTCGCAAGGAATTCTCTCTCAAAGGCTTCGAGGTGGGTTGCTCTCAAACGACAAAAGCCGTACTCTCAATCTGAGCAGCCAACCGTTTATTGTTGTAGGGGGTGGGCTATTTATAGCCACTTGGCAACCCGACCTGATTTGTCCGAAATGACCCTGGGTCACTAAGGAACTGACACGTGTTCCAACGGTCAGATTTCAAACTCACACGGCAACTTTACTTGGGCTACAAGCAAAGCTGACTTGTCCGACTCTGGACAAGATTCGCTCTCATAGTCTTCACTCGAAGACATAGGTTTTTGGTTAGGCATCACTTCAGTCATTCTGACTGGTTCTCTTGGACCCCACTTAACAGTATGGTGGTTCCTATGACTCAACACAAAAGAAAAAGAACTACGAAAGATCTAAGTCTTCGAGCTCCATAGGCTTCATGTGGTGTCTTCTCTTGTCATAGTCTTCAATGTGAATATCTTCATATACCACCTTTGACTTCAATGTCTTCATACATTTTTAGGGGTCATCTCTGGTAGGAAAACCGAATCAATGAGGGACTTCTACCTGTGTTATCCTGCAATTCTCACAAACACATTAGTCCCTCAACTAGGTTTGTCGTCAATACTCCAAAACCAACTAGGGGTGGCACTAGATGCACTTACACTGGGTAAAAACATCGTGTCCCTTGTCTCCTGTTACCATCCACCTAGACGCACAGTTCGGGACCCCCTACCCGAGATCCGCCGGTTTTGACACCGACATCAGCCCACCAAGAAGAAGCAGAGGAAGAGATCGACGGCGAGAAAATCCAATAAAGCTGGCAATGTTGGTTCTAGCAGCCAGCTGCCTTCGACCAAGGTTGATAGTGTACCGATGAAACATGCGCCATTAATCCATGTCGCGGGACAGCCAACGGTACCGATGAATGCACTAGCTAGCATAACAGGGGATCTCTGGAGACTCCATGACTATGTGCTTTCGATAGAGAGAAGTCTCCTCGCCTTGGATGATCCAGGATACCCACTTTATACGGTTCATGTGCCGAGCAGTTGCAAGATGCACGTCCACACATGCCCCGCAGACCTCTTCTTCTTGAGGTTTGATTACATCTTCCAGATGTTTCAAATGAGGACACTCGATTTTACATTCATCCGCCTGTATGCGCTACACATTAACTACATCGTCAGGAGAGAGCAAGTCACCGGTCTTGCGGTCGCGGACCCATACTACATGCATGAGGGCTTCTTGTCAATCAACGATGCCAAACGTCAATATGCGAGTCAGTACATCGAAGAATTCTTGGTCAGCAGTAAGGACAAAGAAACAATTCTCCTACCTTATCATCCCGGGTAAGTCATCCGTGGATAGCACTATAACACACACATCCTTCCGTGCATTTCAATAATTAATTTGCACGCATGGAGGCTAACTTGATCGTGTATTTTGTGCAGCGGGGGGTGTCGTGCCGTTCTCATCGTTCTTTACCCGCGTTACTCCCGCGCGCTATATTTGGACCCGTCGAAGAACATACAGAAGAAAGATTACACACACATAAAGTATGTTCTAGACAGAGCTATGCTGGGCTTCAGCATCCGGAGTGGCTACATCCAATGCAAAAAAACAAATAAGCACTACAAGAAATATGTCAACTTGTGACCCTCACTATTGGCCGCTGAAAGGTCATTGTTTTTCATTTGCGATCTTTTTTGACCAAAAACAGAAGGTCAAAAGCTGGCGGTCGTAAACTGAAATTAACGACCTTCTGTAAAAGGTCGTTGGTTCCACGACCAAATTTTTGGTCACTAGCAGCCTCCCCAGGCCACGTAGGATCCAGCGTGGCAAGCTCATGTGGATAAGAATCAGCCCAGTCCAATTCGTTGTTTTACATAGGCCGAGCCCATTAATTCAGCCTTTCTATATATTTTTTCCTATCAATTTTTTGCCAACTTCATGGGCCTAGCCCAAGATTGCAGCCTTTTTATTATTGGTCCTTGGCCTTTTCGTCTAAATAATTTTAATTTCCTTTTTTTATTAAATGGGTCCACTAGTCAGATGGGTCCCAGTTGTCAAGTTCTGATAATTGGGTCCCAATTGTCAGGCTTGGGTCTGGTAAGTGAGTCCCATCTTTCAGGCTCATATTCTTCATATTTCAACTAATATTTAAATTGGCAGACAAAAAGCACACATGATACTTCAAATAAGAGCAACCAGATCACATTGCCAATACATATGACCATGTGTAATACAGTACTTTACAAGCTCTACATGTGTAACGAGCTCTACAAGTGTGATACAATACTGCTTTACAAGAAAATGACGACATGCCGGACTCGCTGGACGACCATAGTCAAGGCTGGGAACAAACAAAACAGCAACATGGCTTCCTCTGTCACCCTGTTACATGAATGAGAGAAGAATTAGAAAAACTGGGGCAAATATATTATGAACAGACCATTCAAGAAAATGACATTTATTTAGAATGATAACACAAATTGAGCTAGCTAGCACCATGCTTTTTGTTCTCCAACTAGTTAAAATGAGATACCCACTCATACAAGAAAACAGATACACAGTGGAAGAGATACCGAAACAGATACACAAGTTGAGATGTAGCAGGCAGATTCATCAAGTATATATCATGATGTGTATTCAACATATAGTTGTACCATTGCAAACCAAGAGATACTGAAACAGTGGAAGAGCAACAATTAATATTGTACTAGATTAGTCAGTAGGCTAATTTAATTGAGCCAGCAACTTGGTTGCTGTTCAAACCTCCATCTTTAGTGTACAGATTATCGGGAAAGTATATATTTAACGAAATTTCACATAAATGCAGATTTATGGACTGAATGTATGATAAAGCAACAGATTCAAACAACTTCAAATAGCTAGAGATGATGGCGCTCTGCTCTTACCACAGCGGCACAAGTGAGATGATGCCCGATTCGCCTTGCTTCTCCACAAGACTCGACCAGTGGCACTGCTTGCTCCCTTGGCCCAGCTCCTTGCTGCTGAGGACGGCTGGGACTCGGATGCAGAGATCCCTGCGCACAGCATATTGTGTCAATGCTTGCAGCAACAGAAGGACCTCACATATAATAGAATTTGCAGCAAGTTCAAAAATATGTAATAGAACCGATATAGGTGTACGAAGCAATAGGTCAACTAGAGATTCATGTCTACAATTTGCTAAAGAGGAAAATAACAAGCAAGGATACATATTATATCTGTCAAAAGAAAGACCGATATCAATCAGACCCTTCAATTCTGAAGAACATGGTTTCAATTTGTTCTTTGCATATTACATCAGTAGTTCTGTTGCCAGGTTTCAGTCCCTTGCTCTCCCTCTAGCTTGTAGCTAGTCTGCCAGTAGTTTAACAACACCAATAGATTTTCATCTAATGCTCCACTTAATTTCAGCACATGAGAAGACAAAAAGCATGACAAGACAAATAGCATCTTCAGTTCAGCAACAGGTTGTACATACAGTATGAGCAGCACAGGACAGTAAAAACAGTGAGCAAAAGCCAAATGAGTTGCGGAGGGTCAGCGGCAGGAGCAGCTCACGGGAGTGGTCGGGGAAGACAGCCGGCAGCAGGAGGTCCGTCACATCATGTGAATCCATCCATTGGCAAAAAAACATAATTAAATCATCATCGTTGACATGGCAGAATGGGCGTGCAAAGAAATTATTTACAGGATATAGTACAAAGCAACTACATGTTGATATAATTGGATTGTATGCATGGCAGATTTGTAATACGAAGTGTGAGTGCTGCTAGTCAATAAAGATGGGATTCACAAGAACACAAAAAT